>NC_091284.1:577651614-578251614 GCF_032444005.1 Ranitomeya imitator | reverse complement strand
TTTGCCGAGAATGGCCGCCTTTTCTCCCATGCCTGTGCTACTGATGGCTGTAGACTGGGCTGGGAGTGTGAGGATTACTAGGAATGTGGTGCTGTGGGTGGAATTACACTGGGTCTCTGGACAACAGTGCCAGAGGTTCTTCCATGGTGATCCTGGGAGGAAGCCAAACCAGCTTTGTGTGAGCTGGAGGAAGAGGCAACAACATGAGCTGAAGAGGTGGTAGGTGCCGCTGTTGGTTGGCCCAGGTCTTCAGTGTGTTTTTGTAACTCCACCACGTGCTTGGTCCGCACATGTTTCCACATATTTGTGGTATTGAGGTTGCTGACACTTTTTCCTCTTTTGACTTTCTGATGACACACCTTGCATTTGACTAAGCAAATGTCATCTGCAACTGTGTCAAAAAAGGACCAGGCACTGCAAGTTTTGGGAGCCCCCGTTTTGGCTTTTGGAAGAGGCATGCTCCTAATGGGTGCTGAAGTGGAGGCTACCTTCCTGTACCTCACGCCATCATGCAACAAGGACCTCGTCATCTACACTACCCTCTTCCACCAACTGCTTCTCCTGTGTAGTCTCGGCAGCACAGTACGCACCTGAAAGTGGCACCTGAGTCTCATCATCAGATGCGTACTGAGGTGTGCTGACCGGAGGCACTGGCCCACCCGCCTCTTCAGAATCAGAGACACAAAGCTGTTGGCATCACTGCATACTGCCTCTTCTTCCATTTCTCCAATGCTGCTTGGCTGGCCCCCTCTTTCCAAGCCAAGAGATTCAGAGAACAGAAGTAGAGATGGCTCCTGTCCTGGGCTCTCTGACTGCCTGGGCAATTTGGCAGGTGGTGAAGAGACAGATGGGTACTCTCCAGTGCTCTGTGCCTGAGAGGATGTGGCACTAATTGAAGTCGATGCATTTGCTGCCATCCATCTGACAACGGCTTCAATTTGTTCTTCTCGCAGCAGCGGGGTACGGCGATCTCCTACAAAGCTGCGCATGAAGGACTGTTCCCTGCTGAAACTGGGTGATGATGAGTCACAGGTGCCCGCAGCAGGCACAGAATCCCCACGTCCTCTCCCTGCTCCACGCCTTCTTCATCTTGGTAGACTGATAAAGATAGGCAGAAAAGTACTAAGGGCTTAGTGTGCTTATTCCTGAACAGCTCCTAACAGGTATAAGAAACACTAATTTTCAAAAGTGTAGACTAGACTTTTATATGAGCTAATGTGGCCTACACAACTGTAAAGTGGTGTGTTTAGTAAACTGTATTATTTTTTTTTTTGAAGAATAGACTACAGAGTGAGCTGCACTCACACACAGACCATGCAGACAGTCGTGAACGGCACTGCAAGGCCAAAAAAAGCTCCTCTAAGTACTCCTATATAGTGTTTTTCCACAATCTAGCAGGATACGAATGGAAAGCCACTAATAGGATAAATTTGAACAAATGTGCAGCAGGCTGCACTAATTGAGAAACAGGCAATGGAACGGTATGAGGCAGTGACGCACCCTGAGCTGACTACAACCGGCTGTGGTGGTAGAACAGACTACAGAGTGAGCTGCACTCACACAAAGACCATGCAGACCGCCGTGAATGGTGCTGCAAGGCCAAAAAAAGCTTCTCTTTGCAATCCTATAGTGTTTTCCCACAATCTAGCTGTATACAGATGGGAAGCCACTAATAGTATAAATTTGAACAAATGTGCAGCAGGCTGCACTAATTGAAAAATGGACAATGGAACGGTATGAGGCAGTGATGCACACTGAGCTGACTACAGCCAGCGGTGGCTGCAGACCAGACTACAGAGTGAGCTGCTCTCACACAGACACCTTGCAGACACCTGTGAACAGCGCTGCAAGGCAAAAACAAGGTTCTCACACAAAGGTTGCTAAATTAGCCTGGGTAAAGCACAATGAAGCAAATCGCTATCTCTAAACTGGCCCTCAGTCAGAACACAGCGTCCTGTCCCTAACTGAATTCACAGCAGAGTGAACCCAAAATGGCAACAGCGACTTTTATAGAGCATCATGACATCATTTCAGAAGCCAATCACAGCCATGCCTGTAGTTACATGTCTACCATGCAGAACAGGATGTGCCCACACTTCTAATCATTCCTCATTAGCTGAATTCTGGCTGTTTGAATTATGGGAACTTCCAATTCCGGTATCCGATATACTGAAAGTATCGGAACTCAGTATCAGAATTCCGATACCGCAAATATCGGCCGATACTTGATACTTGCGGTATCGGAATGCTCAACACCAGTCATAAATGATTCAAGGAGAGAAATAAGCAAATGTAAACTAGTAACAAATGGGAAGGATAAAAGGGAGAAGGAGGGGAGAAATGGTGAGATAGGAAGGGAAGACAGAGGGGAAAGTGAGGGGAGGTAAGGGAAGTAACAAAAAATATATAGAACATTTAGAACACATGTGAGAACCTCTCAAATTAGACAGTACGGAAGCCATTAATCCACAGTGGGGCGGAGATACACCTAAAGAGCAGTGCTAAGGCGTATTAGGTCGTAGTGTTGTCCAGGGGAGCCAAGTAGTCAGAAAACGGTCATGGGCATGCATCTCCCAACTTGAAAGTTCCTCCAACCTGTAAATGTGTTCTACTTTGGTGAACCACTCTCCTAAAGTTGGGGGGGTCTCGCTCTTCCAATGAATGGTTATTAAGTGTTTGGCAGCACTCAGCAATAAGGGGAGAAGACCATGTTTAGATGGTCTGAAGTTGTTCGTCGGGCATGAGAGGATGGCCTCAGATGGCATCAAATTAATTTTAATTAGTTTTAACCGTTTAAGAATGAGGTTTAATTCCTCCCAGAAATTTCTAATCAAAGCACAATCCCAAAATATGTGTGCATGATTACCTTGGTATTCATGGCACCTCCAGCATAAGTCGGAATCCGATAAACCTAAATGATGTAGTTTAACCGGGGTCAGATGCCATCTGGTTAATATCTTGTATGAGTTTTCTTGTAATCTCCAAAAAATTTTTGACAAATTAAAGAGGGATTACAAACTGACTTCTTTCTTAACCATCCTTCTAAAGACATTGATCTTTCCTTTAAGGAGAGATTTGGATGCAGAACCACCAAGTATATGCCTCCAAATCTGCTCCACTTGAAGTCCTCAAATGTGTCCATGATTCTAAATTTGTATGACACACTGTAGTAATGAAAACACAAGAACTACTACTTCATTCTTTTTGGTGGCCTAATTGTAGGAGGAATGTGAGAAAATATGTTTCTTCCTGTTTAACATGTGCTCGGAACAAATTGCCACACTCATCTTCTCTAGGACTTCTTCAACCTCTTCCAGTTCCATCTAGGCCTTGGGGATCAATCTAAATATAATAACTCCAAACACAGTTCTACATCCCAAAGCCCATTTTTTGCTAACTATGGCTTGCACCAGGTATTTATTCTTAATCTTCCATTCAAGACCTCGGTTCCTGCTATTACAAACAGACTTACAGAATTGCAGAAAGAACTCAGATGTTACAAAAGGACCAAGAAGATTACAAAGAAACAGCAGATAAACGTTGCAATGCTCCTCCTACCCTTCAGGTCAGTGACAGGGTTTGACTGCCTACCAAAAATCTGAAGACAAACATACCGTCTCCTATTTTGGGTTAAAATTTCATAGGAGCTTTTCAAATTTCTGCACAAATTAACCCAGCTGCTTTCCTTTTAAAATTCCCTAGCAGCCTTAAAATTCACCCTGTGTTCCATGTGTCCTTGCTCAAGCCATTCAATGGGAACCCATTTCCAGGAAGAACTCAGCCACCTCCTCCACCAGAAAAGGTCCATGATGAAGAAGAGTACATTGTGGATGAAATTCTGGACTCTAGATAATTTGGAGGGAGACTACAATATTTGGTACAATAGAGGGGTTACAGACCAGAAGATAATTCATGGGAGCCGGAGGGCAACATTCAATGACCAGGTTTACAAGAGTTTTTCATCTGAGACATCCAGAGAAGCCAGCGCCTAAGACGGCTATGCCGCCATACCATGACCAGACCACATATTACCACCACAGTGAATGAATAATAGCACATAATAGGAACAAATACTGCCACACCATGACCAGCTCACATATTACCACCACATAGTGACCGAATACTACAATACTGATCATTAATAAAAAAACCACAATACTAATGCCATTATACACAGGAGATCTGTATTTAGTATACAGTGTCCATGTACAGGTAATAGAGTGATCACCAGTGACATTATACTCAGGAAATCTGTATACAGCATATAGTGTATAGTATCAGTGTACAGGTAATACAGTGATCAACAGTGACATTATACACAGGAGCTCTGTACATCGTATACAGTATATAGTGTCAGTGTACAGGTAACAAACTGAATCACTGGTGACATCTCTAGTTGATGGCCTTCATCTTCTGTTTTCTTCTTTATCCCGTTCAGGCCACCATAACTTCTTCCAGCCATGAATCGTCTCTGCAAAAAATAACACAGTTATCTAGAGCACATTCCCCAATTTTCCCCAACTGCTACACTATGCCAGATGAAGAAAAAAAGCGACCGTGTCGCCTTGCAAAGTAACAGTATAATGCAGCACCATAGCTGTATAATTCACCAGCATAGCGGTATAATGTACCCTCATAGGAGTAAAAGGAGCCTCCATAGGGGTATAATGCACCCCATGGTATAATGCACCCCATAGTACACCATGTCCCAAATTATTGTGCAAATTACATTTTTCTCCGATTTTCCTAAATGGTCAGTACAAATGACAGTCAGTCTAATAAAAGTCATCACCTGTTAGAGTATACATCAAATTTTATTGAAGAAACCTCCCAATGATAACAGTATAATCTCCAAAATGAATAAAAACTCAAAATGCACTGTTACAAATTATTAGGCACAGTAGAAACAATTGATATGTTTTAAAGAACTGAAAATGCTCATTTGTGGAATTTGCAGCATTAGGAGGTCACATTCACTGAACAAAAAAAGCTATTTAACTACAAAACATCCTAACAGGCCAAGTTACATGTTAACATAGAAAACCTTCTTTGGTATCCATCTGGATCATCCAGGGTGGCTCGACACTCACCAGTAAACAAGACTGTTTGAAAATTAGTCTTCATGTATGTCTGGGCCCACTACAACCGTTTCTGCTTGTGAACACTGTATAGGAGTGGCTGAATAGTAGGTTTATGCACCACAGGAAGTCTTTGAAGGATCCTACACCTTGAGGTTCGAGGGACTCCAGAGGCACCTGCAGCTTCAAATAACTGTTTGCTGCTTTGTAATGGTATTTTGGCAGCTGTTCTCTTAATCCAATGAATTTGTCTGGCAGAAACCTTCCTCATTATGCCTTTATCTGCATGAACTCTGTGCTCTGTTTCAGTCACAAATCTTTTCACAGTATGATCATCACTCTTAAGTTTTCGCCAAGTATCTAATGTTTTCAAATCTTGTCCAAGACATTGCACTATTTAACGCTCTTCCGCAGCAGAGAGATCCTTTTTATTTCCCACATTGCTTGAAACCCGTGACCTGCTTAATAATTTGGAACATCATTTTTAGGTAGTTTTCCTTTAATTTGAATAACCTGGAAAACTAATTATCACATGTGTTTAAGATTGATTTCAGTGATCCAGTGATCCAGTATAATGCACTCCCATAGGAGTATAATGCACCCCCATAGTCTAATACAACCCCATAGTATAATGCAGCTCCATAGTATAATGCAGCCCCTTAGTAGTGTAATGCACCACCATAGTAGCATAACGCACCCCCATAGGGGTATTTTGCACCATACAGTGTGGCTTTCTAAAAAAGAAAAGTTTCCCCTTACCTGGCTGAGATCTAGTGGTGTCCTCTAATTGATACATCTGAGGCGCGGACCTTTGTTCTGACGTATGACAGTTACGTCATACGCCGGCGACATGCCCACTGATGTCAGTTTCTGGCCTGTGATTGGCTGGCAACTATTAATTGTTGCCGTGTGGGAGGAATCTCTCGCACGGCAACAAATTCTAACTGCTCGTGCGTCTGAGCACACACGGCCAGTCACTGAGCCCGCAGAGTCCTTATGGTGCTGATCATAAATGCCTTGCTTGAATTATTGTGTCTGCGGTATTTTTTCACATTTACATTGCTCTTTAATTGTACATCATTTTGCCTGCTTTTATTTGATCATTAGCTGTGGTTCATACAACTCTATTATTGAATGTTGTGCACATATGTCATTTTATGACTTTTAAAATGCTTTTAATTGTTTGTGGGTAATTGTGTTACAATAAAATTTGATATTTTTGGTGATCCCTGTTTTCGTATGGCATGTTTTTTTTTATATGTTTACATTATTATGTAGTGCCCTCTCTTATTATGTACAACACCGTTCCATACATATTAGATTTTCTTATTATTTTTGTTATTTATACTTCCCTCTTCTTTATTACATACCATCCTCTCTTGTTAGATACGGAATGACTGCTGATAGAGCATGGGAAAGCTTCTTTTCTGGTGGATTTGCTGATGAACTGGTCTTCTATTCAGGTGGTGCTCCATCAATAGTCATTATATATTTGACAAGAGAGGACTCTATGTAATAAAGAGAAGGCGCTGTGAATAACAAAAAACAATGAGAATGCGCTATGTAAGGGATGGTGTAATATATACCAAGCCATAATACTATGTAATCAGGGGTGTAACTACAACAGGTGCAGGGGTTGCAATCGCACCCGGGCCCTGGAGCCTAGGGGGCCCTAAAAGTCCTTTTGGCCTATAGAAAAAGACTATTGCTATTAAAGATTTAAAATATTTAGGGGCTCTGTTTGAGCTTTTGCATCGGGGCCCATGAGTTTCAAGTTACGCCACTACATGTAATAATGGGACAGCCATGTTCATATCAACAGAGGACGCTATGTAATCATGGACTGTCCCATACAGAACTAGAGATGATGATACATGATGGACACCCTTTCCTTTTCCTCCATACTGGGCCCATTCCTGAGATAATGTCTCCCAACATGGCCTCCTTCTTGGTAATATGTCCCCTGGTCGAAGCATTTCAGTGCGAAAAGCGCGTCGGGTGTGATGGGTCCCCAGTAACTAGTCCCAAGGTAATTATGACGATCTTTGTTCTCTGCTTACATGGTAGGAGTCTGGTTGATTCACACTCATGAACATTGGAGCTATGTTATACTTAGACACCTTCATCATTGTTGCAACATGCTCTTTATATTATTCAGTGTCTGACTGTGGCTCTGCCACTCACCTATACATGCATTTCATTCCTATGCAGACACGGTTTTCCCCTTGATATGGTTTCTTGATTGTGCTATTTGCAGAATTTCTGCTGGAGTCATTACTTCAAGAGACACCATACACACAAATATCCTGGACATGGGCTACAAGTGCCACATTCCTTTTGTCAAGCCACTCATGACCAATAGACAACGCCAGAAGCATCTTGCCTGGGTCAAGGAAAAAAAGAACTGGACTGTTGCTCTGTGGTCCAAGGTGTTGTTTTCAGATGAAAGTAAATTTTGCATTTCATTTAGAAATCATGGTCCCAGAGTCTGGAGGAAGAGTAGAAAGGCACACAATCCAAGCTGATTGAGGTCTAGTGTGAATTTTCCGCAATCAGTGATGGTTTGGGGAGCCATGTCATCTGCTGGTGTAGATCCACTGTGTTTTATTAAGACCAAAGTCAGCGCAGCCGTCTACCAGGAAATTGTAGAGCACTTCATGCTTCCCTCTGCCGACAAGCTTTTTGGAGATGGAAATTTAATACTCCAGCAGCACTTGGCACCTGTCCACACTGCCAAAAGGACCAATACCTGGTTTAAAATAACAGTATCACTATGCTTGATTGGCCAACAAACTCTCCTGACTTTAACCTCATACAGAATATATAGGATACTGCCAAGAGGAAGATGAGAGACACCAGACCCAACAAGGCAGATGAGCTGAAGACTGCTATCAAAGCAACCTGGGCTTCCATAACACCTCAGCAGTGCCACAGGCTGATCACCTCCATGCCACGCCACTGATGCAGTAATTGATGCAAAAGGAGCCCCGATCAAGTATTGAGTGCATTTACTGATCATACATTTCAGTAGGCCAACATTTTGAATTTTAAAATCATTTTTCATGCTGGCATTATAAAGTATTTTAATTTCCTGAGATAATAACTTCTGGGTTTTCATTGGCTGTAGGCGATAATCATCAACATTAACAGAAATAAACAACTGAAGTAGACCACTCTGTTTGTAATGACTTTATTTAACATATATATGTTTCACTTTTTGTATTGAAGAACTGAAATAAATTAACTTTTTGATGATATTCTAATTTTGTGAGAAGCACCTGTAATAGGATAAACACAACCCAGTGCTAAAATAACCCTGTGATCACCCCTCGGAGGTAGCTGTAGATGAAATGTGCGTCAGTCAGGGTTTCTGCTTTGGCTGCCACGCAGGTTTTATCTAGCTCCTTTCATCTTATACCAATTTTGGTCTGATTTTTTCTCTTACAGCTCCTATTTATTTTAGCACAGTGCTCATGAAGGCTTAATTACCTGATGATTATCATTCCTGGCGTGCGCTTGCTAGTCCGACACACACCTTCCTCTGATAAACAGGTCACTGTCTGTGGACAGCCTGGTGTGGTTGAGGTAAGCTTTCTCAGCTCTGCTTCATCTTACATCTATGGCTACGTTCACACTAGCGTTCGGCTAGTGTGCGTCGCGCTAGCGTCGGGCGACGCAGCGGCGACGCACGCGTCATGCGCCCCTATGTTTAACATGGGGGACGCATGCGTTTTTGCTTGTTGCATTTTCCGACACGTGCGTCTTTTTTGACGCTAGCGTCGGACCAAGAAAACGCAACAAGTTGCATTTTTCTTGCGTCCGATTTTCGTCAAAAAACGACGCACGCGTCGAAAAACGCAGTGTTTTTGCGTGCGTTTGCACGCGTTTTTCGGTGCGTTGTGCGTCGCGTCGCCGACGCAGCGGCGCACAACGCTAGTGTGAACGTAGCCTTAGAACTATGATTGTGGCAGAACTGCAGCACCCAGTAATCTAAGTGATACGTCGTTGGATTCAGGGTCTCTTTGCCTACATCATGCTGCTCTCAAAAGAGAGTAACAGCTGCAAGGTTGTACATAGCTAAATGTATGACATCGTACTGCAGTTGAAACCTCAACTAGTTCCAACTTTTACAGTCTCAACATAGGCGAGGCCTCACTCACAGATTTCAAAATGCAATAAGAGAAATGTAAATCTCCAACCAAATCCCTAAATTAATCAAGAGCTCAGACTATACCCCCTCATTTCTGCAGACTATAAACCAATAAAAATCATTAAGACCCCACACTTCCATATTCTTACCTTCCTCAATACACTGCCACACACTACATCCTGGCACTGGACAGCATAATGACTAAAGATGAGCGAACCTTTCAAGAGTCAGATTGCATCGACGAACGTCCTGATGTTCATCGAACATGTTCACCAAATGGTTCGATGAACATTCTGGAACCTCCTTGACTTCAATGGGATGCAAAACCAAGCGCATAGACAACACCTTCAGGAAGGGCAAAATGCTGCCAAAACAGCTGAAAAAAGATGTGGCATCCCTCCTATTTTTTTTTATAGAAAAAGTGCAGGTAAGCAGACAGCTGTGGGGTGCAGCCATCAGCTGTCTGCTATAGCTTGGCTGGTTTTCAAAAATACAGTAGTTGGCCCACACGCCGTTTTAAAAAAAAACCCATAATAATAATTTTAAAAATGGCATGGGGTCCCCCCATTTTTGTCTATAAGACACCTATCCATTGCTAATCCTAGCATATGTTATATGCATAGTTATATGGTAAATAAACACAAAGCGTGAATAAAGTCCTTTAATTGAAAGAATGACAGACTCCTTTAATGAATCTAAATTAAACCATACTCATGTCTTCATCCTGTCCACTGAATCCCTTGTCTCCTGTAATAAAACAAAAATAAAAAACAAACCATATCCCTCACCTGTCTATCGTTCTGTCCTATGCCATAATCCATGTCTGTGGATAAACCGTTTTCAACCTGGACGGTGCCATGATGTGATTATCCAGGCTGAGAACTACTGACAAATGAGCTTGTGCGAGCGCAGCATCAGTGACTAGCGGTAACGTCATTGAGGTTAACGCCGCTCACTGAGGCTGCATTCCCAGCTGGGCCCCTGAACTGCGGGGACCTCAGTGAGATCACCACTAGCACTGTGAGAAAAAGTCTCATGGTGCAGTGGTATGATACATGCCAAAATTAAATGAATGTGCAAAATAAGTGGCACAGATAGCCTCAATAAACTAATACGTAATGCGATGATTTAGCATTCACTAATCGTGCATTTCATGTGCTACAAACATGTGCCTTGCATGCTGACAATTCATGCACAATCACTTTACTACAATTCAATTTACAGTCTGGATATACACACTGTGATGGAGAGCTACTATAACAGCGGAGAACATTACTTGGATCAAGATTAAAATTGCTACATTAGTAAGGACAACCAATTTCTAATAAATGTAAAAATGACAAAGGAATTTACTAATGATATTGTTACTTAGTTGACTTGTCTGGAAACATGGATAGACTTAATGATATAGTTAATCATTTATGTTCTAACCAATGACTCTAATGAATGAAGTAGTAACAGCAAAACATGCATAGCAAATGAAAACACATAGGACATTGCGATAGGAGATTGAGTTACATTAGGTTGATTGGATTTGTCAAAACTCATCCAGAAGAATGAGTCAGAAGTGAAAGACAAGTGTACATGCTTTATTGGACAACTGCAATAATCATATTAAATTCCATCAATTCAAGAACGATTGTCAGACATTACAGTAAGAACTTTTCTGCCATTCTCTCCATTTACAGTGAATATAGAAGTTACTTGGGTGCAAAACATGAAAAATACGTATTACAAGTATAAGGTTTGCATGCTAACATCAATATACATAACATTGGTTCAGAAATATTATGCAGCTTGTTATCTAGACAATAGCTTTAGCTACAGTATGGCTATATCCGAAATGTCATAGAAATTGAATGCAGTGGTAGTGCTTATGCAGAAATGCTGTGCCAGTCAAATGGGGACCATAAGACCCCTGTTCTGGCGACTGCTAGTAGTAACAGCAATCATCTCCCCACTGATCTAAAACTTATCACATATTGTGTAAATGGGTGATAATTTGTATGAGGGTTTGTGCACACGACCGATTATATTACGATCGTGTGCACCTACCCTAACCAGAATAGTCCTTTAATTGTCTTATGACTACTTTTATATCGATAGCACTAAATACAGAAAAGGGAATATTATGCTGTTTCTGAAGAAAAGTAAGACCCATTGTCTTTTAGAAAATGCCAAAATGCAATACTATTTTGCTTTTTAACTAACTTATTTAGTTTTGTTTATTTAGGAGAAGGCATCTTTATAGCCATTAATCCCAATTTCTAGTCTTTTGCTGCTAAGATGCTAGAACGTTCCATAGTTTGACCATAGTACATAACGAAGAACCACTAAATGACGTCTTACATGTCTGAATTGCAGTATTGCTAATGATCTCTTTTGATGGCATGTATTAATATACAATGTAACATTAAATATTCCCCTGCTTATTTCTTGCACATAGAGCACAGCATTCACACTTATATACTTCTAGTTAGTGAGTCACCTTGAGACCTGTTATGATAGGAAAGCAGAATGTTTTTGACTTACATCTGTTTTAGATACATATATGTTGCTGATTCAGGTTAATCCTTTGACAGGAGTATATAAAACCTGCTGATAATTCCATCTGCAGTGCCTATCGGAGGCCTAACCAACCACTGCCATGATCAATGAGATGATGCATGCTTCACACAGTAGTTTTTGCTGATTATTTCAAAAGAGAATTCATTCTTCAGTATTAGGTCAATAGCAAGCTGTCTTTTTATCCAACATCTCTTAACCAAGAAATCGCTATCTCTTGGATTGTGTGTTAGAAAATGTTTCTTGGTTTCTGAATAAAAGAACTGCATGACATGAGCAGCCTAGATATAGATGACAAAATGAACCTGGGACACATACATAATAACCACAACATTAGAACTATCACATAAAGGACATTTTTTACTAAAACCACCACTATAATGAGGTTATAAGAATGTGACGCAATTGCTTCTTCTACCGGCTTAATATTCTAATCATTCTAGATGGAGCTATTACATTGTATACATTTATATACCCTTAAATGCATCTAGGCCCTAAATAGATATGGTGATGTGATGGCAAGCCCAGGCACAGCTATGCTTTTGCTTATGTTTACTTATTGTCCTAATTTTTTCCATAAGTCCCAGGTAAAACTGATTCCCAAATTATCAACAGTTGATCCTGTAGTTGGGCTGTAACTGCTCACAATCTCTGCACTCACGGAAAAAAATCCAAGGACTGTGATGTTTCAAAGTAGTAGGAACTTCTCAAACATAAATCAAATTACACTATGTGAGAAAAGGAGACATGTGAAAGAAAGAGGCAGCAAGTACATATATGAACTACTGCTTCACAAACAATCTTTAAAGGGGTTGCCCATCCTTTGGGTATCAGTCTGCAGTCACTCTATGTGACTACAGACTTGTGAATCTTCACATCGCGAGCACTGCACGCTGTCAGGTTTCTTTGTTGCTGGTGCCGGAAGTAGGCAGTCAAGTGGCTGAAAGTATGAGATTTTCTGCCATATTCCGACCAGACTGTATTTGGCCTCTTTTAATACACTTGCATTGAGAGAGGCTGCGCTATCTAGTCAGCACGTGACCTCATGTATGCAAATCACACACTGCCACCAGAGAATCCTCCTTCCCAATGTGAGGACTCACAAGTCTGCAGTTACATAAAATGACTGCAGATTTGCACTCTAAGGCTGGACAACCCCTTTCAGTCAATCTACTCTTGTCTTGAATAATGTTTGGGAAAAGTAGGCTAAGAGGAGGAAACGAAACGAAATGAAGTAAAATAATTTCTTACCTAATAAATTACCTGCTGCTGAAGTGCAGGCGCTTTGGTGCTTACTGCAAGTCTCTGCTTATTACCCTGCACAAATTGCCTGCTGTGTACTCATGAAGGTAAGTAAACAGGGATGTCACGCCAAGGCAGGCAGAGCGAGGTTAGTGAATCCACTTGACCACAGAGGACACTGTGGAAGCTGAACCAACCCTAGGAACCAGTCGGACAAGGACGTCAGATGAATGGCAAGGCTTTATTTAGACTTTTAAACAGGAAAACCAACAAGGGAGAACCCCCTGGGCCGAAACATCGAATTCCCCCGAGGGAGCTCCGGCGAGTGAACGCCTTAACAGGAATTGGCCCAGAACAACCAAATAGGCTCAAGTGCAACAGCTCCGGATGGCCAGACCCAAGAGGAACAGTGGAACCGAGGGGGAGGAGAGCGAGAGGTCCAAGGAACTGGAGAAGTTGAGCCGGAAAGTCCAGAGGGTACCGCCAGAGTCCATGGGTAGATGGTTGGTAGGCAGGGCACCGGCACTAAAGGAAAACACTGGGTATAAGAACAAGGCAAGGCAAGGCTGAACATCCAAGTACTGGTCTGGGACCTGAGAACGGCAACTTAGAACAATGCACAAAGTTGCCCAGGCATCTCCCAAAGGAAGTGAGGACCTTAAATATAGGCAGGCCTCTCAGCGATTGGCTGAGAAGTGATAACAGGAAAAGGGTGCACTGACCATTTAGATCATTTGACAGCGGCGTACCTATGCTTGCTCCCCCGCAACCCGGAAGAGAGGAGACAAAGGCGACACATCGGGAAGATGCCACAGCTCGAGGGAACATTGCAGGAGCACGGACAGAGTAAGATTGCGGGTAACAGGGGAATGCTTGCGGCCAGACGGGGCCCGATCTCCCAGTATACCGGAGACTGATCCTGCTGACCGGGTGGTTACAGGAGAGTGAAGAGGGTCAGTACTGAGCTAGTAAGGTTCAGAAGGGGAATTAAAACAAAAGCGCATGAAATATGGCCTGGTCCTGAATATTGGTCTGTGAAGGAATACCTGTGCATATATTGCTTTGTATATTTTGAAGTTATGCCTTTTAGATTTATTTTTAAAAAATTGTGGGGCTCCCACCAGACTTTGCTCCTCAGTGTCATCCTCATTCTTGGCCATTTTGTCATAATGATAGTAATAAGTGCTCTTCTAGGGGAGCGCTCAGTAAAAAATCTGACACTTGGAGTTCAGTGGAGAAACTGACTAAGGAATGCTGAGATTACTCAAGTACATGATGTCTTATTCTGAGCATTTATGTGAAATAATTATATATTAAATATGGATGTACCTGATCTGATAGATGTAGTGACAGACTTATGAATTATTTCCTCTTGTGGACCCAAGATGCCACTGCCAGATGGGCTGTTTTTTAAAGACTTTGACATTCCCCATTTCTATACTCTCCCTGTATTTCCAATGCACATTGCTTACCAGATTCAGAACATTCATAATCTTTCTTCTTTGATAACATACCGTAACTTAGAAAAGAAACAAAAAAGCTGAATATATCTGACTGCTCTTAACTAAGACTGACAAGTGTTTGCACTGCGTGAAATGTATTTGGCAGGTCTCTGTCTTAGTGACAAGCATTTGTAGTCATTTGTCTTGCAGAGGGTTATTGCTCGGGAATTGGTAATGGAGTCAGATTCTGCACTATGCTCGAGATAATAGACATTTTGTTCTAACAATATGAGCAATGTCTTGATATCCATTTTACTCCTCATTTGCTCACTTATGTATTAAGACTTATATGCTCATAAAATGCTGCACACTGCAAAATATGCTCTTAATATTCTTCATTAAAATTAAAAGTTGTATTTTTTAAGCCACTGATCAGAGCCACCTATTGGGGATTAAACCACTAATCACTGCTGACAAAAGCTATCCATCATGGATCAAGTTCCTAATCACCACTGACCACCAGGGATCAGGCTATTGAACAGTTCTGTCTCATAGGGTCCAATGACTTCAACCGAAACAACTACTAAATTTCACTATCTGAGATATGAGATGTAAACCATATTCTGTACTTGGCCATGTAGATATATTTTATATATTTACATTTATATATTCAGCAATATTTGATTATTTTTTGCATGTGTAAGATGAGCACCAAGTGAAAAATGTGGTTGATTACAAAGCATGTCCATTATATTAGCAATATGTCTTTGGTGTCAATATAAATCAGGTCTATCAAATTGCAGTTCTCAAAGGCGTCTACCCGGTTTGGGTTATATGTATGATTACATCACTTGAAAGCTCTCAATCATAGAGACAGAATCATTTATTGAGCCACATGCTACATACGAAAGGATTTATTTCTTCTTTCTGCCTTGTGTGTCCTTGGTGAATCAAGTTTGCGACCTCTAAAACAGACTATATAGTATAATGTTATACATATTCCCATTCAGTATAGTATCGTAGAAACCAGCAAAATAGTGTGAGAAATGGAGGGTTGATATTAAGGCAAGCAAATGTTACTTATTTCTAGTTTTGGTGAGTAGTTGTTGTTCCAATTGTTGGTTTGCTGGTTAAGAGAAGAAGATCAGGACCTACTTGTCATCCTCACAGCTCTCCAATGCACCAAGGTATTGGAAGTTCAATATTGACTTTAGTTCAATGTAAGAGCATTAAATGTTTCAACCTCAAAATGAGACCTTCCTAAGATGTATCATACCCTCAAGCATTTGTACAGGTGGTATGCATACTTGGACTGTAGTTACTGTGGTGCTTTTGCAGCGATTGTTACAGAGCACTTAGCCTTCAACTTTTATAAGGGCACCGTGTCAGCCGCTTGGAGGGGCAATGAGTAGGTTCTGTTATGAGCATCTTCTGACTGGCACTATGTGGCTGATAATAGTATTCTCATCAAGAGAATGTGTCAGAAATTGAAATACTGTTTAAATAATTATTTTATGCTAATCATCTTTTCAACTTTTTTTATATGTTTTCAATGTGGTCACTATGTGAAACGAAACAAAACAGAATTCTTACAATTTCACACTGGCCACAAGACCTTATACTAGACTAATACCTCCTTGTTATGTCCCTGACCCAGATTCGTGCTTTGCTTCCCTTACCCCTTTATATACTCTGCTGTACTTCATGTCAGGCTTTAATAATAATAATAATATAATAATAATTTTTATTTATATAGCGCCAACATATTCCGCAGCACTTTACAATAAGCGGGGGCATGTACAGACAATAAATTCAATTCAAGTTAAGACAATTTAAACAGTGACATTAGAAGTGAGGTCCCTGCTCACAAGCTTACAATCTACAAGGAAATGGGCAGGACACAATAGGAGAAAAGTGCTTGTTATTTCAGGTCTGGCAATTATAATAAATCGTGATTTTCATATAAAGCTGCATGATCCGGTCATCTGCCCATGTGTTTAAGTGCAATAGCCAAGTATCAAGTGCTGTTATCGTGTGCATGGAGGGTGTGGAGACAGATCAATAGTAGGGTGCAGATTCAGAATAGTATTTGGAAGGAGGGAACAGGGCAAAGTTAGTTTACTGAGTAGTTGATGTGGTAGGGGTGGTGATGGAAGAGACGTGAATCAAGAGTGGACCCTCTGGGTGACGGCAATGAAGCTCCCACGGGCGAGTGGACCCGGGAGACCAACCCCTATACAGGGATCGTGAGGAGCAGACCTGAAGGAGTCAGATACCGCAACAGCTGGAACCAAGAGGGATGGCTCATGAACGTCAGAAGCACAGGACAGAACTCAGGAGTATACGGAATAACGGGTAAGAACTAGGAGGTAATAAGCAGGACGGAACAGAAGGATGGGCCAGAAGTACGTATGGACTGCACGCGATAATCAGGTGCTGCCAGAATGGCGGAGCCGCCTGATAAACGCTGTGCTGAAGGCTGATTGGAGTGCAGGGAGTACTGGGAAGGATCAGAGAGGGTTAATATGAAATAGAGGCGTGCGCCCGCGACATATGGCGCACACATGGAGCAGAAACAGACCGAGAAAACGAATGAGAAGGAGCACCACGTTGAAGCCCCTAGTGGCAGAACAAGAGGACAGAGGATCAGCGTGGTGCCTGCAGCGAGGAAGAGAAGGCGGGACAGGAAGCCCAGAAACAGCGGTGGCAGCGGCCGCAGCAGAGGAGACGGTGGTGAGACGACCAGAGCGGCGAGGAGGAAGAGGAGCAGCGGACCTAGGGACGGACACAGCAGAGGGAGCGTCCGCAATAGAGGAAGCAACAGCGCGACGCCCGGAGAGGTAGGAAGATTCAGCGGCAGCCGTGACATCAGGCTTGTTTGAAGAGATGGGTTTTCAAAGCACGCTTGAATAGGTCGGGGCTAGGTATCAGTCTGATCGTCTGGGGAAGTGCATTCCAGTGAGCTGGCGCAGCACGAGAGAAGTCTTGGAGACGGAGATGCGAGGTTCGGATTACCGGGGATGTTAGCCTTAGGTCATTTGTAGAATGGAGGGCAAGTGTAGGGCGATAGACAGAGATGAGAGAGGAGATATAAGGCGGTGCAGAACTGTGGAGAGCTTTGTGGGTGAGAGAGATGAGTTTATGCTGGACCCTGTAGCGAATGGGTAGCCAGTGTAATGACTGGCACAAGATGGAGGCATCAGTGAAGCGGCTGGACAGAAATATGACCCTGACTGCCGCATTCAAGATGGATTGGAGAGGAAAATTTTGGTAAGAGGGAGACTGATCAGAAGAGAGTTGCAGTAGTCCAGACGGGAATGAACAAGAGCGACAGTAAGAGTCTTAGCAGTTTCAAAGGTGAGAAAAGGTCGGATTCTGGCTTTGCTGATAGCTAATTCTGTGTGATCATCTTAAAACTTCAGTGTTCTTAAGAATTTGAGTTTCTTTGTGCACCTTGAACTGCTCTTCTGGCTGTCTGCAGTCTCCAGGATGTCTGTATATGGTCTCCTGGATGTCTCTGGTCTGTCTGCGGCTTCCAGTTACTCTGCCACCTGTCTACAGTCTCCAGGACATCTGTCTTCATGCAGCTTCCAGTAACTGAAATCTGAAAACTCTGAAATCTAAGGCAGTGTGCTGCCTTATTTACTTAACTATATACGAGTTGGCGACTCTGCGTTCAGCACCTGTTCACACTTAGTCTATGTTTGGATGTGCCGGTCAGGTTTTTGAAATGTATTCTTTAGCCTTCTGATCGTGCACTCCGCCTCCTAGCCACAGTTGTTTTAATTACAGCAGGTCCAATACCCCCTCCACAGAGAGAGAGAATTTTAGTCTAGGAAGAGGTTTCACATGTACCCATTCAGATGGAGACGTTTATTTTCAGCGAGGTAAGGCAAGTTTAGGACCTGGTATAAGAGAGATGCCGTAAAGGGGCTACCAGGTACACATAAAATTGGCCATTTTTATGCGCTAAACGCTCTCATTTTTCATATTTCTAGTGCAGTAATGCAGTTCAAATTTCGTATTTCAAGTTTGCATGTTCTAGCGCTGCAGTGAGCTGCCTTATTTACTTAACTGAAGTGTGAAAAAGGCCTTAGAATCTCTACTCTGCTTCCAATGTTCCTGCCTCCCTTCTTGACTCTGCAGATGTCTTCTTCAAGAATGGGGCCAAAGAGAACCACATGGAGCCACATGGAACCACTGAACATGAATGTGGCCTTGCTACAGTTTTGGATTCATTTGGGAGGGGCTTTAAGAGGGAGAAGTACTGTTATGCACCTGTCCCAGGTCTGTGTTTTGCTTCCCTCACCACGGCCCACGTTGGGCTTTGCAGATGGCACGCCATATTCCCATGTGCTCATACCGATATAAGGCTTACATAGACACATATCTGTGTAATAGAGCTCACTGAAAGGCTTTTTCGGTGTGGGCACTTCCAGCACCTTCACATCCATGCCATACTTGGCATAGCTGTGATTAGCCCACGCACTTGTTATCCCTCCTATTTTTGATAACAAGTGCAGGTAAGCAGACAGCTGTGGTGTAATTACATTTTGATCACTTTTAATTGTATATTTTGGGAAGTTTGACTTGTTATGCATTTTTTATCATCATGGTAATTACAGATGACACACGTGCTATTAATATATTTACCTGTAGTTACGGAAAAATTGAACACATGCCATATAAGAATACACCTTCGTAGCCATAATTGATACTTGTGCTTATAAAGCTAGGTGCTACAAAGTCCTAGCTAAGGCTACTTTCACACTTGCGTCGGTACGGGGCCGTCGCAAACCGTCGGCCCGACGGACAGTGTGTTAAATGTAGCACAACGTGGGCAGCGGATGCAGTTTTACAACGCATCTGCTGCCCATTGCGATGAGCGTGGAGGAGGGGGCGGAGTTTCGGCCACGCATGTGCCGTCAAAAATGGCAGACACGGCGCACAAAAAAACGTTACATTTGGCGTCCACCAAAAACACGACGCATCTGTTGCACGACGGATGCGACGTGTGGCCATACGTTGCAATGCGTCGGTAATACAAGTCTATGGAGAGAAACCAAAACGATGCATTGTGACGTACGCCAAACGATGCAAGTGTGAAAGTAGCCTAAACCAGGGATGTCAAACTGCATTCCTCGAGGGCTGCAAACAGGTCATGTTTTCAGGATTTCCTTGTACTGCACAGGTGATAATTTAATCACCTACACAAATAATGAGTTGGTGATTAAATTATCACCTGTGCAGTACAAGGAAATCCTGAAAACATGACCTGTTTGCAGCCCTCGAGGAATGCAGTTTGACACCCCTGGCCCAAAACCATATAAAGGACAAAGTGGATAGCTGATTTACACAGGTGGCATTTGGTCCAAGGTGGAGATAATAGGTAAGAGCAAAGTTTAGTTCAATACCTGCAGTTTTTGCTCCCTTAAAGCGGTATACACCTCATTATTTAAGTAGTGACATATACTCCTTTTTTTCATTTACTTCACACCTGTTTCTTAACATTTAGCATTTTTGTCCAGATGGGAACAATAACTGAATGGGCATTGACACTTTGAGATTTGCTGCTATTTTTTTTGGTCTTCCCATAAACAATACTAATTGTGGACCTTTTGCTTTACACATGTGTAAATCCACGTTGTCCATTACATGATTTATGTTATTTTTGTCTCTATTGTCATATTTTTTTTTAATAAACTTTGATATACTTTTTATGGGATAATTGGTGTTCTTTTCTTTTTGCGTGTTTTCAATAATGGACAACCATGATGTAAAACAAATATTTTGTTACTTCTGCAAAAAACATTTAAAATAGATGAATGACTGATCCCTACCATAGTCCCTTGGCACAGGCTCCTGATACTCTTCTCCTACTATATTTGCAGTGCAGCATGTGATAAAACAAAGGAATTAGAGCATCAATGAACGTGCAATTATTCTCACTTCATCTGATAGAACAATGGACGTGGAAAATATTTAGGCTTTGAATAACTCAATCATTTGCTATATGGAACAAAATTAAAGGTAATCAGCCTTAAATAACACATTAAAGCTTCGCTATTACACATGTGCTGACATCAGCCGAGCAGGACCAGGTGCAGTTCCCTTTGACTGTCTTTACAATATGAATTTAAAACACCCCTTTCATCCCCTGTCAGGTCCATATTAGCGGCAATGATTCTATTAAAAGTGCTCCTCTTGTGGGAGGCAGTGACCTGTTCAATCACATAGCCATGTTATGGATGAAAGGCTATGGCTGGGACATAGTGTTTATGCAAAATGGAGTAGATTATACAGACAGTCATTATATAGGAACAAGGTTTTCTAGCAGATTTTCCTCACACAAAAACAAAAACAAGCATAAATACTGTACCTGTAGGCTCTCCTGAGAAGAATAGAAAAATTGTCATAAGTGGGTAAACTGGGAAAAAATCTTACACTAATCCAATAAGGACACAGTGGCAAAGTCAATAGTCATTTTGCTACATATAGGTATCTCTGGATGTCTAGTCTGTACAGGAAGCCGGCAGGCTCAGTTGGATTTTTTAGTGTCTAACCTATTAATCCCGCAGTGAATTGGTACATAGGCATAACGTAAACGCTATGCCCTGCTAATAAGAACCATATCAGATGATGGTGCTGGATGTTGCGATATGCTGAGTAAGGTTTTCCACATTTATGCCATGCAAACCATCCCTTCCGCGTTGGTTATGGTGCTCCAGCTGCGTTGGCAACTTCCACTTCCTTCTCTTACTTGTACTTTCACTGAGCCCCCCTGTCAGGTGAGGATGCCTTCAGAATGTGTCTATCAGAGTGCACTTGTATTCCCTCAATGTTCGATCTCACTGTAGTGTCTGAAGTAAGGATGACATGTTGTGCTTGTAGTGGGGACCAGCAGGGTGGTCACACAGTAATCAGCACTTGTAACAATGCGGGAAACTCAACGGTTATTACATAGGCACAGAAGCATGTATTGCCTCCTGTGTACCAGGCTGCCCAGAAGCAATGACAAGTTGTCCTCGGTGGGAGGTGTACGCTCTGGGTCCTCTGTATTGTCTGTATTGTCTGTATTCCCCCAGTCACGCTTCAGTGAAACTGTGAGCTGCTTTGAGTGCCACCCTGCTGTGTACACAGTGGTTTCTCATCCTCCAAAACTGTGCCCTGGCTGGACATTTGTGTTTCTGGCCACTATTGGTACAGGAACCCATCCTTCAAGACATAATTGTCTGATAATGGTGTGAATGTTCCCTGTTCCATCTACCCTTCCTCCTGTGCCACCACTCAATTCATCGCAGCCTGCAGCTTTTTTTTCTAGGAGGCAAACAAGCAGGATAGTAACGCTGATAATGGTGAGGTCACGTGACACGCAGCGGCTCTTGCGTATGAACACACTCAATGAAGCTGGGTACGTACACCCTGATTCAGTGCACATGTTTTTGGGGGAGCCAATGGTCAGGATTTTCCAGCAGGTTCCCATGACGTTGACACACCTTGGAGCATCAATCACAGTGCGTGGGCATCAACAATATGACGAGTCCGGGACAGAAAGAAAATGAAGTCTACCTCTATGACTGAATGAGCAGGTACTATATAAGCAGGGTCGGCGTCAGCACCCGGCGTACCCGGGCAAGTGTCGGGGCCCTGACGAGACGGAGGGGGCCCATAACGGTAAGACACTGCTGTCGACACTAATGCGCATCATGCGCTCCTGGGTTGGCCCCGAAGCTGGACTTCATCCCTCCCTGCAGGGCTGCCATTAGGGCATTACAGCCCTTACTGGTGTATGGTGCCCGCCCGGTGAGCAGAGAGGGGCCCCGAGCGGCCCCTCACTTCTGCTCTCCTGGTACACCCGGCGTGCTGGAACGCCGGGTATCAGCGTGGCTGCGCGCACTCATTCTCTGCTCCTTCCTCTCTGCATAGTGAGGACTGGAGCAGAGCGCTGGCAGTGCACGCGGCTGTGCAGGGAGTTGCTGGCTGCAGTGTAGCAGGGGCACACAGTCACACGCTGTGACACTACTCACCGCACCTGCAGTCAGCAGCAGAAGCATCGGATCCCTCCCCTCCAGCAGCGTCACAGCTCTCACACTGTGAAGAGCAATGGAGGGGTGGGGCTAAATGTCAGGGGTGGAGCCACAGACAAGCAGGGAGAAGAAGGCAGAAAGGAAATATAAAAATCAGAGCGGGAGAGAGAAAAGATTTAAGAAGAGAGACAGAAAACAAAACAGAGAGGCAAGACACAGGTGAGAAGTTTATATATATATATATACTATATAATTGTCTAAGGGTCACACTTCCGTCTTTCTGTCTGTCCTTCTGTCTTTCTTTCTGTCACGGATATTCATTGGTCGCGGCCTCTGTCTGTTGTTGCTGATGATTGGTCTTGGCAGCTGCCTGTCATGGCTGCCGCGACCAATCAGCGACGGGCACAGTCCGATTAGTCCCTCCCTACTGCCCTGCACTCACTGCCCGGCTCCCGCTCCATAATCCCCACTGCTCACACAGGGTTAATGGCAGCGGTAACAGCCCGCGGTGTAATGCACTCCGTTACTGCTGCTATTAACCCTGTGTGTCCTGTTATGGACCTGGTGGTTAGGAGCACCAGGAACGACCTGATGGTTAAACTCACACAAGACAAGCTCTGGGAAGCGGGAGCTCCTGCTGAAATAGAAATAGAAAATAAAGCCTACCTTGCCTCAGAGAAATTCCCCAAAGGAAAAGGCAGCCCCCCACATATATTGACTGTGAGTAAAGATGAAAGTCACAAACACAGAAATGAAACAGGTTTCAGCAAAGAGAGGCCCGACTTACTAAACAGACAGAGGATAGGAAAGGTATCTTTGCGGTCAGCACAAAAAACTACAAAAAGACCACGCAGAGTGTGCAAAAAGACCTCCGCACCGACTCACGGTGCGGAGGTGCCACTCTGCATCCCAGAGCTTCCAGCTAGCAAAACAAAATCATGATAGCAAGCTGGACCAGAAAACAATGAACAAATAATAACTAGCAGGGACTTAGCTACTGCTGGAGTAGACAGGTCACCAGAAAGATCCAAGAGCGAACTGAACCAGTACAAGAACATTGACAGCTGGCATGGAGTAACGATCTGAGTGGAGTTAAATAGAGCAGCCAGCCAACGAATAAACTCCATCACCTGTGGAAGGAACCTCAGAAGCAGCAGCACCACTCACAGCCACCAGAGGGAGTCCATGGACAGAACTCGCCGAAGTACCACTCATGACCACAGGAGGAAGTTCGATAACAGAATTCACAACAGTAACCCCCCCCTTGAGGAGGGGTCACCGAACCCTCACCAGGGCCCCCAGGCCAATCAGGACGAGCCAAATGAAAGGCACGAACCAGATCGGCAGCATGAACATCAGAGGCAAAAACCCAGGAATTATCTTCCTGACCATAACCCTTCCACTTGACCAGGTACTGGAGCTTCCGTCTCGAAATACGAGAATCCAAAATCTTCTCCACCACATACTCCAACTCCCCCTCGACCAACACCGGGGCAGGAGGATCAACGGAGGGAACCATAGGCGCCACGTATCTCCGCAATAACGACCTATGGAACACATTATGGATGGCAAAAGAAGCTGGAAGGGCCAAACAAAATGACACAGGATTGAGAACTTCAGAAATCTTATACGGACCAATGAAACGAGGCTTAAACTTAGGAGAGGAAACCTTCATAGGAACATGACGAGACGACAACCAAACCAAATCCCCAACACAAAGTCGGGGACCAACACAGCGCCGGCGGTTAGCGAAACGTTGAGCCTTCTCCTGGGACAATGTCAAATTGTCCAGCACATGAGTCCAAATCTGATGCAACCTGTCCACCACAGTATCCACACCAGGACAGTCCGAAGACTCAACCTGCCCCGAAGAGAAACGAGGATGGAAACCAGAATTACAGAAAAAGGGCGAAACCAAAGTAGCCGAGCTGGCCCGGTTATTAAGGGCGAACTCAGCCAAAGGCAAGAAGGACACCCAATCATCCTGATCAGCAGAAACAAAGCATCTCAGATATGTTTCCAAAGTCTGATTAGTTCGTTCGGTTTGGCCATTTGTCTGAGGATGGAAAGCCGAAGAAAAAGACAAATCAATGCCCATCTTAGCACAAAAGGACCGCCAAAACCTCGAAACGAACTGGGAACCTCTGTCCGAGACGATGTTCTCCGGAATGCCATGCAAACGAACCACATGCTGGAAAAACAATGGCACCAAATCAGAGGAGGAAGGCAATTTAGACAAGGGTACCAAATGGACCATCTTAGAGAAGCGATCACAAACCACCCAAATGACCGACATCCTTTGAGAGACAGGGAGATCTGAAATAAAATCCATGGAAATATGCGTCCAGGGCCTCTTCGGGACCGGCAAGGGCAAAAGCAACCCACTGGCACGAGAACAGCAGGGCTTAGCCCGAGCACAAGTCCCACAGGACTGCACAAAAGAACGCACATCCCGTGACAAAGAAGGCCACCAAAAGGATCTAGCCACCAAATCTCTGGTACCAAAGATTCCCGGATGACCTGCTAACACCGAACAACGAACCTCAGAGATAACTCTACTAGTCCATCTATCAGGGACAAACAGTTTCTCCGCTGGACAACGGTCAGGTCTATCAGCCTGAAATTTCTGCAGCACACGCCGCAAATCAGGGGAGATGGCAGACAAAATTACCCCCTCTTTGAGAATACCCGCCGGCTCAGGAACATCCGGAGAGTCAGGCAAAAAACTCCTTGACAGGGCATCAGCCTTCACATTCTTAGAGCCCGGAAGGTGCGAAACCACAAAATCGGAACGGGAGAAAAACAGCGACCATCGAGCCTGTCTAGGATTCAACCGTTTGGCAGACTCGAGATAAGTCAAATTCTTGTGATCCGTCAAGACCACCACGCGATGCTTGGCTCCTTCAAGCCAATGTCGCCACTCCTCGAATGCCCACTTCATGGCCAACAACTCTCGATTGCCAACATCATAATTGCGCTCAGCAGGCAAAAATTTTCTAGAAAAGAAGGCACATGGTTTCATCACCGAGCAATCAGAACTTCTTTGCGACAAAACAGCCCCTGCTCCAATCTCAGAAGCATCAACCTCGACCTGAAACGGAAGTGAAACATCTGGCTGGCACAACACAGGGGCAGAAGAAAAACGACGCTTCAACTCCTGAAAAGCCTCTACAGCCACAGAGGACCAATTGACCACATCAGCACCTTTCTTGGTCAAATCAGTCAACGGTTTAGCAACACTAGAAAAATTAGCGATGAAGCGACGGTAAAAATTAGCAAAGCCCAGGAACTTCTGCAGGCTCTTCACAGATGTCGGCTGAGTCCAATCATAAATGGCCTGAACTTTAACAGGGTCCATCTCGATAGTAGAAGGTGAAAAAATGAAACCCAAAAATGAAACCTTCTGAACTCCAAAGAGACATTTCGACCCCTTTACAAACAAGGAATTCGCACGAAGGACCTGGAACACCATTCTGACCTGCTTCACATGAGACTCCCAATCATCCGAAAAGACCAAAATATCATCCAAATATACAATCATGAATCTATGCAGGTACTCTCGGAAGATGTCATGCATAAAGGACTGAAACACAGATGGAGCATTAGAAAGCCCGAATGGCATAACCAGGTACTCAAAATGGCCCTCGGGCGTATTAAATGCTGTTTTCCATTCATCGCCCTGTTTAATTCGCACAAGATTATACGCCCCTCGAAGATCTATCTTGGTGAACCAACTAGCCCCCTTAATCCGAGCAAACAAATCAGACAGCAGTGGCAAAGGGTACTGAAATTTCACTGTGATCTTATAAAGAAGGCGGTAATCAATACAAGGTCTCAAAGAGCCATCCTTCTTGGCCACAAAAAAGAACCCTGCTCCCAACGGTGATGACGACGGGCGAATATGACCTTTCTCCAAGGATTCCTTTATATAACTCTGCATAGCGGCGTGCTCTGGCACAGATAAATTAAACAGTCGGCCCTTAGGAAACTTACTACCAGGAATCAAATTAATAGCACAATCGCAATCCCTATGAGAAGGTAGGGCACCGGATTTGGGCTCTTCAAATACATCCCGGTAATCTGACAAAAACTCAGGGACTTCAGAAGGAGTGGAAGACGAAATTGACAGCAATGGAACATCACCATGTACCCCCTGACAACCCCAGCCGGACACAGACATAGATTTCCAATCCAAAACTGGATTATGGACCTGTAGCCATGGCAACCCCAAAACGACCCCATCATGCAGATTATGCAACACCAAAAAGCGAATATCCTCCTGATGTGCAGGAGCCATGCACATGGTCAATTGAGTCCAGTACTGAGGCTTATTCTTGGCCAAAGGCGTAGCATCAATTCCTCTCAATGGAATAGGATGCTGCAAGGGCTCCAAGAAAAAACCACAGCGCCTGGCAAACTCCAAGTCCATCAAATTCAGGGCAGCGCCTGAATCCACAAATGCCATAACAGAATAGGACGACAGAGAGCAAATCAGAGTAACGGACAAAAGAAATTTAGACTGTACCGTACCAATGGTGGCAGACCTAGCGAACCGCTTAGTGCGCTTAGGACAATCGGAGATAGCATGAGTGAAATCACCACAGTAAAAACACAGCCCATTCCGACGTCTGTGTTCTTGCCGTTCAACTCTGGTCAAAGTCCTATCACACTGCAGACTCAGGCCTATGCTCAGAGAATACCGCCAAATGGTGCACAGTTTTGCGCTCACGCAAGCGCCGATCGATCTGAATGGCCTAATCCTATCACACAACTAGAAATAGCCGTGGAGCGTACCTAACACGGCCTAGACGCCTCTTCACAGCCTAAGAGCTAACTAGCCCTAGAAATAGAAAATAAAGCCTACCTTGCCTCAGAGAAATTCCCCAAAGGAAAAGGCAGCCCCCCACATATATTGACTGTGAGTAAAGATGAAAGTCACAAACACAGAAATGAAACAGGTTTCAGCAAAGAGAGGCCCGACTTACTAAACAGACAGAGGATAGGAAAGGTATCTTTGCGGTCAGCACAAAAAACTACAAAAAGACCACGCAGAGTGTGCAAAAAGACCTCTGCACCGACTCACGGTGCGGAGGTGCCACTCTGCATCCCAGAGCTTCCAGCTAGCAAAACAAAATCATGATAGCAAGCTGGACCAGAAAACAATGAACAAATAATAACTAGCAGGGACTTAGCTACTGCTGGAGTAGACAGGTCACCAGAAAGATCCAAGAGCGAACTGAACCAGTACAAGAGCATTGACAGCTGGCATGGAGTAACGATCTGAGTGGAGTTAAATAGAGCAGCCAGCCAACGAATAAACTCCGTCACCTGTGGAAGGAACCTCAGAAGCAGCAGCACCACTCACAGCCACCAGAGGGAGTCCATGGACAGAACTCGCCGAAGTACCACTCATGACCACAGGAGGGAGTTCGATAACAGAATTCACAACAGTGTCCCCAACTATTTACTATTGATGCTGCCTATGCAGCATCAATAGTAAAAATATGTCATGTTAAAAATAATAAAAAAACAAAAAACCTGCTATCCTCACCATCCGTCGCTTTTCCCGCTTCTCGCAATGCTCCAGTGACCGCTCCATGCAAGCGGCAGGTTCCGGTGCCAAGGATGGTATGCGAGAAGGACCTGCCATGACGTCATGGTCATGTGACGGCAACATCATCACAGGTCCTGCGCTCATACCAGCCCTGGGACCAGAAGCTGCTGCGTGCGGTACAGGGCCAGAACTTCAACGGAGGGTGAGTATATGTTTATTTTTTATTTTAAGTCTGTATACTACGTGACTCTGTGCTGTATACTCCGTCACTGGGCAATATACTACATGACTGGGCAATTTACTACGTGGCTGTGCAATATACTACGTGGCTGGGCAATATACTATGTTGCTGGGCAATATACTACGTGGCTGGGCAATATACTATGTGGCTGGGCAATATACTACGTGGCTGTGCAATATACTCCATGGCTGGCCAATATACTACGTGGCTGGCCAATATACTACGTGGCTGGTCAATATGCTGCGTGGGCTGTGCAATATACTAAATGGCTGTGTTATATACTACGTGGCTGTGTTATATGCTATGTGGCTGTGTTATATACTACATGGCTGTGCTATACGCTACGTGGGCTGTATTATATACTGCGCGGGCTGTGTTATACACTACGTGGTTGTGCTATATGCTACGTGGGCTGTGTTAAATGCTACGTGGGCTGTGTTATATGCTATGTGGCTATGCTATATTTCTCTGCTGTATCTGTGCATCATGAATCGTGCTATGTGTTAAAGGGGGGGCCACTGAGACTCTTTCGCCCGGAGCCCTCTAAAACCTGGAGCCGGCCCTGTATATAAGTATACAAAGTTATTTTTGGAGATGATTACAGCGCTGTTTAATTTGAAAACAATGCATTAGTGATCCATATTGCATCACTACTAATACACTGGGGACAGTTTAGTTAATAAAAATGATGTGACAGGTTCCCTTTAAGTCATTTTCTTATCCACATTTGTTTACAGGTTAATTCTTCTTCTCTTACTCCCATTGAGCTTCCTTTTGCAGCCCCCTAGCCCTTACAATGACCATTTTACAGACATGTGAAAGTACCGAATTTCAGGTTCCCATTGACTTCTATAGGGTTCGGGGTCAAGTTTGGATCCCAAATCACACTTTTTACCCTGAACCCAACGAACCCAAACATTCATCGGTCCCGCATTCCTAGCTGTTGGATGAGGCTGATGGACAGCTCTTGTCACATGCTCCTCCATCAGCAGTGAATTTGAGAACAGAAAAGCTGTGCAGTCTGTTAAGTCTGTTAAGAAGGAAGAACTGATAAGAGCAGGAGGAGAACCTGTAATTAGGGTTGAGCGACCTTGATTTTTTTAGAGTCGAGTCGGGTTTCGCAAAACCCGACTATCTCAATAGTCGGGTCGAGTGAAATAGTCGGGTCGGGTCGAGTGATTGTCGGCAGTGAGTGGGGGCCAGGAAAACACCTATAGTGCCCATTTTAATGCCAAAACCATGCATTCTTCTTAATGAAGCTTGTCAATCTTAATTTCCCTTATAATAATAGTTAAGGTAAGGTAAGTATTTAAACTTTGCAAGTGCTGTGATCCTAAACAAGCAGGGGGGGCCCACTCGTTGGCATTGGCACTGGCACAGGGCCCCTCAAAGTACGGCGGTGTGTTTGCACGGCGGGGGCGCCTCCCACCGGCAGCGACACTTTTGCGTACTATGAGGGGCCCTGTGCCAGTGACGTCGCCAACGAGTATTCCTCCCCCCACCTGATGAAGGAACCTGCACTTTCATCTGCACCTTCCTCTTTGTCCCCGTGTAAGGTGGTATGGTATGCGGGAAGAGGAACCTGACTTTCAGCAGGGTCACAATCTTGCTGTGTAGCGTGCACGGGGAATGTTGCGTTATGGGTCAATGTACCAGCAGACTCATCTATCACTGGCTGGTCAATGGGCAGGATGAGGAGGAAACACAGATATAGGCCCAAAGAATAAAGTTGTTTAAATGCAGTTCAAAATTGGTAAGAGGACTAACCAGGGGGCATTGCTTTGTTCAGTGGAGGACAACTGTAATGAGAGGCTGACACAGAGAGTAGGCTCAAATCAGTAATTATACATATTAGTCCAAAGAAGTGTGTATAGAACACATTCACAATAGCAATACCTCAAAAACCTAGTAGATATATACACCAGGCTACAGAATGTTTATGTTCAAAAGTAGAAAATTTTATTAACATAAATAAAATAAAATATGCACACACAATAATAAAAACAGGATGCCTCCAATCCAAAACACCGGCACCATGAGTGCTTGACAGGTATGTAGCCTATAAAGATATCACTTTGGAACAAAATATACAAGGATCATTTCCATTATAATCATTATGACTGATATTTTGTGGCTACATAACGATACGTCTATGATCAAGTAGGGTGCTGGGGGGAGATTGCTATACTCCGGCATTGAAGCTGTATAAAGTTGCTAAAAAAGCCTATTATATGTGTATATGTTGTATATTAATAATACTAACAATTATGCCTTGTATATATATATATTGCCAGAGCATATACACCTCACGACCAGGTTATAAATGTATACAGATACATAAAGTGCAACATCATGGAAATAGATAGTCAAAATACCATAACCTATGTGGTCCCAATATCTAACCCTGATAAGTGAAGGCAAAATGCACTCCAAAGCCCCAGCAGCAACCTAATCAAGAAACATAGTTACCTCCAAACACTCACTGGGCCGGGAAATACCCCTACGCGCGTTTCGATAAGCTTCTTCTTCCGGGGGCGCAGACACTGTTAGTTGGCCCCAACCCAACTAGTAGGCCAAATGCAGTTGTTCCATTTAACAACTATTTAACAAGAGCCTCAAGATTGAAGCAATGGAGAGGCAACCTGGGGAACACCTTGGAGTGGAACACACCGTCTCTACACCCCTGACCCAACTTGTAGGCCGCATGCAGTGTTGTTTTCAACAACTACTAAACGAGAGCCAGAAGATTGAAGCAATGGAGAGGCAACCTGGAGAACACCTTGGAGCGGCAGACACTGGTAGTAGGCCCCAACCCAAGTACTAGCCCCACTGCAGTTAGATTTACCAAAAAATACTAAACGAGAGCCTGAAGATCAAAGCTCAGAAAAGGCAACCCGGAGAACACCTTGGAGCGGCAGACACTGGTAGTAGGCTTTAAACCCAAAATTTTGGTCAATGGAGTTTATAAAATGTTCCAGGGGTACACAGGCAGCATTGGTGTGGTAAGCGGAGGACAATTTCTATTTGGGACTGCAGACAGACTTAGTAGGCTGTCCCCTGTGGACCATGCATCCACAACATTAACCCAGTGCGCCGTAATGGACATGTATCCTTTCGTGGACATGCCTACTGGTCCATGCATATCTTGTCAGGTGCACCTTTCTACTATTAGATAGCCTGAGAGCATGGACAATGCGGATTTTTACATGATGGTGGAGGGCTTGGATGGCTTTTCTCGCAAAAGAAGTGACGACTGGGTAGCTCTTACCGTGGTACAGCGTAGTCCATCTGGGCTTCATAATTATAAATAAAAGAAAAAAAGTAGGCTGTATGCACTTTGAAATAGGTTCCAGGGGTACACGGGTGGCAGTGGACTGGTCACTGGAGGACTAGTGGAAGGAGGGACCGCAGACAGGCTTCGAAGGCCTAACATAAAAAAATTGGGATGTAGGCACTTTATAATTGGTTCCAGGGGTACACGGGCAGCATTGGTCTGGTCAGTGGAGTAGTAGTAGAAAGAAGGGAGCGCAGACAGGCTTCGAAGGCCTAACATAATAAAATTGGGTTGTAGGCACTTTCTAATTGGTTCCAGGGGTACAAGGGCAGCAGTAGACAGGTAAATGGAGGCCTAGTGGAAGGAGGGACCACAGACAGGCTTCGAAGGCCTAACATAAAAAAAATTGGGCTGTAGGCACTTTTAAATTTGTTCCAGGGGTACACGGGCAGCAGTGGTCTGGTCAGTGGAGGAGTAGTAGAAAGAACGGACCGCAGACAGGCTTCGAAGGCCTAACATGAAAAAAAATTGGGCTGTAGGCACTTTTAAATTCGTTCCAGGGGTACACGGGCAGCAGTAGACAGGTCAGTGGAGTAGTAGTAGAAAGAAGGGACCGCAGACAGGCTTCGAAGGCCTAACATAATAAAATTGGGCTGTAGGCACTTTCTAATTGGTTCCAGGGGTACACGGGCAGCAGTAGACAGGTCAGTGGAGTAGTAGTAGAAAGAAGGGACTGCAGACAGACTTCGAAGGCCTAACATAAAAAAATTGGGCTGTAGGCACTTTTAAATTGGTTCCAGGGGTACACGGGCAGCAGTGGTCTGGTCAGTGGAGGAGTAGTAGAAAGAACGGACCGCAGACAGGCTTCGAAGGCCTAACATAAAAAAAATTGGGCTGTAGGCACTTTTAAATTCGTTCCAGGGGTACATGGGCAGCAGTAGACAGGTCAGTGGAGGCCTAGTGGAAGGAGGGACTGCAGACAGGCTTCGAAGGCCTAGCATAAAAAAAATTGGGCTGTAGGCACTTTATAATTGGTTCCAGGGGTACACGGGCAGTATTGGTCTGGTCAGTGGAGTAGTAGTAGAAAGAAGGGACCGCAGACAGGCTTCGAAAGCCTAACATAATAAAATTGGGATGTAGGCACTTTATAATTGGTTCCAGGGGTACACGGGCAGCAGTAGACAGGTCAGTGGAGGCCTAGTGGAAGGAGGGACCGCAGACAGGCTTCGAAGGCCTAACATAAAAAAAATTGGGCTGTAGGCACTTTCTAATTGGTTCCAGGGGTACACGAGCAGCAGTAGACAGGTCAGTGGAGGCCTAGTGGAAGGAGGGACCGCAGACAGGCTTCGAAGGCCTAACATAAAAAAAATTGGGCTGTAGGCACTTTCTAATTGGTTCCAGGGGTACACGAGCAGCAGTAGACAGGTCAGTGGAGGCCTAGTGGAAGGAGGGACCGCAGACAGGCTTCGAAGGCCTAACATAAAAAAAATTGGGATGTAGGCACTTTATAATTGGTTCCAGGGGTACACGGGCAGCATTGGTCTGGTCAGTGGAGTAGTAGTAGAAAGAAGGGACCGCAGACAGGCTTCGAAGGCCTAACATAATAAAATTGGGATGTAGGCACTTTATAATTGGTTCCAGGGGTACACGGGCAGCAGTAGACAGGTCAGTGGAGGCCTAGTGGAAGGAGGGACCGCAGACAGGCTTCGAAGGCCTAACATAAAAAAATTGGGCTGTAGGCACTTTCTAATTGGTTCCAGGGGTACACGGGCAGCATTGGTCTGGTCAGTGGAGGAGTAGTAGAAAGAACGGACCGCAGACAGGCTTCGAAGGCCTAACATAAAAAAAAATTGGGCTGTAGGCACTTTTAAATTTGTTCCAGGGGTACACGGGCAGCAGTAGACAGGTCAGTGGAGGCCTAGTGGAAGGAGGGACCGCAGACAGGCTTCGAAGGCCTAACATAAAAAAAATTGGGCTGTAGGCACTTTCTAATTGGTTCCAGGGGTACACGGGCAGCAGTAGACAGGTCAGTGGAGGAGTAGTAGAAAGAACGGACCGCAGACAGGCTTCGAAGGCCTAACATAAAAAAAATTGGGCTGTAGGCACTTTTAAATTCGTTCCAGGGGTACACGGGCAGCAGTAGACAGGTCAGTGGAGGCCTAGTGGAAGGAGGGACCGCAGACAGGCTTCGAAGGCCTAACATAAAAAAAATTGGGATGTAGGCACTTTATAATTGGTTCCAGGTGTACACGGGTAGCAGTGGTCTGGTCAGTGGAGGAGTAGTAGAAAGAACGGACCACAGACAGGCTTCGAAGGCCTAACATAAAAAAAAATTGGGCTGTAGGCACTTTTAAATTCGTTCCAGGGGTACACGGGCAGTAGTAGACAGGTCAGTGGAGGCCTAGTGGAAGGAGGGACCGCAGACAGGCTTCGAAGGCCTAACATAAAAAAAATTGGGCTGTAGGCACTTTCTAATTGGTTCCAGGGGTACACAGCCAGCAGTAGACAGGTCAGTGGAGGCCTAGTGGAAGGAGGGACCGCAGACAGGCTTCGAAGGCCTAACATAAAAAAAATTGGGATGTAGGCACTTTCTAATTGGTTCCAGGGGTACACGGGCAGCAGTAGACAGGTCAGTGGAGGCCTAGTGCGCACCACCACCGCCAGAGACACTTTATTGTACTATGAGGGACCCAGTGGCAGTGCCGTCGACCAAAAGCGGGCACACCCACCTCTTCAGACAAACAGCACTCTCACGGGTGCTGGCGCCAAGTGGCGATACCACGGCCCCGTGTGGGGAGTTTGGCCATTTAGAGAGGTGTAAACATGTCGTATGCTGGACAATCAGGTGCTGCAAATTACGAGATTGGAAAAGTCATTCAGAATAGCCCACAGGCAAGACCTTTTCATAGGAAAGCTAGGTGTCGGCCGGGCAAGGTGGGGCAAAAGATTTCGAAATCCAGTTGTGGTTCATTTTAATGAAGGTTAGATCATCTACATTTTGGGTAGCCAGACGAGTCCTTTTTTCGGTTAATATTGAACCTGCAGCACTGAATACTCTTTCGGATAGGACACTAGCTGCCGGGCAAGCAAGCTCCTGCAATGCATATTCTGCCAATTCTGGCCAGGTGTCTAATTTGGATGCCCAGTAATCAAATGGGAATGACGGTTGAGGGAGAACGTCGATAAGGGATGAAAAATAGTTAGTAACCATACTGGACAAATGTTGTCTCCTGTCACTTTGAATTGATGCTGCAGTACCTGTCCTGTCTGTGGTCATAGCAAAATCACTCCACAACCTGGTCAGAAAACCCCTCTGTCCAACGCCACTTCTGATTTCTGCCTCTCTAACACCTCTGGTCTGCTGGCCCCTGCAGCTCGTGTGAGAACGATCACGGCGCTGTGTGCTGGGAATGCCTGAAGCAAACGGTCAACAAGAGTTGATTGTTTGGTTGCTAATATTAGTTCCAAGTTCTCATGTGGCATTATATTTTGCAATTTGCCTTTATAGCGAGGATCAAGGAGGCAGGCCAACCAGTAATCGTCATCGTTCATCATTTTAGTAATGCGTGTGTCCCTTTTAAGGATACGTAAGGCATAATCCGCCATGTGGGCCAAAGTTCCAGTTGTCAAATCTGCGGTTGTGCTTGGTTGAGGGGCAGTTTCAGGCAAATCTACGTCACTTGTGTCCCTCAAAAAAACAGAACCCGGCCTTGACACGCCACCAATTTCCAGTGGCCCCGGAAAAGCTTCCTCATTAAAAATATAATCATCCCCATCATCCTCCTCGTCCTCCTCCTCCTCTTCGCCCGCTACATCGTCCTGTACACTGCCCTGGCCAGACAATGGCTGACTGTCATCAAGGCTTTCCTCTTCCTCTGCTGCAGACGCCTGATCCTTTATGTGCGTCAAACTTTGCATCAGCAGACGCATTAGGGGGATGCTCATGGTTATTATGGCGTTGTCTGCACTAACCAGCCGTATGCATTCCTCAAAACACTGAAGGACTTGACACATGCCTTGTATCTTCGACCACTGCACACCTGACAACTCCATGTCTGCCATCCTACTGCCTGCCCGTGTATGTGTATCCTCCCACAAAAACATAACAGCCCACCTCTGTTCGCACAGTCTCTGAAGCATGTGCAGTGTTGAGTTCCACCTTGTTGCAACGTCTATGATTAGGCGATGCTGGGGAAGGTTCAAAGACCGCTGATAGGTCTGCATACGGCTGGAGTGTACGGGCGAACGGCGGATATGCGAGCAAAGTCCGCGCACTTTGAGGAGCAGGTCGGATAACCCCGGATAACTTTTCAGGAAGCACTGCACCACCAGGTTTAAGGTGTGAGCCAGGCAAGGAATGTGTTTCAGTTGGGAAAGGGAGATGGCAGCCATGAAATTCCTTCCGTTATCACTCACTACCTTGCCTGCCTCAAGATCTACAGTGCCCAGCCACGACTGCGTTTCTTTCTGCAAGAACTCGGACAGAACTTCCGCGGTGTGTCTGTTGTCGCCCAAACACTTCATAGCCAATACAGCCTGCTGACGCTTGCCAGTAGCTGCCCCATAATGGGAGACCTGGTGTGCAACAGTGGCAGCTGCGGATGGAGTGGTTGTGCGACTGCTGTCTGTGGACGAGCTCTCGCTTCTGCAAGAGGATGAGGAGGAGGAGGAGGGGGTGCGAACGGCTACAGCCAACTGTTTCCTAGACCGTGGACTAGGCAGAACTGTCCCAAAATTGCTGTCCCCTGTGGACCCTGCATCCACAACATTCACCCAGTGTGCTGTGATGGACACGTAACGTCCCTGGCCATGCCTACTGGTCCATGCATCTGTTGTCAGGTGCACCTTTGTGCTCACAGATTGCCTGAGTGCATGGACGATGCGCTCTTTAACATGCTGGTGGAGGGCTGGGATGGCTTTTCTGGAAAAGAAGTGTCGACTGGGTAGCTCGTAGCGTGGTACAGCGTAGTCCATCAGGGCTTTGAAAGCTTCGCTTTCAACTAACCGGTAGGGCATCATCTCTAACGAGATTAGTCTAGCTATGTGGGCATTCAAACCCTGTGTACGCGGATGCGAGGCTAAGTACTTCCTTTTTCTAACCATAGTCTCATGTAGGGTGAGCTGGACTGGAGAGCTGGAGATCGTGGAACTAGCGGGGATGCCGGTGGACATTGCAGACTGAGAGACGGTGGGAGACGGTATTGTTGCCGCCGGTGCCCTAGATGCAGTGTTTCCTACTACGAAACTGGTGATTCCCTGACCCTGACTGCTTTGGCCTGGCAAAGAAACCTGCACAGATACTGCAGGTGGTGCGGAAAATGGTGGCCCTACACTGCCGGAAGGGTTGTTGCGTTGCTGACTAGCTCCATTGGCCGAGGGTGCTACAACCTTAAGGGACGTTTGGTAGTTAGTCCAGGCTTGCAAATGCATGGTGGTTAAATGTCTATGCATGCAACTTGTATTGAGACTTTTCAGATTCTGACCTCTGCTTAAGGTAGTTGAACATTTTTGACAGATGACTTTGCGCTGATCAATTGGATGTTGTTTAAAAAAATGCCAGACTGCACTCTTTCTAGCATCAGATACCTTTTCAGGCATTGCAGACTGAGCTTTAACCGGATGGCCACGCTGTCCTCCAACAGGTTTTGACTTTGCCACGCGTTTTGGGCCAGATACGGGCCCGGCAGATGGAACCTGTTGCGATATTGATGCCTGCTGCGGCCCCTCCTCCTCCACTTCAGAACTACTGCCGCCTGCACCCTGTTCCCCCAATGGCTGCCAATCGGGGTCAACAACTGGGTCATCTATAACCTCCTCTTCTAGCTCGTGCGCAACTCCGTCTGTGTCACCGTGTAAGTCGGTGGTAGAGCGTTCGTGACAGGGCAACATAGTCTCATCAGGGTCTGATTCTGGATCAGTACCCTGCGAGGGCAATGTTGTGGTCTGAGTCAAAGGACCAGCATAGTAGTCTGGCTGTGGCTGTGCATCAGTGCACTCCATGTCAGATTCAACTTGTAATGGGCATGGCCTGTTAACTGCTTCACTTTCTAAGCCAGGGACGGTATGTGTAAAGAGCTCCATGGAGTAACCCGTTGTGTCGCCTGCTGCATCCTTCTCTGTTGTTGTTTTTGCTGAAGAGGACAAGGAAGCGACTTGTCCCTGACCGTGAACATCCACTAACGACGCGCTGCTTTTACATTTACCAGTTTCAAAAGAGGAGGCAAAAGAGCTAGAGGCTGAGTCAGCAAGGTAAGCCAAAACTTGCTCTTGCTGCTCCGGCTTTAAAAGCGGTTTTCCTACTCCCAGAGAAGGGAGGGTTCGAGGCCTTGTGTAGCCAGACGACGAACCTGGCTCCACAGCTCCAGACTTAGGTGCAATATTTTTTTTCCCACGACCACCTGATGCTCCACCACTACCACTACCCTCATTACCAGCTGACAATGAACGCCCCCGGCCACAACCTCTTCCACCAGACTTCCTCATTGTTTTAAAAACGTAACCAAACTAACGGTATTTGTTGCTGTCAAACAACTTACACGGTGAGCTATAACTTCAGTATGATTTAGATACCCCTTTACAGATGGGTGACACCGCAAGGAAAAGCAGGCACAATGTTACACACTCTGTTTTTGGTGGCACCAAATGAGAGAGATGCCACACACGCAGGACTGTCACTCAAGCACAAATGTCAATATTAATCTCCCACTGTTTGTTTTTATTTTTTCAGGGAGAATTTAGAAACCCCCCCCAAAAAATGATTTTTTCAGGAAGAATTTAGAAAACAAATAAAAAAAGTTGATTTTTTCAGAGAGAATTTAGAAACCAAATAAAAAAACAAAACAAAAAGGCTTTCTATGGCCCACTATCTGAGAGAGAGAGATGGCACACCCAGGAGTCAGGACTGGCACACAAGCAGAAAGGCCAATATTAATCTCCCACTGTTTTTTTTATTTTTTCAGGGAGAATTTAGAAACCCCCCCCCAAAAAAATGATTTTTTAAGGAAGAATTTAGAAAACAAATTAAAAAAAGTGATTTTTTCAGAGAGAATTTAGAAACCAAGCAAAAAAAACAAAACAAATAGGCTTTCTATGGCCCACTATCTGGGAGAGAGAGATGGCACACCCAGGAGTCAGGACTGGCACAAAAGCAGAAAGGCCAATATTAATCTCCCACTGTTTTTTTTTTATTTTTTCAGGGAGAATTTAGAAACCCCCCCCCCAAAAAAAAAAAATATTTTTTAAGGAAGAATTTAGAAAACAAAATAAAAAAAAGTGATTTTTTCAGAGAGAATTTAGAAACCAAACAAAAAACAAAAACAAATAGGCTTTCTATGGCCCACTATCTGAGAGAGAGAGATGGCACACCCAGGAGTCAGGACTGGCACACAAGTAGAAAGGCCAATATTAATCTCCCACATTTTTTTTTTATTCTTTCAGGGAGAATTTAGAAACACACAAAAAAAATGATTTTTTAAGGAAGAATTTAGAAAACAAATAAAAAAAAAGTGATTTTTTTCAGAGAGAATTTAGAAACCAAATAAAAAAAAAAAAAAAGGCTTTCTATGGGCCACTATTTGAGAGAGAGATGGCACGCTCAGGACTGGCACACAAGCCCAAAGGGCAATATTAATCTCCCACTGTTTTTTTTTCAGGGAGAATTTATATAATCAATGAAAAAAAAATAAATAGGCTTTCTATGGCCCACTATTTGACAGAGAGATGGCACGCTCAGGACTGGCACACAAGCCCAAAGGGCAATATTAATCTCCCACTGTTTTTTTTTTTCAGGGAAAATTTATAAAACCAATGAAAAAAAAATAAATAGGCTTTCTATGGCCCACTATTTCACAGAGAGATGGCACGCTCAGGACTGGCACACAAGCCCAAAGGGCAATATTAATCTCCCACTGTTTTTATTTTTTTCAGGGAGAAATTATACAACCAATGAAAAAAAAAAATAGGCTTTCTATGGCCCACTATTTCACAGAGAGATGGCACGCTCAGGACTGGCACACAAGCCCAAAGGGCAATATTAATCTCCCACTGTTTTTTTTTTTCAGGGAGAATTTATAAAACCAATAAAAAAAAAATAAATAGGCTTTCTATGGCCCACTATTTGACAGAGAGATGGCACGCTCAGGACTGGCACACAAGCCCAAAGGGCAATATTAATCTCCCACTGTTTTTTTTTTTAAGGGAGAATTTATAAAACCAATAAAAAAATAAAAAGGCTTTCTATGGCCCACTATTTGACAGAGAGATGGCACGCTCAAGACTGGCACACAAGCCCAAAGGGCAATATTAATCTCCCACTTTTTTTTTTTTTTAAGTGAGAATTTATAAAACCAATAAAAAAATAAAAAGGCTTTCTATGGCCCACTATTTGACAGAGAGATGGCACGCTCAGGACTGGCACACAAGCCCAAAGGGCAATATTAATCTCCCACTGGTTTTTTTTTTTCAGGGAGAATTTTTAAAGCCAATAAAAAATAAATAAATAGGCTTTCTATGGCCCACTATTTGACAGAGAGATGGCACGCTCAGGACTGACACACAAGCCCAAAGGGCAATATTAATCTCCCACTGTTTTTTTTTCAGGGAGAATTTATAAAACCAATAAAAAAAAATAAATAGGCTTTCTATGGCCCACTATTTGAGAGAGAGATGGCACGCTCAGGACTGGCACACAAGCCCAAAGGCCAATATTAATCTCCCACAGCTTTTTTTTTTAGGGAGAGTTAAAAAAAAAAAAAAAAAACACAGGGACTGTCCTACAATTACTATCTCCCTGCAGTAATCTCAGCCAGGTATGGCAGGCAGCAGTAAGGAGTGGACTGCTGCACAAATGAATTAAAAAGTGTGGACAAACAAACAAGATAGCTGTGCAAAAAGGAAGGAACAACAGGATTTGTGCTTTGAAAAAAGCAGTTGGTTTGCACAGCGGCTTACACACAGCAATGCAGCTATCGCGGGCAGGGTCCTCCCTCCTTATGTACTCGTGTGCCTTGTTATCTGCTCATGTTTAATGTATTTGTCTATATTTGCCCCGTATTCACATGTAAAGCGCCATGGAATAAATGGCGCTATAAAAATGTATAATAATAATAATAATAATAATCAGGGAGCCTTCTAGGGCAGCCCAATGAGCTACAGCGCTGAGGAAAAAAAAAGTAGCTTCCACTGTCCCTGCAAACAAAGGTGGTGTTGGACAGTGGAAATCGCTACAGCACAAGCGGTTTGGTGGTTAATGGACCCTGCCTAACACTATCCCTGCTTCTGAAGAAGCGGCAGCAACCTCTCCCTACGCTCAGATCAGCAGCAGTAAGATGGCGGTCAGCGGGAACGCCCCTTTATAGCCCCTATGACGCCGCAGACAGCAAGCCAATCACTGCAATGCCCTTCTCTAAGATGGTGGGGACCAGGACCTATGTCATCACGCTGCCCACACTCTGCGTCCACCTTCATTGGCTGAGAAATGGCGCTTTTGCGTCATTGAAACGCGACTTTGGCTCGAAAGTCGCGTACCGCATGGCCAACCCCGCACAGGGGTCGGGTCGGGTTTCATGAAACCCGACTTTGCCAAAAGTCGGCGACTTTTGAAAATGAACGATCCGTTTCGCTCAACCCTACCTGTAATACTTATATGTTAAGTGTCAAAAATGATGTTCCCCAATACATTTGATAGAGTAAAGTATTTATACTGAGAACACATGCAAGCTAAGCCTGTGTATAGGGGGAGAACGGGCAAGATATGAGGGGCATTCATTAAAGATTTCCCCTTGACCCACTTTTATTTATCACAGGATGCTGAAACTGCACATGTGTAATAATATACTGTAAGTCTCTATAGGTTACTTGCCAATTTGCAACTCAGATCTGATAACGGTCTTGATTTTACAGGTCCTGAAGTGGTGTGACGTTTGATAATGGACCCAGTGGAATACAGAGCAGTCATCAAGTTCCTTCTCTTGAAAGGCCGCACACCAAAGGAGACATTTCATGAGATGAGAGGTTTATGGTGATGATTCCCCGTCATATGATGTAGTCAAGAACTGGCATAATCAATTCAAATGCTGACAGTATCATTTAACTAGCGCCATCGGGCCGGAAATGAGCGCATCGCTGCCCCATCACGTGATCGGGGGTCAGCGATGTGTTGGCATAACAACCAGAGGTCTCCTTGATTGTTGTTGATGCCTGATTGCTGTGAGCGCCACCTTGCGGTCGGCGCTCATAGCAATGCATTAAATGTACTACATAGGAGCGATCTGAGCTTCGCTCCTATGTAGCAGAGCCGATCAGGCTATGCCAGCTTCTAGCCTCCCATGGAGGCTATAGACGCATGGCAAAAGTAAAAAAAAATGTTTTAAAAAGTATGAAAAAAAAATATATATAAAAGTTTAAATCACCCCATTTTCGCCCCATTCAAAATAAAACAATCAAAAAAATCAAATCTACACATATTTGGTATCGCCGCATTCAGAATCGCTCAATCTATCAATAAAAAAAGGATCAACCTGATTGTTAAACGGTGTAGCGAGAAGAAAATTCGAAATGCCAGATTTACATTTTTTGGTCCCGGCAACATTGCATTAAAATGCAACAATTGGCGATCAAAAGAACGTATCTGTACAAATGTGGTATCATTAAAAACTTCAGCTCGGCATACAAAAAATAAGTCCTCACCCGACCACAGATCATGAAAAATGGACACGCTACGGGTATCGGAAAATGGCACAATTTTATTTTATTTTATTTTTTTTCGCAAAGTTTGGAATTTTTTTACTACTTAGATAAAAAATAACCTAGACATGTTTGGTGTCTATGAACTCATAATGACCTGGAGAATCAAAATGGCAGGTTGGCTTTAGCATTTATTGAATCTGCAAAAAAGCCAAACAAAAAACAAGTGTGGGATTGCACTTTTTTTGCAATTTCACACCCTGTTTTCTAGTACACAACATGGTAAAACCAATGATGTTGTTCAAAAGTACAACCTGTCCTGCAAAAAATAAGCCCTCACATGGCCATATTGACGGAGAAATAAAAAAGTTATGGCTATGGAAAGGAGGGGAGCGAAAAACGAAAACGCAAAATCGAAAAAAGCTGGGGTCATGAAGAGGTTAAAGAGATGGGAGAAATGGGAGAAGTGTGTGTCCCTATGTGGCACCTATTTAGAGAAGGACTAATAACCGTGCCAAGTTTCATTGCTCTCAGTCCACAGGAAGTGGGTCAGGGGAAATCTTTAATGAGCGCCCCTCGTAGCTGTTGGCTGTTAGATATCTAATGTGCATGGTCATTTTAAGCTACAGCTTTACAATTCTTGCTCTTTTGACTTTTTATCATGTGAACATTAACAATCCATTCTAAATCAAACGGTTTTCTGATATCTCAAAGGACATTGCTATCTGATATTACATGCTGGCCAATTTTGCAAGTAGTTAAAAGTGGTCACAAGATTACCATCTTTTCACCCTACTTTTGATGCAATCATATGTCACAATGCTTGTTTTATTTTTTCGTTTTATAATGAAAACACGTGCAGTTAGGGCAGTCTGAGATTATTTCTCTGTTTTTATAAAAATTACATGTTCTATCTTTTGTAGTCCCATCTGTTATCATCCAGATTTAAGCAAGCAGATGTATTTAAATCTTGGCAATTTTGTTATTTAGATTTGTCAACACAGCTTTTTTTAGACTTCTTATCTGTCACATAAATTTTTTTTTATGTGTCTTTCATACTCCAAGCTTTTCCTACCAACCTATTGAAGTCTGGGTGTGCACATATGTGAAAAAAATCTGTTCATTTAAGAGGTTTTCCTCCTTCAGGATCAGGGACCCCAAATGCTGTGAAATGTCTAAAATAACAAGCACATGAGGTCCTCACCCCACCTCTGTGTGTCCAGTTATTACTGTGTGCCGCTGCTTGGGTCGTGGACTGCAGTGGTCATATTATGTCAACAGCACGTATCACCTCTGCAACTGATTACTGAGCTCAGTGTCTGTTCCCAGGTAGATGGTCCAAGTTGATGAGCACAGTGATTGGCTAAAGCAGTGATGTGCGCTGTTGATGTGACGTCACCACTGCAACCAGAGCACCAAGACTGGAGCAGCAATGGACAGCCATGGTTGGATGCAGGGAGGGTGAACACCTTTGTGTTTGTTATTTTACGTATTTACAGTTCCTGAAAGTGGAAAAGTTTCAATACTGTATGTCTAATATTGAAGGCTGACTATAGTGCGTGTCTACAAAGGTAGACAGTGAAGATCTAGTACAGAGCAATTACAGGTCATCAGAAACATAAGAAGGTCCCTAACATTTCAATTTCAAGGCAATTTTTTGAGCAGCTTCTGTGCACAGTAAATCCAAAATTGATACAAAGCTGTCTGGGGGTGGAAGGACAAAACAAAGAATATGAAAATCTGGAGTTTAAAAAAATGTTGCCTATCTACAGTATATGTGTTAAGTTGCATAAGGTCCTACAATCCATCCATGATTTCAGATACCGTAGCATAGAAACTGTCACTACAATCCTTATAAGACTTTTTGCATACTAATGTCATTGCTTAGTAGTTCATTGGCAGTGGCACTGTTATGTCATTAAATTAGTAAGGTTCTGACCTGCAACCAAGACGCTCCTTAAGCTATGTTGCGAAAATTACTGCTTTTGAATTTGTCAGAAAGCTGGAGAAGCCAACATAGCAATTAGCAGGCTTCAAACAGATAGAACTCATAGAAATCGAAATGATCTGGGTCTGGATTGGAGTCATTTTATAACTACCACTGTGGTCATGTAAGGTGTACAGGGCAGTAGTCATGAGCAGTGGCCTATCTAGGGGGGGCAGCTAGGGCATGTGTCCCGGGCACAGCCGGCAGGGGGGAGCAGTCGGGCCCCCTAATGCGGCGGTCTGCAGTGTCTCCCCCAGTGACTGCATTCTGCTGCCCCCAGACTAAGAATCGGCTGCTCAGTGCCAACTGTCAAGCTGACAGGTGACACAGAGAAGCTGCAGCGCGCCGGCTCTGTCCTGCTTCCTGCCCGCTCATCCTCTCACAAAGAAAGCAGCGCCACTGGATGACGTCATCATTCAGCATCCGACAGTGCCAGAGAGAGGAAGGCGATGGAGAAGCTGCGGCAGAGCAGTGAGTGTGTGTGTGTATAGGGAGAGGAGAGGGCAATGATGGGGAGAAGGCAATGATGAGGTGATGAAGAGGGCATTGATGGGGATGGTAGGGGAGGAGGAAATGATGGATGTGGTGGAAAGGACAATAATCGGGGTGGTGGAGGAGGAGAAAATGATGGAGGTGGTGGAATGGGCAATGATGGGGGTGGGGGGAGAAGGCAATGATGGAAGTGGTGGAATGGGCAATGAGGAGGGTGGAGGGGGGAGAATGCAAAGATGGTGGTGGGGAGGAGGAAATGATGGAGGTGGTGGAAAGGACAATGATGATAGTGGAGGGGGGGAGAAAATGATGGAGTTGGTGGATTGGGCAAAGATGGTGAAGCTGAAGACACCAAAGACTAAATGTACGAGGGGGAGAATTTGAGTGGGGATAGGGGAATTTGTTATGTGTGGGGAGAATTTGAGTGGGGATGGGGGGGATTTATTATGTGTGGGGAGAATTGTAGTGGGGATGGAGGTGTTTAATGTGTGTGGGGAGAATTGGAGTGGGGATGGGGGTGTTTAATGTGTGTGGGGAGAATTGGATTGGGGATGGGGGTGTTTAATGTGTGTGGGGAGAATTGGAGTGGGGATGGGGGTGTTTAATGTGTGGGGGGAGATTTGGAGTGGAGATGAGGTTACTTATTGTGTGTGGGGAGATTTGTAGTGGGGATGGGGGATTTAATGTGTGGGGGAGATTTGAGGACGCAAAATGAAGAGCAAAGGGAGAGATGGGGGGCATATATGAGAAAACAGTATGGGGATTGGGGGCATGTACGAGGAAACAGTACGGGGGAATGAGGGCATGTATGAGGAAACAGTACTGGGGAATGGGGGACATATATGAGGAAACGGTATGGGGGATGGGTGCAGACAGTATGGGGAGCGAACAGGGGAATGTATGTGGACACAGTATGAATAGCGATGTGAAAAATGTATGTGGACAGAGTACGGGGAGTGAGGGTGATGGGATGTGTGCAGACACAGTATGGGGAATCAGGTGAGCAGGCAGTATAGAAAGTGAGGGCATAAATATGTGATAAGACAGTATGGTGAAGAGGGGGGATGTGAGATGAGACAGTATGTGGAGGGAAGGGAATAGTGTGAGGAGACAGTATGGGGGGAGAAAAGTGAGTGGGCACAGAATATAAACTGAATAGTGGGGGCATAGCATGGAGGGACAGTGTAAGGGCATAGCCAGGAAGGGGCAGTATACCAAGGAGGGGGAGTGTGATGAGACAGTACAGTATAAATACTGGGCCCTATAGGGGGACACAGTGTGAGAGAACAGTGTGAAGAAGGGGCCGGTATGTAAAGGAGAGGTCAGTGTGAAGAGCTTGTACCATAAGAGGGACAATGTGGGGGTCATATTTTGTGCAGACAATATAGTGAGAGGCATATTTTTTATTCAGGAGAATTATAATGACACTTGTATCTTTAAGGGCATCATGGAGATTTTCCGCAAAAGAGCGGAGAAGATGGAAGTCTGTAGAGACGAGCTGTGGATGAGAAAACTCATCATGGGGTCTGGACAAGATGAAGGAAAGAAGGAGAACAGCTGCAGAGATGACATCATCTATAAGATACCTGGATGTAAATGTTATTTGTGATACTAACTAACTCTCATGTTTGTATTTATGTTAGGAGCATTAAAGAGGATGTCCAGGTTTGTAATGAGTCTGCAGTCATTCTTTGTGACTGCAGACTTCTGAGTTCTCACAGTGCGCACTGCACACTGTCAGGATTCTCTCGTGCTGGTGATTTTCACACATGCAGTCATGTGTTGACTAGAAATGTGTGGCCTCACTCAATGAAAATGAACTGAGCGAGGCTGGGCACATCTAGTTGGAATGTGGTCAGAGGTATACAAATCACATGCTTGGGCTGATATGACTGTCCACTGGCAAGGGAGTATCCTAAAAGTGTGCAGTGCATTATTTGTGAGAATTCATAACATAGTAACATAGTAACATAGTTAGTAAGGCCGAAAAAAGACATTTGTCCATCCAGTTCAGCCTATATTCCATCATAATTCAGAATAATTCAGAAGCCTGCGATGTCAGGATTCAGCTCTTCAGCTCTGCAGGTTCCAGTAGTCATCACATGAACACTTCACTCATATGCGATTTTCATGTTTATGGTCCTGTGACAACGAGCTTCTCTTCTACTTGTCTCAGTTTTTCACTGAACATTGAGAGCATTAAGGAGAGGAGCTTGTGGGTTCATGACTAAGTGTGCAAATCGCATATGTCCTGGGGGGGCACCAAACTGAATTCTTGCCCCGGGTTCCAGAAAACATAGATACATCTCTGGTCATGAGCGAGGGGCTGCTGTGTTCCCACATCCTGGCACCCTACAAACAAACAGTGTACTGTTTCACTTGTGATCTGTGTGAATTGTAAAACACGTGTTAGCAGGAGGCCTATGCTGTCTCCACAATTCCTGTTTTTGGAATAGCCGCATAGTCAACAGGAGACACTTTATCCTTCTCAAACAGTTTAACTTACTCGCAGTCCAAGTTCAATTATTGTTACAGCACAATATGTTGATATTGTTATGGTACTTTCAGCCTGACCTATCCCTCGCCTCGCTGGCATCTTGGATACTACACCTGGCTCCACAGCTCCCATGAATCCCATCCTGACTTCCGTATGTGGTTTCCCACCTGGTTTCCCCTTGTGGGAAGAGAATAAAGCACGCTCCTCCATGCCTATTTCGGGCCGTAGGCTCCAGATGTCCCAGGAAGGTCCACTGAAGTTTATTGCTGCCATTCTCATACTGCCCACACTGTCTGTAATCTCGTGTGCTCTCCAGCCCTCTGGCCTTGAACTTCTGCTCTCTACACTTTAATCTCCTCATGTCATCTAAAGAAGCAAGTGTTCCCTTTTTAAGTACCTTTGCCCCTCCCATGTTGGGCTTGTTCCCAAAAACTTCAACCTTTCCTATCCTATAATTATCTACTTCCTGAATCTACTGTGCCCACAACTGCACTGTCCCCAGTTCTATCTAAAGCTAACCCCTTATTCTATGTCTTATGCCTAACTCTTATCCTTTCCCTATATCAAATACAACAGTACAGTATATTTCCATCAAAACACAGTTAAGAGATCCATATAACTAACCACTTGTAAGACTCTATGAAATACACTCCCTGACAGAAGTTACGTCGCTTATCCATGTTATGTAAATAAAAGCTCATAACCTGATGCAAAATTCATCCATTGGTTGTATAAATTATTCTTTTGAAAGGTGAAACCCTCCGAAATGTGGTTTAGGTTAAGAAAATAAGTTGGCATCAATGCAGAAATATTGATCAGTTAATGGACACAGAATGCTCAGATTTTGGCAAGACAAAAGTTTTGTCGCCTGGTCATTTAATGCACCCAAACTTAGTTTATATCCTCACCTGTGCTCAGTAAATGATTGGTTAATTTGTGTGTGTGTATAAAAAGAAACCCAGCACCCCAGACCTTCACTTGAACTGCAACTTGAGCTCTGACAACATGCCAAAAATCCACCCTGGATTTTCAAGAGGCTGAAGACCAGATCCACTGCAGAGGTGGCTGGCACCTTTAATGTGTCTAAGCGTCAAGTACAAAGAATTAAAAAAAGATTTGAAAAGACTTGAGATGTGTTTGACAAGCCAGCTCCGGCAGACCCCGCAAGACAACTGCTCAGGAGGAACGTTTGTTGGTTAGAAAATCCAAAGCAAGCCCCTCTTCCAATGCAGCAGAGCTCCAACAGTTTGTAGTATTCTGTCTCGAAATGGCCTCCATGGCCAAATCAGTGCCCAGAAGCCAGCACTAAACAAAAGGCAAATAAAAAAACGTTTGGCATTTGCAAAGTCCCACAGCCTGCTAAACAGATGGACGCTGGAAAAGTGGCAGAAGGTGGATTTCTCTGATGAATCTTCAGTAGAATTACACCACAGCAGCCGCAAATACTGCAGGAGACCTACTGGAGTCCGTATGGATCCAAAAAACAGCCAGAAAACAGTTAATTTTGGTGGTGGAAAGATCATGGTCTGGGGTAACATTCAGTATGGTGGGTGTGCGAAACATTTGGAAGGTGGAAGGCAATATCAATAGCCTAAATTATCAAGAAGTATTAGCTACTTCTTATATTCCAAATCATAAAAGGCGTCAAGTTCTGTAGCAGGATGGTGCTCCATCTCATACATTCATCTCTACAACAAAGTTCCTCCAGGCAAAAAAGATCAAGGTGCTCAAGGACTGGCCAGCCCAGTCACCAAACATAGATGTTTACAACTGAAAATTTTATCAAGGTTGTGTATATACTGACAACTCTGCATACCTACATACCCACTCTGCATAGCTAGCTTTGAGATTTACATTAAGTGTAAGGTGTGGGGTCTAGTTATCTTATTTAACTTTCTGCATAAGTGTCAAGATGTAGTAAATGGCCTAAAAAAAAGTTTTGATGCAGCAGTAAAATAAAGGAATATAGATTTTTAGGCAACTAAGACTGTAATGTCATGGCTTTTATTATTCAGTTGTCTATCTATGTCATTACACATTTCTGCCCCTTTGATGGGAATTTTATAATATTAGAAACTGTCTAATTATGTAACCCAGTTTACTATTTACAGGCAGTTACACAAATCATTGACCTGGCTAGCAGAATTCCTAGGGTATACAATGTATTCTCACATATCGGTCGATTCTCAGCTGACTGGCTAATGACAGAGCTTTAGGCCGGCGTCACACACAGCGTAAAACAATACGGTCCGTATATTACGGCCGTAATACGCTGAAAAGTCCCGAAAAAAGTGGTCCGTAGCTCCTCCGTAGGCAGGGTGTGTCAGCGTTTTTTGCGCATGGCATCCTCCGTATGTAATCCGTATGGCATCCGTACTGCGTGGTTTTCTCGCAGGCTAGCAAAACCAACATACCGCTATAGAAGTGATCCATGTGTCCCAAAAAGAAAAGAAAATATATATATACTGTCTATATATATATATATATATATATATATATATATATATATATGTCAGTAGACACATATATTAGAGAGAAAAGCCGGTAATTCAGTGCGGTGTACAGTAAAATCACACTGACAGCTTACAGTAGAATAGGTAGAATAAATGTGTACACATAGAATAGGTATATATATATATATGTCAGTGAGACACATATATGTATATATATTAATATTTATTCCAGCGCTAGACAGCTTGAAAGCCGGTAATTCAATTACCGGCTTTTTCCTTCTCCTTCCTAAAACCCGACATGATTTGAGACATGGTTTACATACAGTAAACCATGTCTTCTCTCCATTTTTTTTGCAGATTCCACACTAGGGTTAAATGGCGGAAAAAATTGGCGTGGGCTCCCGCGCAATTTTCTCCGCCAGGGAGCTTTCTAGGTAATTTCCCACGATCTATGAACAGCCAGCAGAGGGCGCCTCACCGCAAATGTAGCTAAATATAGATCATTGATCTATTTTTAGCCTCATTCCCTGGGGTTTTGCAGGAGGAGCAGCGTGCATTAGCACAGCTCCTTGCTGCAAAATGTTTTAACCCCTTCAGAAGGATTTACATCGTTGGACGTTACAGATCTGCGGAGGGTAAGTATATTGTTGGTTTATTATGTTTTTTTACTCACAGAACGAGGATCTTCAGTGACTGGATTGGGCGTTGAATAAAATACTGCAACAACCATTGTTTTTATTTCATTAAAATAATTTTAAAAAATGTGTTTGTGTTTTATTTAACCCTTTACTAGTATTGGATTAATAATGGATAGGTGTCATAATTGACGCCTCTCCATTATTAATTAGGCTTAATGTCACCTTACAATAGCAAGGTGGCATTAACCCTTCATTACCCCATATCCCACCGCTACACGGGAATGGGAAGAGAGTGGCCAAGTGCCAGAATAGGCGCATCTTCCAGATGTGCCTTTTCTGGGGTGGCTGGGGGCAGATATTTTTAGCCAGGGGGGGGCCAATAACCGTGGACCCTCTCCAGGCTATTAATATCTGCCCTCAGTCACTGGCTTTACTACTCTGGCGGAGAAAATTGCGCGGGAGCCCACGCCAATTTTTTCCGCCATTTAACCCTTTATTTTAAGAGCTAGAACGGCCAAATTTTGCAGATACACACTACTGACATTAGTAGTGTGGAATCTGCAAAAAAAATGGAGAGAAGACATGGTTTACTGTATGTAAACCATGTCTCAAATCATGTCGGGTTTTAGGAAGGAGAAGGAAAAAGCCGGTAATTGAATTACCGGCTTTCAAGCTGTCTAGCGCTGGAATAAATATTAATATATATACATATATGTGTCTCACTGACATATATATATATATATACCTATTCTATGTGTACACATTTATTCTACCTATTCTACTGTAAGCTGTCAGTGTGATTTTACTGTACACCGCACTGAATTACCGGCTTTTCTCTCTAACAGCGCTGCGTATTTCTCGCAAGTCACACTGCTTGTCCGTGTGTAATCCGTATTTTTCACGCTTCCATAGACTTTCATTGGCGTATTTCTTGCGCAGTACGGTGACAAACGCAGCATGCTGCGATTTTGTACGGCCGTAGAAAGCCGTATAATACTGATCAGTAAAATACGGCAAATAGGAGCAGGGGCATAGAGAATAATTGTGCCGTATTTTTTGCGAGTTTTACGGACGTAGATTCTGCGCTTTTACGTCCGTAAAACTCGCATGTGTGACGGCGGCCTTAGATGTCTGAAGCTGCTAGGTAGTTATTCTGATTTTCCCCTTCACTATTTATGGAGCCCATACCATCACGAAGGCAGTACTATATACTTAACGATGTCCAATTCTGTCAAATGAAGAATGAGTACAATTTAAGAATCTTTTAGTATATGCATTTTCGTGTTGCAGTTGACAAAATCTTAAAAATATACACGGTTAGTATGTTCACTATTGCAATCACTATCAATTCAATCCATACATTGTAGAACAAGATAAATATAATATTTAAAGTGGAATCATCATTTTAAATTTTTTTTAAAATGAAGTGAAAACCAGAAATGTTGTAATACATCTTATTAGAGGAATCTGCTTCTTTCGCCTCCTGGATTGAAAATTCATCACGTGTCTGATTCTAGCTCCTAGCTCCTCCCTCCTTCCCACTTTTCTATAGAATTTTAAAAACACCAATTGTCATCCCCTATCTCAGTAATGTGAAAATCTGAATGGAAATTTTACCCATGGATTGAGAGTGAAAGATCAATCCAGGAGCAGAAAGAAGCAGATTTATCTGATAAGATATATTATAAACCTGTTTCTTAATTTCATGTATATTATTGATTTATGAAATAAAAGTTAAAATGACGGTTACCCTTTAATGTCAGTTTCAACACCTAATATAGATGTATATGGAAAGAGTTCCTGTACACCAGATAACCCCTTTAAATGAAAACTATGGAAAAGGTAAAAATTTAACTTTTACAAAATTTTCCAATCAGTGATTCATATGGACATAGTGACATTTTGTCTGGACTTATGGAAAGGCCGTAAGGTTCCTTAACCCCTTTCTGACCTCGGACGGGATAGTACATCTGAGGTCAGATCCCCTGCTTTGATGGGGGGCTCTAGCGGTGAACCCACATCAAAGCCGGGACATGTCAGCTTTTTTGAACAGCTGACATGTGCCTGCAATAGCTCGGTTGGAATCGAGATCCACCCGCCGCTATCAACTAGTTAAATACCGCTGTCAAACGCTGACAGTGGCATTTAACTAGCGCTTCCGGCCTTTCGGCCGGAAATGCGCGCATCGCTGACCCCCATCACATGATCGAGGGTCAGAGATGCTTTGGCATGCCAACCAGAGGTCTCCTTGAGACCTCTATGGTTGTTGATGCCGGATTGCAAAAAATAAGCCCTCACCCGATCATGAAAAATGAAGACGTTACGGGTAATGGAAAATGTCTCAATTTAATTTTTTTTTAGCAAAATTTAGAATTTTTTTTCACCACTTAGATAAAAAATAACCTAGATATGTTTGGTGTCTATGAACTCGTAATGACCTGGAGAATCCAAATGACAGGTCAGTTTTACCATTTAGTAAACCTAGCAAAAAAGCCAAGCAAAAATAAGTGTGGGATTCCACTTTTGTTTGCAATTTCACAACCCTCTTGGAATTTTTTTTCCCCATTTTCTAGAACATGGTATGCTAAAACCAATGATATCATTCAAAAGTATAACTTGTGCCGCAAAAATTAAGGGAAGGAGGGGAGCAAAAACATGAAAATACCCCGGGTCATGAAGGGGTTAATATGGGGATGTACAGCCCTACTCTGCCATACAGGTTTCATCAGGGGCTTGTATGTAAATATCCCCCTTAGGCTAAAGGTACCATCACACTAGACGATATCGCTAGCGATCCGTGACGTTGCAGCGTCCTCGCTAGCGATATCGTCCAGTGTGACAGGCAGCAGCGATCAGGCCCCTGCTGTGCTGTCGCTGGTCGGGGAAGAAAGTCCAGAACTTTATTTGGTCGCTGGACTCCCCGCAGACATCGCTGAATCGGCGTGTGTGACACCGATTCAGCGATGTCTTCACTGGTAACCAGGGTAAACATCGGGTAACTAAGCGCAGGGCCGCGCTTAGTAACCCGATGTTTACCCTGGTTACCATCCTAAAAGTAAAAAAAACAAACACTACATACTTACCTACAGCCGTCTGTCCTCCAGCGCTGTGCTCTGCTCTCCTCCTGTACTGGCTGTGAGCGTCGGTCAGCCGGAAAGCAGAGCGGTGACGTCACCGCTCTGCTTTCCGGCCGCTGTGCTCACACAGACAGTACAGGAGGAGTGCAGAGCACAGCGCTGGAGGACAGACGGCTGTAGGTAAGTATGTACTGTTTGTTTTTTTTACTTTTAGGATGGTAACCAGGGTAAACATCGGGTTACTAAGCGCGGCCCTGTGCTTAGTTACCCGATGTTTACCCTGGTTACCGGCATCGTTGGTCGCTGGAGAGCGGTCTGTGTGACAGCTCTCCAGCGACCAAACAGCGACGCTGCAGCGATCCGGATCGTTGTCGGTATCGCTGCAGCTGCAGTGTGACGGTACCTTAAGGTCACATGGCTGTTGATTCACTTAATTGGGCCGAGTTTACTAATGTCACTCGGATCAAACTCTGTCAGTATTCTGAGACCTATAGCATTTTTATTTTTCAATAAATGGAGCTGTGTGGAAGCTTATATTTAGTGGTAAAAGACAATATTTTTATTGATACCATATTAGGCTTTGTGATATTTTTTATCACTTGTTACAGCATTTTTTGTGGTATTGCAATACCTAAACAAACTGTAATTTTTGCATTCTTGATTTTTTTAGTTTACGGTGTTTATTGATCGGGTTATTTTCATAACTTGATAGATAGGACTTTTCTGAGCTTAGCTATATCACATATATTTTTTTATGTGTTTTAATTTTTAATGGGGAAAAAGTAGGGTGATTTGAACTTTTTTTTATTTTTTACATATTTTGTAAAACTTTTATTTTTGTTTTTCACAGTACTACATACAGTGATGCTATAGCATTGCTGCACATAGTGAAAATCACAGTCTCCTTTGAAGCCTGACCGTAAGCAGAGTTTCAAAGGAGCTCAGTAATGACCAGCATGGGGGTCTTTAACAGACACCCTGCTGGCATAGCTACCCATCAGCAACCTGCAATTATGTCATAGGCGAGCCAATGGAGATATGGAATGATGTGCCCCCATGCCGACACATGCTAATGTCGCTGTCAGAGTTTGACAACGGCATTTAACAGGTTAACAATTGTGGGTGGAGCTCCATTCCACCAGTTATTGTTAGAGGCAGGTCCTGGTCATAACACAGTGATTACCTGCTCATTATGGTGCAAGCTCACCCCGGGAGCCCATTCCATACACCTGCTTCCGACTTGCACCGTACATGTATGGCGGATGCTGTGAAGGGGTTAAAGGGCTTTTTTTCAGGTGTGATTCAGCACTAATGAAAAACTGCCTTAGGCTACGTTCACATTAGCGTTGCGCGCCGGTGCGTCGGCGACGCAACGGCGACGCAACGCACGACGCACCAAAAACGCGCGCAAAAACGCTGCGTTTTGCGACGCGTGCGCCGTTTTTTGACGAAAATCGGACGCACGAAAAATGCAACTTGTTGCATTTTCTTGCGTCCGACGCTAGCGTCGAAAACGACGCACATGTCGGAAAACGCTACCAAAAAAACGCACGCGTCCCCCATGTTAAACATAGGGGCGCGTCGCCGCTGCGTCGCCGACGCAACAGCGACGCACATTAGCGAAACGCTAATGTGAACGTAGCCTTAGGCTGATGAGAGGAGTTCTGAGTCAAAAAAGCATGCAGTGAACACCTCCAATAATATACAACTCTTGGAAAAATTAAGAGATCACTGCAAAATGTTCAGTTTGTCTGATTTTTCTCTTTATAGGTATATTTTTGAGTAAAATGTAAATTGTTCTTTTATTCTATAAACTACTGATAATATGTCTCCGAATTTCCAAGCAATAAATTTTGCATTTTTTTCTGAAAAGGAGAAATGGTCAAAATAAAAAAACAGTGCTTTCAGACCTCAAATAATGCAAAAAAAACATGTTCATAATCATTTAGAAACAACAATACTAATGTTTTAACCAGAGGCGTAGCTAGGGGTTCAGCTCAGGGGGGGCGAGATATCTGAGTGGGCCCCTAACCCCTGACTACAACTACGGTGTGGCACTGTAATTGCGTGTGTAAGAACCTCAGCCGATGATCCCCCTGTAACTAAAAAAAACTCCACAAAGACCATCACTACCAGTCCTACGGAACATAGATCACTGCACAGTTACAGATGGTGACTTACCACTGACGTTCTTTCTGATGGAGTCGTCACTTTTCCCGTCTTTTCCAACTGACCCAGACCGACATGACAACTTCTTCCAGCAACGACTCGGCTACAGAGAATACAACAAAGACACATTTCACTTCTCATATTCCAGCCCCATCACCATCTACTGAGCCGCTGCTGCCGTATGTGTCCTTATTACTGCCCCTGATACCCCAATACTGAGCCACTGCTGCCGTATGTGTCCCTATTACTGCACCCGATACCCCAATACTGAGCCACTGCTGCCGTATGTGTCCCTATTACTGCACCTGATACCCCAATACTGAGCCGCTGCTGCCATATGTGTCCCTATTACTGCACCTGATACCCCAATACTGAGCAGCTGCTGCTGTATGTGTCCCTATTACTGCACCTGATACCCCAATACTGAGCCGCTGCTGCCGTATGTGTCCCTATTACTGCACCTGATACCCCAATACTCAGCCACTGCTGCCGTATGTGTCCCTATTACTGCACCTGATACCCCAATACTGAGCCTCTGCCGTATGTGTCCCTATTACTGCACCTGATACCCCAATACTGAGCCGCTGCTGCCGTATGTGTCCCTATTACTGCACCTGATACCCCAATACTGAGCTGCTGCTGCCGTATGTGTCCCTATTACTACACCTGATACCCCAATACTGAGCCACTGCTGCCGTATGTGTCCCTATTACTGCTCCTGATACCCCAATACTCAGCCACTGCTGCCGTATGTGTCCCTATTACTGCACCTGATACCCCAATACTGAGCTGCTGCTGCCGTATGTGTCCCTATTACTGCACCTGATACCCCAATACTGAGCCGCTGCTGCCGTATGTGTCCCTATTACTGCACCTGATACCCCAATACTGAGCGGCTGCTCCATATAGGTCCCTATTACTGCACCTGCTGTGTGGTACAAAAGCATTGTTCCTCATACTGCTTCACATAGTAATGCCACCATTGTGCTCTTACATACTAAAATGTCTATGTGCCTTCACAGTAGCCCCAAACCCTTTACAGCCCCCAGCAGTGGTCCCAACACTGTATATACGCCCCTACACTGTATGATGGCCCGACAGCAGCTTCCAAACTGTATAATGGCCCTTGCATTATCTCTCACACTGTATAATGACCCCCGCAGTAGCTCCCATGCTGTATAATGGAACTTGCAATAGCTCCCACTCTTTAGAATCTGGTCACTGTCTGTCCCTGTCTGTGGGCTGCTACTTTTACAGGCCTGATATCCTTAACAAAAAGCTAAATAGAAGAAAATAGAAACAGCCAGTGGGTGCGTATAGAGGCCAATGTATTGGTATAGCTTCCAGAATTTATCCAGGTAAGGCTACTTTCACACTTGCATCGGTACGGTGCCATCGCCATGCGTCAGCCCGATGTACCGCTGGACAGTGTGTTAAATGTAGCACAACGTGGGCAGCGGATGCAGTTTTACAACGCATCCGCTGCCCATTGTGATTAGCGGGAAGGAGGGGGCAGAGTTTCGGCCATGCATGCGCGATCGAAAATGGCGGTCACGACGCACAAAAAAAGTTGCATTGAACTTTTTTTGTGCGTCGCGTCCGCCAAAAACACTACGCATCCGTTGAACGACGGATGCGATGTGTGGCCATACGTCGCAATGCGTTGCTATTGCAAGTCAATAGAGAAAAAACGCATCCTGCGGGCAACTTTGCAGGATGTGTTTTTTCTCCAAAACGACGCATTGCGATGTACGCCTAATAACGCAAGTGTGAAAGTAGCCTAACCCTAAAAAAATACTGTTGTCTGGACAAGATCCCAAAGAGGGAAAAGGAAAGGAGCCAACCAGAAGAAAGAGGGGGAGGTAGAATATTACTTCTAAAGAAGAAAGTACACCCCCTGGCTCGTCTACTCCCCTCTTTTTTTCCCTTCTCCCCCTTTGGGGTCTTGTTGTCTAGACTGAGTATATGTTCAGGGGCCCGCACCCATATGTGATTTTCTATACACACTTATGATGCATTTTTCTTCTGTCTGGCTATTTATCACACTGTATAAACTCACTGAAACTTTTATTTTAATAAAAGGTTTTATAATGGGGGTTTTGTGTTTACAACCTTGGATTTACTGATATGAGATCATACAGACACTGGACTGATAGATCCTGACCCTGGCTATAGGACTGCATTATATATATATATATATATATATATATATATATATATACATATATCTATCTCCTATAGCCGGGGTCAGGATCTATCAGTCCAGTGTCTGTATGATCTCATATCAGTAAATCCAAGGTATATATACTGACAAGACTGGTCAGTGATGTGCACTGATAGACGTGACCCCGACTGCAGGACCCCACAGATGAGGATATGTTTCTTTCCTATATATAAAAAGGAGACGTGTATCCTCATCTGTGGGGTCCTGCAGCCGGGGTCATGTCTATCAGTGCACATTACTGACCAGTCTTGTCTGAGGAACCATTAGATTCAGCTGCTCTACAGTGTCTCAGAGAGTGCAGATACAGCATGTGGCTGGGTCTTCTGGAGAGAAGCAGCGTCCTGTCACCTCCTCCCTGTGTAATGACCAGAGGTCCGAATAAGATCCAGTGAGTCACAAACCAAGACCAAGGCAGAAATCTCCAACGGTATTTACTCAAAGGCAAATTAATCAAGGTAATATGGAGAATATTAAGGCAGATGCACCCCAAAGATACACTAATTCAGCAGCAGCTGAAATCACTGTGCCACTCAAAGGTCTCCTCAGAACCTGTGTACTACAACAGACTAGTAAGAAATTTACCTAACAGGCAACTAAAAACAGGAACAAGTGTAAATTGAATGTAGTGTTATTAAGGGAGCCCCTGGAATGGCACATTGAGTATAACTTACACAACTCTAATATAAGATACACCTCTAAAGTAACAATTTAACACTCTGAGCAGAGATACCCGGGTATCTATAACTATGGTACCGTATCCTGAGATGGATTTCCTCTCAGGCAGGAATCCGCAGAGGCTGTAGCCAGTCCATATCTTCAGCGCCAATAAGTTACAGCAAGCTCCTCTTGTCTTGTCGGCCGATGCCGAGCCCAAACGCCGGGGACTTAGTTAGTGGTCTCACGATGTAGCCTCTGCTTCTGTAGCTCCTAGGAATGCTTCCACGACAATCCGTCCGTCTCTGTATCAGCAGTCTGTCCAGACTTGTTCCTCCACTCAATGCACAGGGAATCCACAGACTTCCAAATACATACTGGGTTCTTAGTAAAGTCTCATTCTTTTCTTAGATAAAGGGTTAGCTCCTCTCCAGGAAACGTTAGCAACACAAGTCTCTCACAGAGTTAAACAAAAGGTTAGCTCTTCTCCAAGGAAACGTTAGCAACAAAAAGTCTCTCAAAAGCTTCTTTTCCTCCAAAAACACTTGCAGTAAATCCACACAGTCTCTTTTTAAGATCTCACAGCAGCTTCTCCTTTTCTTCCCGCCTTTTCTCTCTCAGCTCTCACTTCCTACTTTCACTTTACACTCGAGACACTAGACCCCACCCCGCAGCACACATTGTCTCTGGGAGGTCTGTCCTCTGCTGCAACAGGCAAAAACCACAGGGTCCTAGTGCCCTCTCAGTGGGACTACAGTTCACCCTCTTACATGCCACCCCACTAGAGGTTGGCGTCCTCGACATACCTTCCCACTCAAATTCATCTTGAGCATATCGCTGAGGCGGTATTCCTGCCGTAGATCGTGTAGTTCTCCTGAGTCCTACATCAACAGGTGAGACCTTAGAGGGAGCTAGAGTCTCTTCCGTGGTCGTGTTAGTGGGCGTAAGTGGAGTTGTCTCCTCCTGCGGCTCGATGTCCTGTGATACAGCGTCAGGACCAAGCAGTTGACCTGATGCACTCTCCTCAACAACATCCTCCATATCCCCAACATTCTCATCACCCGAGGCCAGATCGGTCACAGGGGGCAAATAAGCAGGCGCAGGAGTAAGCACACCATCAAACTCAAGATCATTCAGAGCTTCCGCCCCTTGGAACATGGCCTCTGGCTCTAGGGCGGTAGGCGCCGAATCTTCAAACCAGCACCGTTGTAACATGTTACGATGCAAATTACGGGTTGGCCCCCCTGTCCCCACCGGTTCGACCTCGTACACTGGAATCTCAGGGTTCACCTGTTTTTTATCAGATACGGTATCGCCTCCCATCGGTCACTCAGCTTCCCTGACCGTCGTTTTGTCCTCACCAACACTCTGTCCCCCGGAGAGAACAGCTCTGTTTGTACAGGTCGCGTGTCCTTATGGACCACCTGTCGAAGGCGGTCGCCCACCACCTGATGCACCACCCTCAACCGCCGCCGATGCTCTCATACCCACTCGGATGCAATCCGAAGGGGGGCGGAGGAGGGATCTGGCATGTTCAAATCCTCAATGTCTCGGCCAGGTCTACCAAACATCAACATGTGTGGTGAGTAACCAGTAGTACTGTGCACCCTGTTATTGTAAGCCCACATCAATTCGGGGAGATACTCAGGCCAGCATGTCTGTTGCTGACTCTCTAAGGACCTCAACATTTGCAACAGGGTCCGATTAAAACGCTCACACGCCCCCTTAACCCTGAGGGTGGTAAGGCGTTGTTCTCGACTGCTCGATACAATAGAGCTGGTGCAACTCTTTCATCAGCGTCCCCTGAAAGCAGGCCCCTTGATCTGAATGTATTCTCTGCGGACACCCGAACACTTGGAAGAAATGTCGGCACACTGCCTCAGCCGCCGACTTGGCCGTCTGATCTCTTGTCGGCACCGCTACAGCATACTTGGTAAAGTGATCTGTCATCACCAGGCAATAGGAGTACCCTGACGTAGAGTACCCTATCAACACGTAGTCAATCATGAGTAGCTCCAGTGGAGCTGAAGTCTTAATAGACTGTGTGGGAGCCCGCTGCTCAGGGCTTTTGTTGAGCCCACAAATTCGGCACTGCCGACACGCGTCGGCCACCATCCCTCCCAACTCAGGGCAGTAGAGGACTCGCTGCAACCACTGAAGTGTCTTTTCACTTCCAAAATGGGCCCCCTTCTCATGCGCCTCACGAGCGACCACTGGCCCCATCCCCACAGGAATTATCAGTTGGTACCGATGCTGCAGCTCCGATGGCAGGTACACCTTACGATACAAAAGACCTTGCTCCACACACAATTTATCCCATTGTCGAAGGAGTTTCATTCCTTCCATGGACAACTGAGCCTTGTCCTCTGCACTGGGCCAGGCCTTGTTTTGTACCCAACGGCGCACAAGTGCAATGTCCGGACACTCATCCTGGACTCTTGTCCAATCTGAGGGTGTTTTACCCAGGACACAGGGCATCCCGGTGGCCACCCCACTTGAGTGTACCACACTTTGGAAGATAGGTATCTGCCCCAAAGCTGGAGTTTCAGTATCCTCAAGTTGTTCGTCAACATCTTCCCCGGATGACCCAAGGGGCACCCTTGACAATGCATCTGCATTGCCGTTCTCTCGACCAGAGCGAAATTTAATGCGGTAATTGAACTTGGCCAGTCTGGCGACCCACCGCTGCTCCAACGCCCCCAGTTTTGCATTCTCTAAGTGAGCTAGCGGGTTGTTATCTGTCATGACTAGCACCTCAGCCCCTGTTAGATACTCGGCGAAGCGTTCTGTCATTGCCCACACCAGGGCCAGCAATTCCAGCCGGAATGAGCTGTAGTTAGCCGGATTTCGCTCGGAGTCTCTTAAAGATCTGCTGCCATAAGAAATCACTCGTTCTCGGCCGTCCTGCACCTGTGCTAGTACTGCCCCCAACCCATGAAGACTACCATCGGTATACAACAAAAAAAGGGGTGTCAAACCGGGAGTAGGCCAGCAATGGGGCACTCGTTAGGGCGGTTTTCACTCCATCAAATGCCTTTTTCTGTAGGGGCCCCCATGGAATGGGGCGATTTCGAGGACCCAGCGCTGTCCCTCTCAAAAGTTCATTCAAGGGACTCACCACTTGTGAGAATTTAGGCACAAACCGCCGATAGTATCCTGCTAGGCCCAGGAAGGCCCGCACTTCTCGCAGGTCACAAGGAGGTGGCCACTCTTGTACCGCCTTAATCTTACTGGCTAAAGGTAGTACCCCGTCCGGGGTCACCAGATGCCCCAAATATTCAATCTGGTTTCGTAACAGTTGACATTTTTTTGGCTTTATTTTCAGGCCGTAGCTCTTGAGCCGCCGGAGAACTTGACGCAGCTTCTCCAGATGATCTTCAAATGAGGTTCCGAACACCACAATGTCGTCTAGATATATCAGGACTGATTCAAAATTTAGATCGCCCAAGCAATGTTCCATCAGGCGTTGGAAGGTTCCTGGGGCGGTAGCGAGGCCAAAGGGCATCCGGTTGAACTCAAAGAGCCCCATTGGCAAGACAAACGCCGTCTTGGCCCGATGTTTTTCAGCCATTGGGACCTGCCAGTACCCGCTTGCCAAATCCAACGTTGAGAAATACTTGGCCCGACCCAGGGCCGACAGGGATTCTTCAATACGGGGTCAAGGATATGCGTCCCGTATGGTGTGGGCATTCAATTTCCGATAGTCCACACAAAATCGGAGTGTCCCATCCTTCTTGCGGACCAAGACTACAGGGGCCGCCCAGGGACTCCGGCTCTCTCGGATCACTTGGTTGTCCAGCATACTGGCCACCATGCTCTTCACCTCTTGATAGAGCGCCGGAGGAATTTGACGATATCTTTCTCTAATGGGTGGAGTATCCCCCGTTGGAATCTCATGCTCAATCGTCTGGGTACACCCGAAGTCCTCTCCATGTCGGAAAAATGTCTCTTGATGTTCCCACAAAACTCTCTCCAACTGCTCCAACTGCACGGGGGTCAGCTTCTCCCGATCCACTCCCATCTGCTCCATGATCACATGAACATTCCATTCCTCCGTTGGAGGTTCAGTCCGGCCTACCTCGACCGCGAATGTCCAGGATGACTGTTGGTCTGGTCGCAATTCGAACCCTGCATTTTCCGGCACCTTCTCTGCCGGCACGAACAGTTCAGCCAGTATGGTCCCAGCGGGAATTGCAACAGCTTCATCTAAAACATTGATGCATCGGACCGGCACTCGTCCATTCTTCACAATCGCCAAAGACCGGGCCACATGTACCTTGGCAAATGAGGAACCCTCTCGGGCGGGCTCAAGTAGCACTTCAAGCCCATTCAATCTCTGTGCAGCTCCCACAGGCAGCATTAAGAGTTCCTCTTGTCTGGGTCCCAGCAGGATCGGGGCCCTCGAAGTCACTCGGACCCGGCCCACCCGGCCACCTGGGACCGCACTTTTCAGCAAGTCGCAACTCAGCACTAGATGGTGTAGAATTCTCTGTGTGGGTCGGTGTCTTGTCGCACGGGCCCAGTATCGGGGTCCTTCACTGGCATACATCTGGTGATTCAAATCTCGCAGCACGTTCATTCCGAGCGTCACTTCCATCCCTCTTCTAGGGGGGTGATCCACCAGTACTACCCCTTTCTGCCCCAGCTCTTGACCAAACATTTTTAGTTGCATCCACACGATCCCTTTGACTGACAATTGACCATTATTTGTGGCGGTCAGTCGTATCACTCGGCCATCCTCTGGAATCACTAGTCGACTGAAGTATCTCTCATATACTTCTAGAGGCATTATAGTACATTTGGATCCCGTGTCAACCAAGCACCTCATCTTCCGCCCTTCAAACTCTGCTTCTATCACTGGACTACATGCAAACAAATCTTGTTCATTCCGTCGAGGGCTTTGTGTGGGTGGGGCCGCTGCTGCTTGCCCTCTCATGGCAGCGGCCGGAAGTTTAAAGCCGGCGACGGGGTTTCTGGGGCTGTAAGCGCCCGGCAGTAACGCGAGATGTGTCCCTGGCGGCCACACTTCCAGCAGGTGATTGCTCCTCGTGGGCGAGGGCTTGACTCATTCTGATAGGACGACCTGGCCATTTGCGGGGTCACCGTTCCAGGGGGTGGGGCAGGAGGTTCCCGTGAGGTGGTAGAGGCGGGATCAACTGTCAGTTGAGACAATTTCAGCTTCAACTCCTTCACCTCAGCACGCAAAGCTTGTACCACGCTTACAAGCCCCTCTCCCCCCGACCCTGATGACACACCTTCCTCCAGCTGGGCACTGTTCACTGACCCCTCGGGAACATAGGCTGATTTCTCTTCCCTTTCCACTGCAGCTCGGTAAATCTGCCAGAAAGATAACTCTGGTGCAACCCGGGCCATTTCCAACAGCTTGTCCCGGAGAAGTCTATGGGCTAAACCGGTGATGAATTGGTCCCGGAGCAAGCGGTCTACCTCCCGGAACGCCCCCATGGCCCCCGGGTCTAGTCGCTGCATCTCATTCAACATCTCTTGTAAAATATTAGAGTACTGCATCAGGGACTCACACTCTCTCTGGGGACGATTAAAGAATAGGGACCGAAGCTGGGCCACACGCGCTCGGCCCCCCAAACTCCCCTCTAACAGTTCCAAAATCTTTTCTAATGTATCCCTCTCTGATTCTGGGCGCACCATCACCATACGCCTAATATCACCCTCCAGTGCATTTAATGCCAGCTCAGCGCGTAACGCGGGGGTCAAATTACACATGCGCAGAATACTCCGGATTCTCTCAGCCCAATCTTGCAACGCCATATTGCGCCCATCGTATTTCGGCATGTGCTGAAGTAAAGCTCCTACAGGCACATACCCTCCCGGAGTCGCAGCGGCTGCCAGGGGAACCCCAACCCCCGAGGAGGATGCGGATACAGCGGGGTCATTTCCACCCTCGCCCTCATCCATGACAAACACTGGATCCTGCCGACTACGCCAAAAATGTAATGACCAGAGGTCCGAATAAGATCCAGTGAGTCACAAACCAAGACCAAGGCAGAAATCTCCAACGGTATTTACTCAAAGGCAAATTAATCAAGGTAATATGGAGAATATTAAGGCAGATGCACCCCAAAGATACACTAATTCAGCAGCAGCTGAAATCACTGTGCCACTCAAAGGTCTCCTGAGAACCTGTGTACTACAACAGACTAGTAAGAAATTTACCTAACAGGCAACTAAAAACAGGAACAAGTGTAAATTGAATGTAGTGTTATTAAGGGAGCCCCTGGAATGGCACATTGAGTATAACTTACACAACTCTAATATAAGATACACATCTAAAGTAACAATTTAACACTCTGAGCAGAGATACCCGGGTATCTATAACTATGGTACCGTATCCTGAGATGGATTTCCTCTCAGGCAGGAATCCGCAGAGGCTGTAGCCAGTCCATATCTTCAGCGCCAATAAGTTACAGCAAGCTCCTCTTGTCTTGTCGGCCGATGCCGAGCCCAAACGCCGGGGACTTAGTTAGTGGTCTCACGATGTAGTCTCTGCTTCTGTAGCTCCTAGGAATGCTTCCACGACAATCCGTCCGTCTCTGTATCAGCAGTCTGTCCAGACTTGTTCCTCCACTCAATGCACAGGGAATCCACAGACTTCCAAATACGTACTGGGTTCTTAGTAAAGTCTCATTCTTTTCTTAGATAAAGGGTTAGCTCCTCTCCAAGAAACGTTAGCAACACAAGTCTCTCACAGAGTTAAACAAAAGGTTAGCTCTTCTCCAAGGAAACGTTAGCAACAAAAAGTCTCTCAAAAGCTTCTTTTCCTCCAAAAACACTTGCAGTAAATCCACACAGTCTCTTTTTAAGATCTCACAGCAGCTTCTCCTTTTCTTCCCGCCTTTTCTCTCTCAGCTCTCACTTCCTACTTTCACTTTACACTCGAGACACTAGACCCCACCCCGCAGCACACATTGTCTCTGGGAGGTCTGTCCTCTGCTGCAACAGGCAAAAACCACAGGGTCCTAGTGCCCTCTCAGTGGGACTACAGTTCACCCTCTTACATGCCTCCCCACTAGAGGTTGGCGTCCTCGACATACCTTCCCACTCAAATTCATCTTGAGCATATCGCTGAGGCGGTATTCCTGCCGTAGATCGTGTAGTTCTCCTGAGTCCTACATCAACAGGTGCGACCTTAGAGGGAGCTAGAGTCTCTTCCGTGGTCGTGTTAGTGGGCGTAAGTGGAGTTGTCTCCTCCTGCGGCTCGATGTCCTGTGATACAGCGTTAGGACCAAGCAGTTGACCTGATGCACTCTCCTCAACAACATCCTCCATATCCCCAACATTCTCATCACCCGAGGCCAGATCGGTCACAGGGGGCAAATAAGCAGGCGCAGGAGTAAGCACACCATCAAACTCAAGATCATTCAGAGCTTCCGCCCCTTGGAACATGGCCTCTGGCTCTAGGGGGGTAGGCGCCGAATCTTTAAACCAGCACCGTTGTAACATGTTACGATGCAAATTACGGGTTGGCCCCCCTGTCCCCACCGGTTCGACCTCGTACACTGGAATCTCAGGGTTCACCTGTTTTTTTATCAGATACGGTATCGCCTCCCATCGGTCACTCAGCTTCCCTGACCGTCGTTTTGTCCTCACCAACACTCTGTCCCCCGGAGAGAACAGCTCTGTTTGTACAGGTCGCGTGTCCTTATGGACCACCTGTCGAAGGCGGTCGCCCACCACCTGATGCACCACCCTCAACCGCCGCCGATGCTCTCATACCCACTCGGATGCAGTCCGAAGGGGGGCGGAGGAGGGATCTGGCATGTTCAAATCCTCAATGTCTCGGCCAGGTCTACCAAACATCAACATGTGTGGTGAGTAACCAGTAGTACTGTGCACCCTGTTATTGTAAGCCCACATCAATTCGGGGAGATACTCAGGCCAGCATGTCTGTTGCTGACTCTCTAAGGACCTCAACATTTGCAACAGGGTCCGATTAAAACGCTCACACGCCCCGTTACCCTGAGGGTGGTAAGGCGTTGTTCTCGACTGCTCGATACAATAGAGCTGGTGCAACTCTTTCATCAGCGTCCCCTGAAAGCAGGCCCCTTGATCTGAATGTATTCTCTGCGGACACCCGAACACTTGGAAGAAATGTCGGCACACTGCCTCAGCCGCCGACTTGGCCGTCTGATCTCTTGTCGGCACCGCTACAGCATACTTGGTAAAGTGATCTGTCATCACCAGGCAATAGGAGTACCCTGACGTAGAGTACCCTATCAACACGTAGTCAATCATGAGTAGCTCCAGTGGAGCTGAAGTCTTAATAGACTGTGTGGGAGCCCGCTGCTCAGGGCTTTTGTTGAGCCCACAAATTCGGCACTGCCGACACGCGTCGGCCACCATCCCTCCCAACTCAGGGCAGTAGAGGACTCGCTGCAACCACTGAAGTGTCTTTTCACTTCCAAAATGGGCCCCCTTCTCATGCGCCTCACGAGCGACCACTGGCCCCATCCCCACAGGAATTATCAGTTGGTACCGATGCTGCAGCTCCGATGGCAGGTACACCTTACGATACAAAAGACCTTGCTCCACACACAATTTATCCCATTGTCGAAGGAGTTTCATTCCTTCCATGGACAACTTAGCCTTGTCCTCTGCACTGGGCCAGGCCTTGTTTTGTACCCAACGGCGCACAAGTGCAATGTCCGGACACTCATCCTGGACTCTTGTCCAATCTGAGGGTGTTTTACCCAGGACACAGGGCATCCCGGTGGCCACCCTACTTGAGTGTACCACACTTTGGAAGATAGGTATCTGCCCCAAAGCTGGAGTTTCAGTATCCTCAAGTTGTTCGTCAACATCTTCCCCGGATGACCCAAGGGGCACCCTTGACAATGCATCTGCATTACCGTTCTCTCGACCAGAGCGAAATTTAATGCGGTAATTGAACTTGGCCAGTCTGGCGACCCACCGCTGCTCCAACGCCCCCAGTTTTGCATTCTCTAAGTGAGCTAGCGGGTTGTTATCTGTCATGACTAGCACCTCAGCCCCTGTTAGATACTCGGCGAAGCGTTCTGTCATTGCCCACACCAGGGCCAGCAATTCCAGCCGGAATGAGCTGTAGTTAGCCGGATTTCGCTCGGAGTCTCTTAAAGATCTGCTGCCATAAGAAATCACTCGTTCTCGGCCATCCTGCACCTGTGCTAGTACTGCCCCCAACCCATGAAGACTACCATCGGTATACAACAAAAAAAGGGGTGTCAAACCGGGCGTAGGCCAGCAATGGGGCACTCGTTAGGGCGGTTTTCACTCCATCAAATGCCTTTTTCTGTAGGGGCCCCCATGGAATGGGGCGATTTCGAGGACCCAGCGCTGTCCCTCTCAAAAGTTCATTCAAGGGACTCACCACTTGTGAGAATTTAGGCACAAACCGCCGATAGTATCCTGCTAGGCCCAGGAAGGCCCGCACTTCTCGCAGGTCACAAGGAGGTGGCCACTCTTGTACCGCCTTAATCTTACTGGCTAAAGGTAGTACCCCGTCCGGGGTCACCAGATGCCCCAAATATTCAATCTGGTTTCGTAACAGTTGACATTTTTTTGGCTTTATTTTCAGGCCGTAGCTCTTGAGCCGCCGGAGAACTTGACGCAGCTTCTCCAGATGATCTTCAAATGAGGTTCCGAACACCACAATGTCGTCTAGATATATCAGGACTGATTCAAAATTTAGATCGCCCAAGCAATGTTCCATCAGGCGTTGGAAGGTTCCTGGGGCGGTAGCGAGGCCAAAGGGCATCCGGTTGAACTCAAAGAGCCCCATTGGCAAGACAAACGCCGTCTTGGCCCGATGTTTTTCAGCCATTGGGACCTGCCAGTACCCGCTTGCCAAATCCAACGTTGAGAAATACTTGGCCCGACCCAGGGCCGACAGGGATTCTTCAATACGGGGTAAAGGATATGCGTCCCGTACGGTGTGGGCATTCAATTTCCGATAGTCCACACAAAATCGGAGTGTCCCATCCTTCTTGCGGACCAAGACTACAGGGGCCGCCCAGGGACTCCGGCTCTCTCGGATCACTTGGTTGTCCAGCATACTGGCCACGATGCTCTTCACCTCTTGATAGAGCGCCGGAGGAATTTGACGATATCTTTCTCTAATGGGTGGAGTATCCCCCGTTGGAATCTCATGCTCAATCGTCTGGGTACACCCGAAGTCCTCTCCATGTCGGGAAAATGTCTCTTGATGTTCCCACAAAACTCTCTCCAACTGCTCCAACTGCACGGGGGTCAGCTTCTCCCGATCCACTCCCATCTGCTCCATGATCACATGAACATTCCATTCCTCCGTAGGAGGTTCAGTCCGGCCTACCTCGACCGCGAATGTCCAGGATGACTGTTGGTCTGGTCGCAATTCGAACCCTGCATTTTCCGGCACCTTCTCTGCCGGCACGAACAGTTCAGCCAGTATGGTCCCAGCGGGAATTGCAACAGCTTCATCTAAAACATTGATGCATCGGACCGACACTCGTCCATTCTTCACAATCGCCAAAGACCGGGCCACATGTACCTTGGCAAATGAGGAACCCTCTCGGGCGGGCTCAAGTAGCACTTCAAGCCCATTCAATCTCTGTGCAGCTCCCACAGGCAGCATTAAGAGTTCCTCTTGTCTGGGTCCCAGCAGGATCGGGGCCCTCGAAGTCACTCGGACCCGGCCCACCCAGCCACCTGGGACCGCACTTTTCAGCAAGTCGCAACTCAGCACTAGACGGTGTAGAATTCTCTGTGTGGGTCGGTGTCTTGTCGCACGGGCCCAGTATCGGGGTCCTTCACTGGCATACATCTGGTGATTCAAATCTCGCAGCACGTTCATTCCGAGCGTCACTTCCATCCCTCTTCTAGGGGGGTGATCCACCAGTACTACCCCTTTCTGCCCCAGCTCTTGACCAAACATTTTTAGTTGCATCCACACGATCCCTTTGACTGACAATTGACCATTATTTGTGGCGGTCAGTCGTATCACTCGGCCATCCTCTGGAATCACTAGTCGACTGAAGTATCTCTCATATACTTCTAGAGGCATTATAGTACATTCGGATCCCGTGTCAACCAAGCACCTCATCTTCCGCCCTTCAAACTCTGCTTCTATCACTGGACTACATGCAAACAAATCTTGTTCATTCCGTCGAGGGCTTTGTGTGGGTGGGGCCGCTGCTGCTTGCCCTCTCATGGCAGCGGCCGGAAGTTTAAAGCCGGCGACGGGGTTTCTGGGGCTGTAAGCGCCCGGCAGTAACGCGAGATGTGTCCCTGGCGGCCACACTTCCAGCAGGTGATTGTTCCTCGTGGGCGAGGGCTTGACTCATTCTGATAGGACGACCTGGCCATTTGCGGGGTCACCGTTCCAGGGGGTGGGGCAGGAGGTTCCCGTGAGGTGGTAGAGGCGGGATCAACTGTCAGTTGAGGCAATTTCAGCTTCAACTCCTTCACCTCAGCACGCAAAGCTTGTACCACGCTTACAAGCCCCTCTCCCCCCGACCCTGATGACACACCTTCCTCCAGCTGGGCACTGTTCACTGACCCCTCGGGAACATAGGCTGATTTCTCTTCCCTTTCCACTGCAGCTCGGTAAATCTGCCAGAAAGATAACTCTGGTGCAACCCGGGCCATTTCCAACAGCTTGTCCCGGAGAAGTCTATGGGCTAAACCGGTGATGAATTGGTCCCGGAGCAAGCGGTCTACCTCCCGGAACGCCCCCATGGCCCCCGGGTCTAGTCGCTGCATCTCATTCAACATCTCTTGTAAAATATTAGAGTACTGCATCAGGGACTCACACTCTCTCTGGGGACGATTAAAGAATAGGGACCGAAGCTGGGCCACACGCGCTCGGCCCCCCAAACTCCCCTCTAACAGTTCCAAAATCTTTTCTAATGTATCCCTCTCTGATTCTGGGCGCACCATCACCATACGCCTAATATCACCCTCCAGTGCATTTAATGCCAGCTCAGCGCGTAACGCGGGGGTCAAATTACACATGCGCAGAATACTCCGGATTCTCTCAGCCCAATCTTGCAACGCCATATTGCGCCCATCGTATTTCGGCATGTGCTGAAGTAAAGCTCCTACAGGCACATACCCTCCCGGAGTCGCAGCGGCTGCCAGGGGAACCCCAACCCCCGAGGAGGATGCGGATACAGCGGGGTCATTTCCACCCTCGCCCTCATCCATGACAAACACTGGATCCTGCCGACTACGCCAAAAATGTAATGACCAGAGGTCCGAATAAGATCCAGTGAGTCACAAACCAAGACCAAGGCAGAAATCTCCAACGGTATTTACTCAAAGGCAAATTAATCAAGGTAATATGGAGAATATTAAGGCAGATGCACCCCAAAGATACACTAATTCAGCAGCAGCTGAAATCACTGTGCCACTCAAAGGTCTCCTGAGAACCTGTGTACTACAACAGACTAGTAAGAAATTTACCTAACAGGCAACTAAAAACAGGAACAAGTGTAAATTGAATGTAGTGTTATTAAGGGAGCCCCTGGAATGGCACATTGAGTATAACTTACACAACTCTAATATAAGATACACCTCTAAAGTAACAATTTAACACTCTGAGCAGAGATACCCGGGTATCTATAACTATGGTACCGTATCCTGAGATGGATTTCCTCTCAGGCAGGAATCCGCAGAGGCTGTAGCCAGTCCATATCTTCAGCGCCAATAAGTTACAGCAAGCTCCTCTTGTCTTGTCGGCCGATGCCGAGCCCAAACGCCGGGGACTTAGTTAGTGGTCTCACGATGTAGTCTCTGCTTCTGTAGCTCCTAGGAATGCTTCCACGACAATCCGTCCGTCTCTGTATCAGCAGTCTGTCCAGACTTGTTCCTCCACTCAATGCACAGGGAATCCACAGACTTCCAAATACGTACTGGGTTTTTAGTAAAGTCTCATTCTTTTCTTAGATAAAGGGTTAGCTCCTCTCCAGGAAACGTTAGCAACACAAGTCTCTCACAGAGTTAAACAAAAGGTTAGCTCTTCTCCAAGGAAACGTTAGCAACAAAAAGTCTCTCAAAAGCTTCTTTTCCTCCAAAAACACTTGCAGTAGATCCACACAGTCTCTTTTTAAGATCTCACAGCAGCTTCTCCTTTTCTTCCCGCCTTTTCTCTCTCAGCTCTCACTTCCTACTTTCACTTTACACTCGAGACACTAGACCCCACCCCGCAGCACACATTGTCTCTGGGAGGTCTGTCCTCTGCTGCAACAGGCAAAAACCACAGGGTCCTAGTGCCCTCTCAGTGGGACTACAGTTCACCCTCTTACATGCCACCCCACTAGAGGTTGGCGTCCTCGACATACCTTCCCACTCAAATTCATCTTGAGCATATCGCTGAGGCGGTATTCCTGCCGTAGATCGTGTAGTTCTCCTGAGTCCTACATCAACAGGTGCGACCTTAGAGGGAGCTAGAGTCTCTTCCGTGGTCGTGTTAGTGGGCGTAAGTGGAGTTGTCTCCTCCTGCGGCTCGATGTCCTGTGATACAGCGTCAGGACCAAGCAGTTGACCTGATGCACTCTCCTCAACAACATCCTCCATATCCCCAACATTCTCATCACCCGAGGCCAGATCGGTCACAGGGGGCAAATAAGCAGGCGCAGGAGTAAGCACACCATCAAACTCAAGATCATTCAGAGCTTCCGCCCCTTGGAACATGGCCTCTGGCTCTAGGGGGGTAGGCGCCGAATCTTCAAACCAGCACCGTTGTAACATGTTACGATGCAAATTACGGGTTGGCCCCCCTGTCCCCACCGGTTCGACCTCGTACACTGGAATCTCAGGGTTCACCTGTTTTTTTATCAGATACGGTATCGCCTCCCATCGGTCACTCAGCTTCCCTGACCGTCGTTTTGTCCTCACCAACACTCTGTCCCCCGGAGAGAACAGCTCTGTTTGTACAGGTCGTGTGTCCTTATGGACCACCTGTCGAAGGCGGTCGCCCACCACCTGATGCACCACCCTCAACCGCCGCCGATGCTCTCATACCCACTCGGATGCAATCCGAAGGGGGGCGGAGGAGGGATCTGGCATGTTCAAATCCTCAATGTCTCGGCCAGGTCTACCAAACATCAACATGTGTGGTGAGTAACCAGTAGTACTGTGCACCCTGTTATTGTAAGCCCACATCAATTCGGGGAGATACTCAGGCCAGCATGTCTGTTGCTGACTCTCTAAGGACCTCAACATTTGCAACAGGGTCCGATTAAAACGCTCACACGCCCCGTTACCCTGAGGGTGGTAAGGCGTTGTTCTCGACTGCTCGATACAATAGAGCTGGTGCAACTCTTTCATCAGCGTCCCCTGAAAGCAGGCCCCTTGATCTGAATGTATTCTCTGCGGACACCCGAACACTTGGGAGAAATGTCGGCACACTGCCTCAGCCGCCGACTTGGCCGTCTGATCTCTTGTCGGCACCGCTACAGCATACTTGGTAAAGTGATCTGTCATCACCAGGCAATAGGAGTACCCTGACGTAGAGTACCCTATCAACACGTAGTCAATCATGAGTAGCTCCAGTGGAGCTGAAGTCTTAATAGACTGTGTGGGAGCCCACTGCTCAGGGCTTTTGTTGAGCCCACAAATTCGGCACTGCCGACACGCGTCGGCCACCATCCCTCCCAACTCAGGGCAGTAGAGGACTCGCTGCAACCACTGAAGTGTCTTTTCACTTCCAAAATGGGCCCCCTTCTCATGCGCCTCACGAGCGACCACTGGCCCCATCCCCACAGGAATTATCAGTTGGTACCGATGCTGCAGCTCCGATGGCAGGTACACCTTACGATACAAAAGACCTTGCTCCACACACAATTTATCCCATTGTCGAAGGAGTTTCATTCCTTCCATGGACAACTGAGCCTTGTCCTCTGCACTGGGCCAGGCCTTGTTTTGTACCCAACGGCGCACAAGTGCAATGTCCGGACACTCATCCTGGACTCTTGTCCAATCTGAGGGTGTTTTACCCAGGACACAGGGCATCCCGGTGGCCACCCCACTTGAGTGTACCACACTTTGGAAGATAGGTATCTGCCCCAAAGCTGGAGTTTCAGTATCCTCAAGTTGTTCGTCAACATCTTCCCCGGATGACCCAAGGGGCACCCTTGACAATGCATCTGCATTGCCGTTCTCTCGACCAGAGCGAAATTTAATGCGGTAATTGAACTTGGCCAGTCTGGCGACCCACCGCTGCTCCAACGCCCCCAGTTTTGCATTCTCTAAGTGAGCTAGCGGGTTGTTATCTGTCATGACTAGCACCTCAGCCCCTGTTAGATACTCGGCGAAGCGTTCTGTCATTGCCCACACCAGGGCCAGCAATTCCAGCCGGAATGAGCTGTAGTTAGCCGGATTTCGCTCGGAGTCTCTTAAAGATCTGCTGCCATAAGAAATCACTCGTTCTCGGCCATCCTGCACCTGTGCTAGTACTGCCCCCAACCCATGAAGACTACCATCGGTATACAACAAAAAAAGGGGTGTCAAACCGGGCGTAGGCCAGCAATGGGGCACTCGTTAGGGCGGTTTTCACTCCATCAAATGCCTTTTTCTGTAGGGGCCCCCATGGAATGGGGCGATTTCGAGGACCCAGCGCTGTCCCTCTCAAAAGTTCATTCAAGGGACTCACCACTTGTGAGAATTTAGGCACAAACCGCCGATAGTATCCTGCTAGGCCCAGGAAGGCCCGCACTTCTCGCAGGTCACAAGGAGGTGGCCACTCTTGTACCGCCTTAATCTTACTGGCTAAAGGTAGTACCCCGTCCGGGGTCACCAGATGCCCCAAATATTCAATCTGGTTTCGTAACAGTTGACATTTTTTTGGCTTTATTTTCAGGCCGTAGCTCTTGAGCCGCCGGAGAACTTGACGCAGCTTCTCCAGATGATCTTCAAATGAGGTTCCGAACACCACAATGTCGTCTAGATATATCAGGACTGATTCAAAATTTAGATCGCCCAAGCAATGTTCCATCAGGCGTTGGAAGGTTCCTGGGGCGGTAGCGAGGCCAAAGGGCATCCGGTTGAACTCAAAGAGCCCCATTGGCAAGACAAACGCCGTCTTGGCCCGATGTTTTTCAGCCATTGGGACCTGCCAGTACCCGCTTGCCAAATCCAACGTTGAGAAATACTTGGCCCGACCCAGGGCCGACAGGGATTCTTCAATACGGGGTAAAGGATATGCATCCCGTACGGTGTGGGCATTCAATTTCCGATAGTCCACACAAAATCGGAGTGTCCCATCCTTCTTGCGGACCAAGACTACAGGGGCCGCCCAGGGACTCCGGCTCTCTCGGATCACTTGGTTGTCCAGCATACTGGCCACGATGCTCTTCACCTCTTGATAGAGCGCCGGAGGAATTTGACGATATCTTTCTCTAATGGGTGGAGTATCCCCCGTTGGAATCTCATGCTCAATCGTCTGGGTACACCCGAAGTCCTCTCCATGTCGGGAAAATGTCTCTTGATGTTCCCACAAAACTCTCTCCAACTGCTCCAACTGCACGGGGGTCAGCTTCTCCCGATCCACTCCCATCTGCTCCATGATCACATGAACATTCCATTCCTCCGTAGGAGGTTCAGTCCGGCCTACCTCGACCGCGAATGTCCAGGATGACTGTTGGTCTGGTCGCAATTCGAACCCTGCATTTTCCGGCACCTTCTCTGCCGGCACGAACAGTTCAGCCAGTATGGTCCCAGCGGGAATTGCAACAGCTTCATCTAAAACATTGATGCATCGGACCGGCACTCGTCCATTCTTCACAATCGCCAAAGACCGGGCCACATGTACCTTGGCAAATGAGGAACCCTCTCGGGCGGGCTCAAGTAGCACTTCAAGCCCATTCAATCTCTGTGCAGCTCCCACAGGCAGCATTAAGAGTTCCTCTTGTCTGGGTCCCAGCAGGATCGGGGCCCTCGAAGTCACTCGGACCCGGCCCACCCGGCCACCTGGGACCGCACTTTTCAGCAAGTCGCAACTCAGCACTAGACGGTGTAGAATTCTCTGTGTGGGTCGGTGTCTTGTCGCACGGGCCCAGTATCGGGGTCCTTCACTGGCATACATCTGGTGATTCAAATCTCGCAGCACGTTCATTCCGAGCGTCACTTCCATCCCTCTTCTAGGGGGGTGATCCACCAGTACTACCCCTTTCTGCCCCAGCTCTTGACCAAACATTTTTAGTTGCATCCACACGATCCCTTTGACTGACAATTGACCATTATTTGTGGCGGTCAGTCGTATCACTCGGCCATCCTCTGGAATCACTAGTCGACTGAAGTATCTCTCATATACTTCTAGAGGCATTATAGTACATTCGGATCCCGTGTCAACCAAACACCTCATCTTCCGCCCTTCAAACTCTGCTTCTATCACTGGACTACATGCAAACAAATCTTGTTCATTCCGTCGAGGGCTTTGTGTGGGTGGGGCCGCTGCTGCTTGCCCTCTCATGGCAGCGGCCGGAAGTTTAAAGCCGGCGACGGGGTTTCTGGGGCTGTAAGCGCCCGGCAGTAACGCGAGATGTGTCCCTGGCGGCCACACTTCCAGCAGGTGATTGTTCCTCGTGGGCGAGGGCTTGACTCATTCTGATAGGACGACCTGGCCATTTGCGGGGTCACCGTTCCAGGGGGTGGGGCAGGAGGTTCCCGTGAGGTGGTAGAGGCGGGATCAACTGTTAGTTGAGACAATTTCAGCTTCAACTCCTTCACCTCAGCACGCAAAGCTTGTACCACGCTTACAAGCCCCTCTCCCCCCGACCCTGATGACACACCTTCCTCCAGCTGGGCACTGTTCACTGACCCCTCGGGAACATAGGCTGATTTCTCTTCCCTTTCCACTGCAGCTCGGTAAATCTGCCAGAAAGATAACTCTGGTGCAACCCGGGCCATTTCCAACAGCTTGTCCCGGAGAAGTCTATGGGCTAAACCGGTGATGAATTGGTCCCGGAGCAAGCGGTCTACCTCCCGGAACGCCCCCATGGCCCCCGGGTCTAGTCGCTGCATCTCATTCAACATCTCTTGTAAAATATTAGAGTACTGCATCAGGGACTCACACTCTCTCTGGGGACGATTAAAGAATAGGGACCGAAGCTGGGCCACACGCGCTCGGCCCCCCAAACTCCCCTCTAACAGTTCCAAAATCTTTTCTAATGTATCCCTCTCTGATTCTGGGCGCACCATCACCATACGCCTAATATCACCCTCCAGTGCATTTAATGCCAGCTCAGCGCGTAACGCGGGGGTCAAATTACACATGCGCAGAATACTCCGGATTCTCTCAGCCCAATCTTGCAACGCCATATTGCGCCCATCGTATTTCGGCATGTGCTGAAGTAAAGCTCCTACAGGCACATACCCTCCCGGAGTCGCAGCGGCTGCCAGGGGAACCCCAACCCCCGAGGAGGATGCGGATACAGCGGGGTCATTTCCACCCTCGCCCTCATCCATGACAAACACTGGATCCTGCCGACTACGCCAAAAATGTAATGACCAGAGGTCCGAATAAGATCCAGTGAGTCACAAACCAAGACCAAGGCAGAAATCTCCAACGGTATTTACTCAAAGGCAAATTAATCAAGGTAATATGGAGAATATTAAGGCAGATGCACCCCAAAGATACACTAATTCAGCAGCAGCTGAAATCACTGTGCCACTCAAAGGTCTCCTGAGAACCTGTGTACTACAACAGACTAGTAAGAAATTTACCTAACAGGCAACTAAAAACAGGAACAAGTGTAAATTGAATGTAGTGTTATTAAGGGAGCCCCTGGAATGGCACATTGAGTATAACTTACACAACTCTAATATAAGATACACCTCTAAAGTAACAATTTAACACTCTGAGCAGAGATACCCGGGTATCTATAACTATGGTACCGTATCCTGAGATGGATTTCCTCTCAGGCAGGAATCCGCAGAGGCTGTAGCCAGTTCATATCTTCAGCGCCAATAAGTTACAGCAAGCTCCTCTTGTCTTGTCGGCCGATGCCGAGCCCAAACGCCGGGGACTTAGTTAGTGGTCTCACGATGTAGTCTCTGCTTCTGTAGCTCCTAGGAATGCTTCCACGATAATCCGTCCGTCTCTGTATCAGCAGTCTGTCCAGACTTGTTCCTCCACTCAATGCACAGGGAATCCACAGACTTCCAAATACGTACTGGGTTCTTAGTAAAGTCTCATTCTTTTCTTAGATAAAGGGTTAGCTCCTCTCCAAGAAACGTTAGCAACACAAGTCTCTCACAGAGTTAAACAAAAGGTTAGCTCTTCTCCAAGGAAACGTTAGCAACAAAAAGTCTCTCAAAAGCTTCTTTTCCTCCAAAAACACTTGCAGTAAATCCACACAGTCTCTTTTTAAGATCTCACAGCAGCTTCTCCTTTTCTTCCCGCCTTTTCTCTCTCAGCTCTCACTTCCTACTTTCACTTTACACTCGAGACACTAGACCCCACCCCGCAGCACACATTGTCTCTGGGAGGTCTGTCCTCTGCTGCAACAGGCAAAAACCACAGGGTCCTAGTGCCCTCTCAGTGGGACTACAGTTCACCCTCTTACACCTGCACAGTGCAGACACCTCCGGCCACTACGGACAGAAGTGTGAGCTGTTACTTACAGCACTGTGTCCCCTGTCCTGCTCCTCTCTGGAGGGAAGCCCCAGCGCCATGGTCCTGACTTCTCTGCCACAGACACGTTCACTAACTGAGCGTGCAATGTGGACATGTCTGCTGGACACAGGTACAGTGTCAGCACTGGGGGGAGGGGCAAAGCTTCACTGCCTGTCTCCAGCCCCTGCCCGAGGTAGAGCAGGGAGATCGTATCTCCCTGCTCTATCACCAAGCTAATTAAGTGTAGCTCCAGGTGGGCCCCTGTGAGCTGTGGGCCCAGGGCGGCCGCACCCCCTGCCCCCCTGGTAGCTACGCTACTGGTTTTAACTCAGGAAGAGTTCAGAAATCAATATGATGTGGAATAACCATGATTTTTAATCACAGCTTTCATGCGTCTTGGCATGCTTTCCACCAGTCTTTCACACTGCTTCTGGGGCAAAAATGTAAGCAGTTCTTCTTTGTTTGATGGCTTGTGACTATCCATCATCCTCTTGATTACTCCCGCCTTACCCGTTACCTCTCCACTCACTCCCTCCTAGACCCTTCACAGTCCGGTTTCTGTCCCCTACATTTGACAGAAACTGCACTCATCAAAGTGACCAATGACCTTCTGACAGCAAAACGTAACGGTGACCACTCTCTGCTCATTCTTCTCAACCTTTCTGCAGCTTTCGACACTGTTGACCACCCTCTCTTACTCTCTAGGCTCCAGTCACTAGGCATTAAGGACACTGCTCTCTCATGGCTCTCCTCCTATCTTTCTGACTGCTCCTTCAGTGTTCTGTTCTCTGGCTCCACTTCGTCTCCTCTTCCTCTCACTGTTGGGGTACCTCAGGGCTCAGTCCTTGGCCCCCTTCTCTTCTCCCTCTACACAACCCCAATTGGACAGACCATCAGCAGATTTGGCTTTCATTACCATCTTTATGCCGACGACACACAACTATACACGTCATCCCCTGACCTTAACCCCGCTGTACTGCAGGACGCCACTGACTGTCTGTCTGCAGTCTCCAACATCATGTCCGCTCTCTATCTGAATCTCAACCTCTCCAAAACTGAACTTCTTCTGCTCCACCCATCTAATAACCTCCCTAAATCTGACATTTCCCTCTCGGTGGGTGGCACCATAATAACACCCCGGCAGCAGGCGCGCTGTCTTTGTGTTATGTTTGACTCCGATCTCTCCTTCACCTCCAATATACAATCTCTTGCCCGCTTGTGCCGCTTACACCTAAAGAACATCTCTAGAATCCGCCCTTTTCCCACCATGGAAACAACAAAAACCCTCACTGTCACCCTGATCCACTCCCGCCTGGACTACTGCAATGCTCTATTAATTGGCCTCCCCCTCACTCGACTTTCCCCTCTCCAGTCTATCCTTAATGCAGCAGCCAGGGTTGTCCATCTGGCTAATCGTTACTCGGACTCGTCCGCTGTTTGCCAGTCGTTACACTGGCTGCTTATTCTGTTATGATCTGGTGGCCTAGGAGCAGCATGAGACGTACTCTGGAGAAGGTGGTACCTGTACTGACCGCAAACCCTGAACTTAGCAGCGCAACTAGAAGTAGCCGTGGGGGGTACCTAACACTCCCTAGACCCCTCGACACAGCCTAAGAACTAACTTCCCCTAAAGACAGAAACAGGAAACCTATCTTGCCTCAGAGAAAATCCCCAAAGGATAGACAGCCCCCCACAAATATTGACTGTGAGAGGAGAGGGAAATAACATACACAGACATGAAATCAGGATTTAGCATAGGAGGCCATACTAGCTAAAAAGAAAGAATAGAACAGAGTACTATGCGGTCAGTATTAAAACACTAGAAAATATCCACCACAGAAAATACAAACCACCACATCTGACTAAAGACATGGAGGGTATATCTGCATCTCCAGAGACACAGCTTGGCTGCAAAAAATCCTTCACAGACAAAGCTGGACAAGACAAAACATGAAAATGCACAGAACTATAAGGTCCACAGCAGGTGGACAGCAAAAACAAAGCCAGAACTTATCTTTGTTGAAATGAACAGCAGAACAGGAGAGACCAGGAATGGATGTGAATCCTCCAAAAGCAATGGAAAACTGGCACTGACTAAAGGATCAAGTAAGGCTATATAGCCCAGTCCAAATTGCAAAAAATAGATACACCTGATAAATGCTGCGATCCAACTACCGCAGCACTACCACTCATAACCACCGGAGGGAGCCCAAGAGCAGAATTCACAACATTATTCATTACAGGATACAATTCAAAGTACTTGTTTTTACCCACAAAGCTCTCCACAGTGCGGCACCCCTTACATCTCCTCCCTCATTTCTGTCTATTGGCCTAACAGACCACTGCGCTCTGCAAATGACTTTCGACTAACCTCTGCACTAATCCGTACCTCCCACTCCCGACTCCAAGACTTCTCCCGCGCTGCGCCAATCCTCTGGAATGCTCTACCCCAAGATATTAGGACCATCGACAATTTGCATAGTTTTAGGCGCTCGCTCAAAACACATTTGTTCAGAGTGGCCTACCACGTTCACTAATCAAAGTCATTTTATGTTTGTGTGTGTGTAGCCCATTCACTATCTCCATCTATCCCCCACCCTCTGAAGATGGCTGGACCATCATTGTAAATACATTACTGTAAATACACACGTGTGCTTTGTATCTCCCCCACCTCATTGTAGATTCTAAGCTCTCACAAGCAGGGTCATCTTATTTTGCTTTAATTAGTGTATTGTTAACGTTGTTACTTATGACTGTTGTGTTTGAAACTGTTAAACTGTAAAGCGCTGCGGAATATGTTGGTGCTATATGAATAAAGATTATTATTATTAATGTTCATTATTACATTCCAGAGGTTTTCAATGGGGTTCAGGTCTGGAGATTGGGCTGCCCATGACAGGGTTTCCATGTGGTGGTCTCTTAATTTTGCCAGCTCTGTATAGTGATGAGTGAATAGAGAAATCTTCGGATTCGGGAAAATCGGCACAAATAATTTCTAATATCCGTGTATTGAGCATGGAGAAGATGCCTACATGCCTTTCTGACTCACATATGGTATCTTGGAATATTGTTGTCAGACTATTGCGGTGGCTTTACGGATTTATAAAAAGACCTAACAAACCAAACCTAATTTTTTTTTTAAAAGGGAAAAATGCTAAGAAACATTCATAATTACATATATAAAATGTAAAATAAAAAAAAATACCTCCCCTTTAACATATGATCACACGGAGCGTGTTGGCTTTAGATTTACCTTTAACATTTGTGAGGGCTCTCACTCCTACATTTGAGAGGTCCCTCCCTCATGCCGAATAGTTAGCCAGGTAGTGGAATACATATTCCCCATCCGTTTACAATGCCAGTTTAAACATGCCTATTGCAATAAAAAAACATGGCTGTCTCTAGCAGGATTTTACAAGTGCGGGGGCAAAAAATGCATTCATCATTCATTTACCAAACTACCCAGTTTATTATTTTGTAGAGATATAGGTAGATTTGTGAATGAGAGTAGTGAAACATTTTAACATTTGTACGCAGGTGAAAAGTGGGCCCCCTAAAGTCAATGTTACTGGTCGGCCCTTGGCCCAGTCCGACACTGAAGATGTATAATATTAGATCGAAATATTCAAAATCAGATACAATTAAATCGCTTATCAATTATGACACGTCATTTGTAGTGTATGCTATAGTGTGCACACATTGCGATTTGATGTATGTGGGATGCACTACTGGAAAGTTAAAAACTAGGATCCTGAAAAAAATTGAGGATATATCAAAAAAGAATGGAATTTAAATAATAATACCTTTTATGGAGCTATTGGCTTTTTCTCATTCTGTGAACTAACATAATACCATTTGCTGTCTGTTCAACATAGTTCAACAATATAAGCCTGCAGCTGTTGTATACCCCAACAGGAAGCAGAAAAGCCAGCAAGAAGTTGTGTTACTAATTTTGTCAAGTCCATGACTAGACCGGTCAAAGCTATTTTGGCCTGCATAATATGAATCAAGTGGTCTAAAAATGACAAAGGGGGCATTGTTGACTGACCTTATTTGCAAAATATAATTGAACTAATAATACAGTACACTAGTCACAAGGTTAGTTTATTTTTGTGTTACAAGTCTTGTATATGGGCAATCAAATTTTATCAATAGTTCCATTTGTTCTGGGTCTTTACAATTATATTTTCAAGACAAGTAAAATATTTCACAATATTCCAAATACCTGAACACAGTGTTGGACTGGGGTGCTAAGGGCCCTCCAGTAACCAAATCCAGGGCCCCACTTTTCAGCAACATGCAAATGTGACTTTATCCTCAGTAACAAATTTATATATCAATGAAGTGGGTAGATTGTTAAATTAATAAGATTCTGCCTTTGTCTGTACATAGTGATCCAAGTGTATTGTGCCAAGTATTGCTCATATAAGGCGGTAATGGACCACTCTTGCTCAGGGGCACACCGGAGGATTCTTCTGTTTTACTGTGTGCCAGTCCAAGCCTGCCTTAACATCAATGTCCCCTATACAGAGGAGGTACCCTAGAGTGAAAGGCATGGAACACTTAGTTAATTGTTGCTATTAACACTTATGGTAAAACTATATACAGATATATACAGACCTCGTGCCCCAGGTATGAGAAGCACGAGTAACTTATTGTATTTATAGAAAGTTTGTGATATTGTATGGTTTGCTGCTGCCTCATGGTGCTTTGATTTTGACCTACTTTACTCTGTAGGAGACTATTTATAAACTGAGAAGTATTCTACACAAGTGAACTGAGATATGAATTACCGAGGGAAAAAACAGGTAAATAAAATCAATTTTTAGATGTAAAATTGTTGTTATGTTAGTTAGTCTAGGGGATTAAAAAATTTGACACTTCTTGTTATTCTACAGGCTGGTGTTAAAAGTTCAATAACTCGGAGCAGAGCTGCAGTAGCTTTAAATTAGGATTACAGCTCTGGCAGCTCTGGCAAACATTAAGAGACCGCTGCAAAATGTTCAGTTTGTCTGATTTCTCTCTTTATAGGTATAGTTTTGAGTAAAATGTAAATTGTTCTTTTATTCTATAAACTACTGACAACATGTCTCCGAATTTCCAAGCAATAAATTTTGCATTTTTTTTTCTGAAAAGAAGAAATGGTCAAAATAAAAAAACAAACAAAACAGTGCTTTCAGACCTCAAATGATGCAAAAAAAAAACATGTTCATAATAAATTAGAAACAAAAATACTAATGTTTTAACTAAGGAAGAGTTCAGAAATCAATATTATGTGGAATAACCATGATTTTTAATCACAGCTTTCATGCGTCTTGGCATGCTTTCCACTGCTTCTGGGGCAAAAATGTAAGCAGTTCTTCCTTGTTTGATGGCTTGTGACCTTCCATCATCATCATTCCAGAGGTTTTCATTGGGGTTCAGGTCTGGAGATTGGTCTTGCCATGACAGGGTTTTGATGTGGTGGTCTCTTCATTTTTGCCAGAGCTGTATGTGTGCATCTTCTTGATGCACTAATTTAACCTTCGTCAGGCTGCATAATTTTACAACGTTAACAGGCTGCAGAGGTACAATTGTACCTTCATATATATTTTATTGAAATTTGGCCAATATATTCTGGACCAAAACTGCAGAGATGTCACGAAATTTCAGCCCTCTACGGCTTTTCGAAAAAAAAAAAATGATTGCAATTTTAAAACGGAATAGTTACAATTGTACCTAGTCAGCCGAAGGTTAAAAGGCTTTGTAAAGGTGACAGCTTCCTCTTAAAGGGAGTTTCAATAAAACACATCAATGTCATGTCTACAAGAAATAACCACAAAAGACTGACCATCATTTTCAAACAAAAAACAGGTATGCACAGAAGCATACTATGAGTAGCCATCTCCATATATAACCAACAAATAATGTTGCACTCTGTAGGGCTATAAAATGCAAACATTAAGTACATAAAATTGGAATTGCATTAGTGCTCTAGAAAATAGGAATAAACGAGAATACTTAGCGTATAAATTGGCTAAGTCATGTATACCAAGTAGCTACAAAAAGACGATTCTCTTTGCTGGGAACCTAACCTAATGTGTTTCCTTTCCTGGGGTGGTAGCCTACTGTACATGTAAATGGATAGGTAGGATCCTAGTGTGATTAAAACCACCAGAGGCTGATGGGTGACTGTCATTTCCAAACAGAAAACGAGTCTGTACAGGTGTAAACTAAGAGTAGCCATCTCCATATATAACAATTTTCTAGAGCAGCGATGCCATTCAAATTTCATATATTTCGTGTTTACATGCTATAGCGCTATAGAGTGCAACTTTATTAGTTAGTTATATATGTTGATGGCTACTCTTAGTTTGCACCTGTGCACATTTGTTTTCTGTTTGGAAGTGACGTTCAGTCTTTTGATGTTTGTATACATACACACTATGAATGAGCACTCCACCCATCAGCCTCTGGCAGCTTTAATTACATCCTTACCTACTGTATCCTCACCCATCCCTTGTAGACTGTGAGCCCTCTCCTCCTGTACCAGTTGTGACTTGTATTGTTCAAGATTATTGTACCTGTTTTTATTATGCGAACCCCTCCTCACATGTAAAGCGCCATGGAATAAATGGCGCTATGATAATAAATAATAATAATAATAATAATAATAATAATAATTACAGCAGGATCCTGCCTACCAATATAAATGTAAGCTATTAGCCCAGGAGAGGAAACACATTAGGATAGGTTCCCCACAAAGAAGATTGCCTTATTGCGGCTTCTGGGTATATATTTATTGTCCAGTTTAAGCACTTTATGCACACAGTATTCTCACTTTTTACAATTTTCTAGAGCAGTAATACAATTCAAATTTCATATACTTCATGTGTGCATATGTGGCACCCCAGGAGTTCAGGTACCACAGTGGTATTGCCCTCATCTCAGGAAGGGTGATGCCATGCCTGGAAACAAGGAGGATCCCTTGGACAGGTAATCTGTACATGCAACACTTTCTGACTCCAGCAACCACACAGTGAGAACAACTCACCAAAAATAATAAATGATATTCACTATAGTTGCAAACTAGAACCCTACTCAAAAAGGGAATATTCAGAATCCAATTATCAGAAACTTTAAAATAATTTTATTGAATACAATGTTAAAAAGCAAGGAGAAACTGACAGCAAGTATCATAAAAAATACCATAGTACAAAAAGAATATATTGAATACATAAATGGAAGCAGGGACCCCATGACATATACATATATAAATAAATATATATCACCCCCAAATGATTCTCATAAAGTGCAAATCTATAAGCAGACCATAAAGACTGGATAAAGTGCATAAGTGATATATAGGGGGGAGTATAAAAATCAGTTTAACAGTGATCTGTGACTCCCCAGGACTCCAGCTCCAACGTATGTTTCGCCAGTGTGGCTTTCTCAAGAAGTTCTCCTATATATTCATTCATAGACATAGAATATGATCAGCAATAAGATCACTAAAATACATAAATGCATAAGTATTCTATAGGTAGAATTAAATGTGAAAGACACAGAACACAAATAGGGGGTCTGGATGACATCACTACAATGTAAATTATATGCCTGGCAGGATCAAGTTCTTGAGAAAGCTAGACCATAGTTAACAGTGTACATATGCCTTTAACCCCTTCCCGACCCATGACGCCACGTAGGCGTCATGAAAGTCGGTGCCAATCCGACCCATGACGCCTATGTGGCGTCATGGAAAGATCGCGTCCCTGCAGATCGGGTGAAAGGGTTAACTCCCATTTCACCCGATCTGCAGGGACAGGGGGAGTGGTAGTACAGCCCAGGGGGGGTGGCTTCACCCCCCCGTGGCTACGATCGCTCTGATTGGCTGTTGAAAGTGAAACTGCCAATCAGAGCGATTTGTAATATTTCACCTATTATAACTGGTGAAATATTACAATCCAGCCATGGCCGATGCTGCAATATCATCGGCCATGGCTGGAAACACTAATGTGCCCCCACCCCACCCCACCGATCGTCCCCCCTGCCCTCCGATCTGTCCGGTACACTGCTCCGGCTCCCCTCCGTCCTGTGCTCCGCTCCCCCCCGTGCTCTTGTCCACTCCCCCCGTGCTCCAATCACCCCCCGTGCTCCAACCACCCCCCCTGCACTCCGATCCACCCCCCCTGCAGTCCGATCCACCCCCCCTGCAGTCCGATCCACCCCCCGATGCTCCAATGCACCCCCCGTGCTCCGTTCCACCCCTCCCGCGCTCCGATCCACCCCCCCATGCTCCGATCCCCCCCACCCCGTGCTCCCCCACCCCATCATACTTACAGATCCTGCCGGGGTCCGTCCGTCTTCTCCCTGGGCGCCGCCATCTTCCAAAATGGCGGGCGCATGCGCAGTGCGCCCGCCGAATCTGCCGGCCGGCAGATTCGTTCCAAAGTGCATTTTGATCACTGAGATAGACTATATCTCAGTGATCAAAATAAAAAAAATAATAAATGACCCCCCCCCTTTGTCACCCCCATAGGTAGGGACAATAAAAAAATAAAGAATTTTTTTTTTCCACTAATGTTAGAATAGGATTAGGGGTAGGGTTAGGGTTAGGGGTAGGGTTAGGGGTAGGGTTAGGGTTAGGGGTAGGGTTAGGGTTGGGGGTAGGGGTAGGGTTAGGGGTAGGGTTAGGGCTAGGGTTAGGGTTAGGGTTAGGGGTAGGGTTAGGGGTAGGGGTAGGGCTAGGGTTAGGGTTTTGGTATGTGCACACGTATTCTGGTCCTCTGCGGATTTTTCCGCTGCGGATTTGATAAATCCGCAGTGCTAAACCGCTGCGGATTTATGGCGGATTTACCGCGTTTTTTCTGTGCATTTCACTGCGGTTTTACAACTGCGATTTTCTATTGGAGCAGTTGTAAAACCGCTGTGGAATCCGCACAAAGAAGTGACATGCTGCGGAATGTAAACTGCTGCGTTTCCGTGCAGTTTTTCCGCAGCATGTGTACAGCTTGAACTGTAAACTCATGGGAAACTGCTGCGAATCCGCCCCGTTTTCCGCAGCGTGTGCACATACCTTTAGAATTAGGCTATGTGCACACGGTGCGGATTTGGCTGCGGATCCGCAGCGGATTGGCCGCTGCGGATTCGCAGCAGTGTTCCATCAGGTTTACAGTACCATGGAAAACCAAATCCGCTGTGCCCATGGTGCGGAAAATACCGCGCGGAAACGCTGCGTTGTATTTTCCGCAGCATGTCAATTCTTTGTGCGGATTCCGCAGCGTTTTACACCTGTTCCTCAATAGGAATCCGCAGGTGAAATCCGCACAAAAAACACTGGAAATCCGCGGAAAATCCGCAGGTAAAACGCAGTGCCTTTTACCCGCGGATTTTTCAAAAATGATGCTGAAAAATCTCACACGAATCCGCAACGTGGGCACATAGCCTTAGGGTTAGGGTTGGAATTAGGGTTGTGGTTAGGGGTGTGATTAGGGATATGGCTACAGTTGGGATTAGGGTTAGGGGTGTGGGGGGGTTAGTGTTGGAGTTAGAATTGAGGGGTTACCACTGTTTAGGCACATCAGGGGTCTCCAAACGCAACATGGCGCCACCATTGATTCCAGCCAATCTCGTATTCAAAAAGTCAAATGGTGCTCCCTCAATTCCGAGCCCCGACGTGTGCCCAAACAGTGGTTTACCCCCACATATGGGGTACCAGCATACTCAGGATAAACTGCGCAACAATTACTGGGGTCCAATTTCTCCTGTTACCCTTGTGAAAATAAAAAAATGCTTGCTAAAACATCATTTTTGAGGAAAGAAAAATGATTTTTTATTTTCACGGCTCTGCGTTGTAAACGTCTGTGAAGCACTTGGGGGTTTAAAGTGCTCACCACATATCTAGATAAGTTCCTTGGGGGGCCTAGTTTCTAAAATGGGGTCACTTGTGGGGGGTTTCTACTGTTTAGGCACACCAGGGGCTCTGCAAACGCAACGTGATGCCCGCAGACCATTTCATCAAAGTCTGCATTTCAAAAGTCACTACTTCCCTTCTGAGCCCCGACGTGTGCCCAAACAGTGGTTTACCTCCACACATGGGGTATCAGCGTACTCAGGAGAAACTGGACAACAACATTTGGGGTCCAATTTCTCCTGTAACCCTTGGGAAAATAAAAAATTCTGGGCTAAATAATTATTTTTGAGGAAAGAAAACGTATTTATTATTTTCACGGTTCTGCATTATAAACTTCTATGAAGCACTTGGGGGTTCAAAGTGCTCACCACACATCTAGATAAGTTCCTTTCGGGGTCTAGTTTCCAAAATGGGGTCACGTGTGCGGGGTTTCTACTGTTTAGGCACACCAGGGGCTCTGTAAACGCAATGTGACGCCCGCAGAGCATTCCATCAAAGTCTGCATTTCAAAACGTCACTACTTCAATTCCGAGCCCCGGCATGTGCCCAAACAGTAGTTTACCCCCACATATGGGGTATCACCGTACTCAGGAGAAACTGGACAACAAATATTGGGGTCAAATTTCTCCTGTTACCCTTGGGAAAATTAAAAAATTCTGGGCTAAATTATTTTTGAGGAAAGAAAACGTATTTATTATTTTCACGGCTCTGCATTATAAACATCTGTGAAGCACTTGGGGGTTCAAAGTGCTCACCACACATCTAGATAAGTTCCTTTCGGGGTCTAGTTTCCAAAATGGGGTCACTTGTGGGGGGTTTCTACTGTTAAGCCACATCAGGGGCTCTGCAAACGCAACTTGACGCCCGCAGAGCATTCCATCAAAGTCTGCATTTCAAAACGTCACTACTTCACTTCCGAGCCCCGGCATGTGCCCAAACAGTGGTTTACCCCCACATATTGGGTATCAGCGTACTCAGGAGAAACTGGACAACAACTTTTGGGGTCAAATTTCTCCTGTTACCCTTGGGAAAATAAAAAATTGCAGGCTAAAAATCATTTTTGAGAAAATATTTTTATTTTCATGGCTCTGCGTTATAAACTTCTGTGAAGCACTTGGGGGTTCAAAGTCCTCACCACACATCTATATTAGTTCCTTTGGGGGTCTAGTTTCCAAAATGGGGTCATTTCTGGAGGATCTCCAATGTTTAGGCACACAGGGGCTCTCCAAACGTGACATGGTGTCCGCTAATGATTGGAGCTAATTTTTCATTTAAAAAGCCAAATGGCGTGCCTTCCCTTCCGAGCCCTGCCGTGCGCCCAAACAGTGGATTACCCCCACATATGGGGTATCAGCGTACTCAGGACAAACTGGACAACAACATTTGGGGTCCAATTTCTCCTCTTACCCTTGGCAAAATAGGAAATTCCAGGCTAAAAAATCATTTTTGAGGAAAGAAAAATTATTTTTTATTTTCATGGCTCTGCGTTATAAAATTCTGTGAAGCACCTGGGGGTTTAAAGTGCTCAATATGCATCTAGATAAGTTCCTTGGGGGGTCTAGTTTCCAAAATGGGGTCACTTGTGGGGAAGCTCCAATGTTTAGGCACACAGGGGCTCTCCAAACGCGACATGGTGTCCGCTAACAATTGGAGCTAATTTTCCATTCAAAAAGTCAAATGGCGCGCCTTCCCTTCCGAGCCCTGCCGAGTGCCCAAACAGTGGTTTACCCCCACATATGAGGTATCGTCGTACTCGGGAGAAATTGCCCAACAAATTTTATGATCCATTTTATCCTATTGCCCATGTGAAAATGAAAAAATTGAGGCGAAAAGAATTTTTTTGTGAAAAAAAGTACTTTTTCATTTTTACAGATCAATTTGTGAAGCACCTGAGGGTTTAAAGTGCTCACTAGGCATCTAGATAAGATCCTTGGGGGGTCTAGTTTCCAAAATGGGGTCACTTGTGGGGGAGTGCCAATGTTTAGGCACACAGGGTCTCTCCAAACGCGACATGGTGTCCGTTAACGATGGAGATAATTTTTCATTCAAAAAGTCAAATGGCGCTCCTTCCCTTCCGTGCCTTACCATGTGCCCAAACAGTGGTTTACCCCCACATGTGAGGTATTGGTGTACTCAGGAGAAATTACCCAACAAATTTTAGGATCCATTTTATCCTGTTGCCCATGTGAAAATGAAAAAATTGAGGCTAAAAGAATTTTTTTGTGAAAAAAAGTACTTTTTCATTTTTACGGATCAATTTGTGAAGCACCTGGGGGTTCAAAGTGCTCACTATGCATCTAGATAAGTTCCTTGGGGCGTCTAGTTTCCAAAATGGGGTCTCTTTTGGGGGAGCTCCAATTTTTAGGCACACGGGGCCTCTCCAAACGTGACATGGTGTTCGCTAAAGAGTGGAGCCAATTTTTCATTCAAAAAGTCAAATGGCGCTCCTTCCCTTCCAAGCCCTGCCGTGCGCCCAAACAGTGGTTTACCCCCACCCGTACTCAGGGCAAATTGGACAACAACTTTCGTGGTTCAGTTTCTCCTTTTACCATTGGGAAAATAAAAAAATTGTTGCTAAAAGATAATTTTTGTGACTAAAAAGTTAAATGTTCATTTTTTCCTTCCATGTTGCTTCTGCTGCTGTGAAGCACCTGAAGGGTTAATAAACTTCTTGAATGCAGTTTTGAGTACCTTGAGGGGTGCAGTTTTTAGAATGGTGTCACATTTGGGTATTTTCAGCCATATAGACCCCTCAAACTGACTTCAAATGTGAGGTGGTCCCTAAAAAAAATGGTTTTGTAAATTTCGTTGTAACAATGAGAAATCGCTGGTCAAATTTTAACCCTTATAACTTCCTAGCAAAAAAAAAATTTTGTTTCCAAAATTGTGCTGATGTAAAGTATGCATGTGGGAAATGTTATTTATTAACTATTTTGTGTCACATAACTCTCTGGTTTAACAGAATAAAAATTCAAAATGTGAAAATTGCAAAATTTTCAAAATTTTTGCCAAATTTCCGTTTTTATCACAAATAAACACAGAATTTATTGACCTAAATTTACCACTAACATGAAGCCCAATATGTCATGAAAAAACAATCTCAGAACTGCTAGGATCCGTTGAAGCGTTCCTGAGTTATTACCTCATAAAGGGACACTGGTCAGAATTGCAAAAAACGGCAAGGTCTTTAAGGTCAAAATAGGCTGGGTCATGGAGGGGTTAAGAGGCAAACAGTATAGTAAATGGTTCAAGACTGATCCTCTCCCATATCGGCACCATGGTGTCACCAGACTGTCAGCCCCTATGCGCGTTTCGCGTAAGCTTCTTCGAGGGGCCGTGGCAATATGTGTGGTACTGTGCTATATTTATTCCTAGCACCAGCTCTGTAGGATTTGTAATTCAACTAAGGCATTTGATAGACAGTCTGTGGACCTTGGGGAGAGATTTTTAGAGTGGGGTACAGTGGGAGATGCATAAAAAGAGGTTATAAAAGAGCCCAAAAGGTGATGAGCAGTTCCCTTTTATCTTAGGATCAGCTTCGCTATTTATCAGGAAATAAAAGTGACAAAATGAAGCCAAAACAATCAATGACTAGATTCATCTCTATGCATAATCATAAATCGGATGAGATAAGAGCAATCTTATTGAAACATTGGTCAATTCTTAGAAACAATCCAGTACTTGGTGAACATTTATTGGCATAACCTTTGATGACAGCTAGGCGTAGTCACAATTTACGGGCCATTCTTGTTGATAGCCATTATTGGTGAACATTGGGGTAAGCAAACCTAAAGTTGGCTTTTTTCCTTGCTCTGAATGCCTGTCTTGTCAAAATCATGATAGAACCATGTCATTCTCCTCATCAGACAGCTCTCATGAGTACAAAATCAGAGAATACATCATATGTAACACCTCTTATGTGATAACCTATGCAAAATGTACAATCTGATTTATATAGGACTCACCTCGCGTGAATTACAGGTCAGGATGCGTGAACACATGAGGGATATCCTAGCCGCTCGTGAGGAGAGTGACATGAGGGTTTTGAAAACAATTCCGAGAAACATAAATGGCAAAAAAGAAAAAGTAGGCGCGCACTTACCCTGTTGCGGTGAATATCACTTTATTAGGACATATAAACAAACGGATAGCAGGGAGGGATAGGGTCAGCCACGGACAACGATCGTTTCGTGCTCTACGGCACTTCAACGGGTCCTAATGCTGAGTGGAACAGGAAGGAGTTTTATAGACCCATCTGGATCCCAGACTCCTCCCCCTGGACTCCAAACATAAACAGTGTTACATTTAAAACAAAATGGTATTAAAAACAACAATAATAAAATAGCACATGCTGAGAACTACAAATAAACCGAATACAGCTTTTAGAAACCAAGATTGAGACACTTTTATAAGAAAACCGACATGTCGACTTTGTCATTTAAACCAGATGGTCCTGCTGCGTCTGCGCGCAGGATCCATCTGGCTTCTCTGCGCAGCAGGAGGCGGCGCAAATCCCCTCCTCCCTCAGGCAACGAGACCCGCTCCAAACCCGCAAATCTTAGTACTTGGGCATCTCCTGCATGGCAAGTGTGTAGATGGTCTATTAACCTTGGAGCTCCTTTCCCTGTTCTAATGGAGTAAAAATGCTCCCTAATCCGAACAAACAGTGGGCGGAAGGTTTTGCCAATATAGAAGCGTCTGCACGGACAAAAAAGAACATAGACGACATGGGTAGTCCTGCAAGAAATAAAGTCCCGTACAGTGTGCTGGATATGACCTACTCTAATTCTATTACCCGTATGATGGTACTTGCAGAAGTTGCAACCCCCGCATGTGAAGTTGCCTTTAGGGATACTATCTGTGAGCCAATTATTTTTGGTAGTGACAAAGCGGTTGCGGACTATGCTGCCTCTAATGTTTGTACTGCGACGGCTAGCAAAGAGAGGTCCCCTATCTATTATTTCTTTGAGGTCAGTATCTTGACGTAAAATACACCAATTTTTACGTATGACGGTTCTGATGTGGTTGTCAAGAGGGCCAAACTTAAAACTGAAGACAAACTTTTTTTCTTCTTTTTGTCTTTTTTTGGAGGTGGTGGAAACATCCGTGGCTGCTGCTTTAGCGTAGGCATTTTTTAAAATAGATGGGGGGTACCCACGTTTCTTAAATCTTCCAATCAAATCGACTGACTGCTGCGCAAAACCTGCAGGATCACTATTGATTCTCTTAACCCTAAGAAGTTGACTATAGGGCAGAGATCCCTTCATGTATGGCGGATGAGCACTGTTATAATGTAATAAAGAATTACATGCCGAGGGTTTACGATATACTCTAGTGGAGATCCCCCCGTCCTCAATGCATAACTGGACATCCAAAAAGACCAAGTTGGTGCCTCCAAATTGCGAGGTAAACCCCATGTTCATGGTATTGGATGTCCCCAGGTACCTCACGAACTCCGTGAAGGCATCCTGGTGCCCATCCCACACCATGAACATGTCATCCACATACCTAGCATATAGCTTGATATGTCGAAGAAATGGGTTTTTGTTGGAATAAATATATTCCTCCTCAAACCTCGCAAGAAAGAGGTTTGCCAGGGTACATGCGACGGGGGTACCCAAAGCGGTACCCACCGTCTGCAGGTACCACTGGCCGTCAAAAGAAAAAGCATTGTGTTCTAAAATGAACGAGAGTCCATCACAAATGAACTCCACAGTGTCATGACCAGTGGGAGTATTCTCCAAAATGCTTCTAATTGTTTCCACCCCCAACTTTTGTGGAATACGTGTATAAAGACTTTCGACATCAATCGAAGTCAGAGCATATGACTCCTGCCATTCAAAATCCTTAATCACATTCAGAAAGTCTCCCGTGTCTTTAATAAACGAAGGGACATCCAACAGCAGGGGGCGCAGCAGCCAGTCGATGTAAGAGGAGATAGGCTCAGTTAACGAACCAACCCCTGACACTATGTGACGGCCAGGGGGGGCTTCCACTGATTTGTGTAATTTCGGTATGTGATACCAATGTGGGCGTCTCGGAAAATCCGGTAGTAGCTTTTCAGCCTGTTTACAAGAAAACACCTTTTTATCCACAAAATCTCTTAGCAACGAACGCAAGAGATTTTTAAATTTTACCGTACGGTCCCCCTTAAGCTTCAAATACGTTGTATCATCTGACAACTGTCTCAATGCCTCTGTTTTGTAATATTCTCTTGTAAGCAGCACCACGTTGCCACCTTTATCCGCACTACGGACAATCACATCAGACCAGCCCTGTATTTCACCCAAAGCTTGTTTTTCCTTTAAAAGAAGGTTTTCTATGGGCTTTTCATATATTAAAGCCTCCATGTCTTTTAAAACCTGCGATTGGAAAACATCTACAAGATTACCTGGGGCTACTGGGGGCATATAGGTAGATTTATTACCTCCAGTAAAAGGTGCAGTTACTTTATCTTTATGACTTGCAGAAACCGGAGTAATGCTCATAGAATCCAAAAGGTCACGGGTCTCTTCCCGCACATCACCAAATGGGTCCTCTGTGACAAAAAAGCCCAGGGGACCCACATGGCAAGGTGACTCACCTGGGAACACTTCACGGGGGGTGGCATGGTTACTAACTGCAGAAAACGACTTAAACAAATGGATCTTGCGAACCGCCTTGAAAAGGTCGATTTTAAAATCTACCAGATTAAATGGTTCTGCTATACAAAAATTCAATCCTTTGGACAACACCGACAGATGTGCTTCACTCAAGGTTCGTGGGGTTAAATTAACAACCGCTACTTCGTTGGCCGCCACGAAACTTGCCGCCTTTTTTTTTTATTTTCTTCTGCCATTTCTCCTACCCCCTCGGCGCGTCCTGCGTCTAAAGGGGAAACACCTGAGATAGATGCTGGTGGCAATGGCATTTGGTTTTTAGATGTACAAGGATCATCGGTAGCACTTGAGTCTGAGTCTGTTGTAAGGTAATCTTTTTTATTTTTGTTCTTTTTAAACAGGGACTTGTTACGTCCTTGTCCCTTGTTCTGATTCCATTTGTTGCGGGATCTGCGATGGCCTTCTGATAGGCTGCCTTTATTCCAAGTAAAAATTCTGTCTGTTTCAAAATCAATTTTGTCTCTTATAAATTTGTCTCTTTTCCTTTGCTTTATCTCATTTTGCAAAATGACCAGTTTTGTATCCAGTTTTTTGTCAATAGTTGACCATTGTGTGTCAGACAACCTGGTTCTCAATTCTTCTTTAGTTTTAGTAAGTTCGGCTTTAGTGGCTTCATAATTAATAATGTTTTGCTTCAACACGAGGCGGAGTAATTCCTGGGAGCATTGTAGTAAGATTTTCTCCCACTCTTTAATGAAGGATACATTATCTTTATATTGAGCCATTTCTTTTATGACACGCAGTCCTCGCGGTACTCGACCGCACTCCATGTAGGACTTCAAAGAATTATTTGTCCAAAACAAATTTACCTCTCTTTCTGTGGTGCTAGACCGATATTATAATACGGTCACTGAGTTGGACCTTTGAGCAGTGCGGATGTATGTTTTCTCTACTATTGAATTCCGAGAAACATAATTGCAACCGAAAGGAACTTAGAATCTGTGGGACTGATAGGATTCACACTGCAATAAGGGAAGGCGATATGAAACGCCTACTGTCTCAACGAGAATGTAGATGGATTACAGTTCTGGATACATTGGTACCACATGGATTGAATGAGCAACTTAGCTTCACCTCATTCCTATAGGTTAATTTCTTTGGATTTGTTTTATTGTGTGTGTCTGTTTTCTGATTGTGTTTGTTATTGTTTTTTATTCTTATAGTTATCATTGTATTATTGGGTGATTTCTTCACATTGATGCCGCATCGTCTGTACATCATATGAAATACCACCATAATACCTGGACTAATGAATGGATACAACATTCATCAATTACTATGGTGATGTGAATTACATCATACCAATCTGCTGTAGATTTGTAGTTAAATATTATTTGATTCTCTATGTAATGGGGTAGTTTTTGTATGCCATTCTTTAATGTTTATGATGTATGATGTTTCTGATGAACTTGATATGGAGTGAATGTTTTCTGATATGCACTTTTTTGTGGATATGTAATTCCTTGTATGATATCTTGATGGTACGCATTATTTCACTGTTGTGTAACATTGTCTTGTTTTATTACATTTCTTGATGGAATGGATATATATATACTAGATGGTGGCCCGATTCTGACGCATCGGGTATTCTAGATTTTGTATATAGTTTATTTATGAAGTTTAGCGAAGCGTGGTTCAAATTCCGCACCAATTTGCGGGCGGACTGTGACTGTCGCTGATTTTTCGCGGCCGGGCGTGACCAATCAGTGAAGCCAGGGCCAGCTCCAGGTTTTTGAGGGACCCGGGCGAAAGAGTCTCAGTGGGCCCCCCTCTTTAACACATACCACGATTCATGATGCACAGATACAGCAGAGAAATATAGCACAGCCAAGTAGCATATAGCAGAGCCCACATAGCATATAACACAGCCCACGTAGTTTATAACACAGCCCACGTAGTATATTGCCCAGCCACGTAGTATATTGCGCAGCCACGTAGTATATTGCCCAGCCACATAGTATATTGCTCAGCCACGTAGTATATTGCCCAGCCACATAGTATATTGCTCAGCCATGTAGTATATTGCCCAGCCGCGTAGTATATTGCTCAGCCACGTAGTATATTGCCCAGCCACATAGTATATAGCACAGACACATAGCATATAGCACAGAAACGTAGTATATAGCACAGACAGCACAGACACGTAGTATATTGCACAGCCACGTAATATATAGCACAGCCACGTAGTATATACAGTAGCACAGAGACGTAGTATATAACACAGGCCACATAGTATATAGCACAGGCCACATAGTATTTTGCCCAGCCACATAGTATATAGCACAGCCCACGTAGTAAATAGCACAGACACGTAGTATATTGCCCAGGGACGTAGTATATTGCCCAGCCACATAGTATATTGCCCAGCCACGTAGAAAATTGCCCAGCCACGTAGTATATTGCTCAGCTATGTAGTATATTGCCCAGCCACGTAGTATATTGCTCAGCCACGTAGTATATTGCCCAGCCACATAGTATATAGCACAGACATGTAGTATATAACACAGACACATAGTATATAGCACAGACACGTAGTATATTGCCCAGCCACGTAGTATATTGCACAGTCACCTAATATATAGCACAGCACGTAGTATATAGCGCAGAGACATAGTATATGTGGCACCCCTAGAGGTATTTGCCACAAATATAGTTACTGACACTGAATACAAATACTAAAATAGTAAGACTGCACTACCTCCTCCGGCCAGAAGGGGGAGCTCCAGAGACTCCCCTTGATCCATTCTGGTCTGAGAGAAGAGCTGGCAGTTGGGCAGTTGGGCTAAGGAGCTGAAAGTGAGAGGTCATACAGCTGAATTTCTAACAGCCCTATGGCTGTTTCCAGGCCCAAATCACCGGCCTGAGGAGAAGAGGGATAGAGAAAAAGGACATTGTGAGAACCGGGTAGCATTAATCACTACCCAGAACAGGCGCAAAGACGGATACCGGATCCGTGGCTGTATTCATTACATATAATACAGCAACCGGAAAAACGTGAGGTGATATCAGCTTCACTAGGGTCGGGCGCAGCAACAGACACAGAGTTCAGCGGTACTCCCGGAGGGGGTAAGCCGATAAAAGGACTCGGGTTGCCCGTCGAACCAGGACCCGGAGGGGACAGATTGGGCCGGCAGCCAGTTCACATACAGCAGCAGGGCCACACAGATATTGCGTACAATAAGTGGCGAAGACCCCGGCAGGGTCAAAGTAACTCAGAGTTCCCATACAGACTCCGGTGACAGGACTGGTTGTAAATCCTTTTTTGTTAAAGTAAACTGGTTAAACGTTTCAGTGCCTCAGTCTTTCATTTGGACAATAGCCATCTATCCAGGATTGGGATCATCACCGCTGGGAGAACCTGCTGCTGATCAAGTAAGTGCCTGTTCCCTCACGATACCCTTTACACTGTGCATTGCCTGAGGCCACAGCACCGGGTCAAGACACCCGTGACATCCCCCTCAAGAGACAGACCCCATTGGTCCGGTGCTGGGTACCCCGGTCTCTCGGGCGTCACAATTGGCGTCACGAACAGGATAGAGCCAGCCCATATACCGGGTATTGTGTGCCGTGATTGGAGCCCAAAACTTTGAAAACTTGGATGAAAAATCGTGAAAATTGACTTTATTAAAGAAAATTCCATTTCCCATTAAAAACTATTGAAAGTGACTTTTCCCCATTGGTTATAATGGAGTAAAGATGGCCGCCATCCCCTGAGGTAATCACCTCATAACCGTTAGGCGCGAGACTGTTAATTGAGCTACGCCATTACCTGAGCCCCAGTCTAACTGAAAAACTTCAGAATCCGCCATTACAGAGCGCGCGGCGGGCGGGAGCAGCAGGGGGCGTGTCATTGTGGGCGGCACCAAGCTGAGCGCTCTGATGTCAGAGCAAGGGGAAAACCAATCCTGCTGCACAGCAGAACGAATCTACACTATCCCGACGGAAGCGGAGGACCGGAAGGCGTCACGAACAGGATAGAGCCAGCCCATATACCGGGTATTGTGTGCCGTGATTGGAGCCCAAAACTTTGAAAACTTGGATGAAAAATCGTGAAAATTGACTTTATTAAAGAAAATTCCATTTCCCATTAAAAACTATTGAAAGTGACTTTTCCCCATTGGTTATAATGGAGTAAAGATGGCCGCCATCCCCTTAGGTAATCACCTCATAACCGTTAGGCGCGAGACTGTTAATTGAGCTACGCCATTACCTGAGCCCCAGTCTAACTGAAAAACTTCAGAATCCGCCATTACAGAGCGCGCGGCGGGCGGGAGCAGCAGGGGGCGTGTCATTGTGGGCGGCACCAAGCTGAGCGCTCTGATGTCAGAGCAAGGGGAAAACCAATCCTGCTGCACAGCAGAACGAATCTACACTATCCCGACGGAAGCGGAGGACCGGAAGGGTCCGGATTAACTAAGGGGGCACAGTATGTCGCAGCACGGAGACGCCGCAGCACCCGGCGGCGCTAATGCAGCTGAAAGACAGAGTGTCGATAGAGCGTCTGGTAGTGCAGCGGTGCAAGGAGTGGCGCCCATCATGCCGGTGCTGATGCCATATACCCCAGGTGGCCCGTGGCTTCCAATGTATGAAGGTGAGCCTAATACCCTTGACGATTTCAGAGAAAAGATGCTGGCCCATTTTAACATGTTCCCCGTGGGTGAAGTTCAGCGTGTTAGTCTCCTGATGATGCAGTTAAGTGGCCATGCTAAGCGAGAAGTCACAGCATGGGCAGCTGATCTAAAAGGCACTGTTGAACGCATATTTGCTGGATTAAAAGCTACATTTGAAACCACTGCCAGCAGCAAAGCTAAAATACGATTCTTTAATTGCAAACAAAAAGTTAATGAGGGCGTGAGAGACTTTGCCTTAAACCTGCAGGAAGCCCTTAAATCACTTACACTGGCTGAACCCATTTTTAACACCGGAGCGGATAAACTGCTAAGAGATCAATTTATGGAGGGACTCTACACCCCTTCTCACCGGGGGCATGTGAGCATGCTTGTTTTTAAGAACCCTGAATTGACATTTGCTCAATTAAAGGAGAGCGCTATACGTCTCCAGCTGGCAGAGGCACCTCGGGATCAGGATCCTGCGCAACCTATGGCAGAGGCACCTCAACAACAGGGAGTGCCAGCGACATCAGCTATGTCCGGGGCCATTGCTAAGCCCCTGGGGCCCAGTACTAATGAGGCTCTTCAACAAAAGCTTGACTCTTTAACTGATGTTTTTGCTTCAATGGCTAAAACCATGCAGGAGATGAGAGGACCCAAGATAGAGTTCGCAAACCGTAGAGAGGATGTTCCATGGATGAGACTCCGGAGATACCCGACATGGAGAGGACGACCCCGCGACCGCTACTAACCGGATGGACAGCCCATTTGCCGCCGTTGCCAGCAGCCAGGCCACTTTGCACGAGATTTTGATTTAAACGGGAATCCCCTGTGAATGCGGGCCGCTTCGCAGGAATGAACTTTCAAGGCCCAACACCCTGGCACGACAGGTACATCGGAGGACGACCCATTATCCCTATCGTGCTGGACGGAATTCCCCTCAACGCTTTGCTGGACACAGGTTCCCAGATTTCATCTATACCGTATATCCTTTATAAGAGGTACTGGGCTGATGCAGATATTGATAAAGGGCCCTCTGATGTTGAACTAGATATATGGGCCAGTAATGGTAAGTTGGTACCGAAACTAGGATTCAGGGAGATGACCATAAAGATTGGTAAAGTAGAATTGAAGAAACAGGGTATAATTGTTGTTGATGTTGACCGGCGGAACTGTGAACCAACTGTATTGATAGGAATGAATGTGTTAGAGAACTGCTTTTCCGAAGTTATTTCTGTCTTACAGCAAATTGCTGAAACTGCCCAATCCTGCCAGCAGAGAGTTCTCCAAAGGGAAATAAAAGTATTGATGTTAAGGCAACAGGTAGAAGTTGCAGGTGGAGAAATCGGCAGTGTGAGGGTAAGTGATCCAACATCTATTGTAATCCCACCAAAAACAGAAATGCTGGTATGGTGTAGAGCAGCCATTGGTACTAAGGGACGAGATTATCAAGCCTTAATAGAACCAGTGTACACCGACAGCAGGCCCACTATACTCACAGCACGAGGGGTAGTCGAGGTACACCGGGGACGAGTGCCGGTACGACTTTTGAACTGTGGAGAGGAAGAGGTCACTTTGCCAAGGTATACTACAGTGGCAAAGCTATATACTGTTGACAACAATGCCATCACAACCATTAAGCCCTTAGAACCAACCTGTCAGGTGGAAGGCAACGGCTCAGATGGAGAATTAGAGGATTGGTGTCAACAGCTACACGTGGGCATAAATTCAACACCTACCCATCAAAAACAAGGGGTGTATAGGCTAGTGACGGAATATGAACAAGTCTTCAGTAAACACCCATTGGACTTCGGACGGATAGAAGGGGTAGAGCACACAATCCCCATCAGTGACCATCCCCCAATAAAAGAAAGATATAGACCCATACCGCCCGCTCACTATCAATGTGCAAAAGATATGCTGAGGGAGATGAAACAGGCCGGGGTAATAAGAGACAGCTGTAGCCCCTGGGCTTGTCAAAAAAAAGGACGGAACCATGAGAATGTGCGTAGACTACCGGCGGATTAATAACATCACCCATAAAGACGCCTACCCCTTGCCTAGGATAGAAGAGTCCTTGACTGCTTTGAAATCTGCTAATTATTTTTCCACCTTAGACTTAACAAGCGGGTATTGGCAAGTCCCTGTGGCTGAGAGAGATAAGGAAAAGACGGCATTCACCACACCAATGGGTCTATGTGAATTTAATCGCATACCTGGCAGAAGTGTTCGAAGCCTTATCCAGGTATGGCATGAAAATCAAGCCATCCAAATGTCACCTTCTCAAGCCAAAGGTACAGTACCTGGGACACATCGTGAGTTCGGAGGGAGTAGCACCGGATCCCGAGAAAATAAGCGCCATAAGGGATTGGCCAAGACCTACCAACGCAAAAGAAGTGAGGCAATTCCTGGGATTGGTGGGTTACTATCGCAGATTTATAAAAGGATTTACCAAGTTGGCAGCACCCTTGCAAGACGCCTTGGTAGGGCAGACGAAGAAACCTTCAAACCGAAACCCTCCTTTTCAGTGGAACGATGAAAGGGAAGACTCCTTTGAACAACTAAAGAAGGCACTAACCGGAGAAGAGGTTCTGGCATACCCAGATTACCATCAACCTTTCATCCTCTACACCGATGCCAGTAATGTGGGACTAGGAGCGGTGCTGTCACAAAAGCAAGAAGGTCGGGAGAAAGTCATCGCCTTTGCAAGTAGAAAGCTCCGGCCTACTGAAAGAAATCCAGAAAATTATAGCTCCTTCAAATTGGAACTACTGGCAGTAGTTTGGGCTGTGACTGAACGTTTCAAACACTATCTGGCTGCTGCAGAATTTATTGTCTATACTGACAACAATCCGTTGACCCACCTGGACACAGCCAAATTAGGTGCGTTAGAACAGCGATGGATAGCCCGGTTATCTAATTACAACTTCAAGATCAAGTATCGAGCAGGTCGCAAGAATGGAAATGCCAATGCCCTATCCTGGATGCCACACTTGAGAGATGTAGAAGAAGAAACGGGGGAGCTTGAAGAAATTGAACTACCAGCCTTCCATCATCCCAAGGCGAAACATCATCAGTCAAGTACCTATCAGAAACAACAAGAGGTGAATTTTAATCCGTTAGCACACCATAGATGGGCCGACACCCAAGACAGCAATCCGGCTGTGAAGTTGGTGAAGGAACTGTTAACTGAGCAAAGTGCATATCCCGATGAGGATGCCCCAGAAGAGACGCATCAACTCTGGAAAGAGAGAGGCAAAATGTTCCTGTATCAAGGGAAGCTCTGTAGAAGGTACACCAATCCGAAAACACATGAATTGGTTTGGCAGATTATCGTGCCTAAACAAGATGTGAAGATGGTCCTCGAAGCTTACCATAATGGTGCTGGTCACTTCGGTTGGAAAAAGTTAGAAGTACTTCTAAGAGAAAGATTTTATTGGGTCGGGATGAGAAAATCGAACAGTGGTGCAGAAATTGTGGCCCGTGCAACCTCAGAAGAAACAATCAAAAGAACCAAAGAGCACCACTGCAGCCCATAATCACCAAACAACCACTTGAACTTGTAGCCATAGACCACGTGAAGTTAATACCAAGCCGGTCCGGCTATGTCTATGCCTTGACCATCGTGGACCATTATTCACGCTTCTTGGTAGTAGTACCCGTAAAAGATCTGACAGCAAAAACAGCAGCCAAAGCGTTCCAGACGTACTTTTGTAGACCCCATGGATATCCGGAACAGGTTCTCACCGACCAAGGTACAGCCTTTGAATCAGAGATCTTCAGAGAATTCTGTAATATGTATGGTTGCAAAAAGATCCGGACGACGGCCTATCATCCAAAAACAAACGGCTTATGCGAGAAGATGAACCATATTGTAATAGACCTACTAAAGACTTTACCTGAGACAGAAAGGAATCAATGGCCAGAGAAATTGCCTGACTTGGTGGATCTGTATAATCATGTCCCGGTGAGTTCCACCAATTGCACCCCAGCTTACCTTATGCGTGCAAGACCCGGCCAATTACCAATCGATCTAGAAATGGGAATTCTGAAACCAGACGCAGAAGTCCAAGACTCCAATTGGGATATCATACGGCAAAAGCAGTATCGCCAAGTGCAAGAGAGTGTGGAAAGAAGCCTTCAGCAAACTAGAGAAAGACAAGAGCGAACTTTCAACCAGAATGCTCTAGCGACCCCATTAAGACCGGGTGACCAAATGCTCAAGAGAAATCGTCGAACCAATAAACTAGACAATCAGTGGGAAGCCGTACCCTACACAGTTTTACCAACAAGAATGGATAATCCTAAAATGTGTCTCATTAGCAAAAACGGGGGCTTATCATCTGTACTAGTGTCAAGAGACAATCTTAAATTATGTCCGGAAGCATTGAAAGAGACAGAAGTTGTCCAGCCAGAACCAGAAGTTATTCAACCCATGCAGGTCCAACCAGTAAAGGAAAAAGAAGAGGAAATGTATCACACCTGCATAGGAGACTTTCCCAAAACCCTACTAACATACCATGGTGCAGTAGTGGTTCCCATGGTGGCCTTTTACCCAACACCGAACCCAATACCAGAAGTCCCAAGACAGGAAGAGGCTGACCCCGTACTACAGGAGATTCCAGGCCAGGAAGAACAGATTCCTGATCAGAGTGATCCCATTCACGGTGGACTTGCCAACTCCATAGTCGTGGAATTATCTTTAGCAGAGCGGGCAGATACTACATCTGCAGTAGACAGTAGTACACCACATGGAGAGATACCGCTGTTACGTAGATCACAGCGTAGTACCCAGGGTCAATTACCGGCCAGGTATGCAGATTACCAACTATAAAACTATAGTCATTGTTATCATTCTGCAACGTTTAAGCCCAGTACCTACAGAGACTTGTCTGTATGAACTTCTTGCATATTCTTGAACTTTTTATCAGCCCGGAGGCACTAAATCAAAGCTCCGGAAAGACTGCTTTTTGAACTTTGCTTTTTGCTCTTTTTGAACTTTCTTTAGACGTTATATTGATAACTCCGTTGGAAAAATGGAACTAAATTCTTGGACACAAAGTGCAGTGCCTTTCCTAGTACCTTCAAGGATAGAACTGTATTAATGGACGCTATTTGAAGTGACTTTTTACAGAACTCTAATTTTTGTTTCCTTGAGTGGTTTTTGTAACTTTTCATTTTTAAGACTCTGTACATATTAATTGTTATTTCAAAATGTTATCGTCCCACAGTCCCGGAGTACTGTTCTTAACTAAGGGGGAATGTGGCACCCCTAGAGGTATTTGCCACAAATATAGTTACTGACACTGAATACAAATACTAAAATAGCAAGACTGCACTACCTCCTCCGGCCAGAAGGGGGAGCTCCAGAGACTCCCCTTGATCCATTCTGGTCTGAGAGAAGAGCTGGCAGTTGGGCAGTTGGGCTAAGGAGCTGAAAGTGAGAGGTCATACAGCTGAATTTCTACCAGCCCTATGACGGTTTCCAGGCCCAAATCACCGGCCTGAGGAGAAGAGGGATAGAGAAAAAGGACATTGTGAGAACCGGGTAGCATTAATCACTACCCAGAACAGGCGCAAAGACGGATACCGGATCCGTGGCTGTATTCATTACATATAATACAGCAACCGGAAAAACGTGAGGTGATATCAGCTTCACTAGGGTCGGACGCAGCAACAGACACAGAGTTCAGCGGTACTCCCGGAGGGGGTAAGCCGATAAAAGGACTCGGGTTGCCCGTCGAACCAGGACCCGGAGGGGACAGATTGGGCCGGCAGCCAGTTCACATACAGCAGCAGGGCCACACAGATATTGCGTACAATAAGTGGCGAAGACCCCGGCAGGGTCAAAGTAACTCAGAGTTCCCATACAGACTCCGGTGACAGGACTGGTTGTAAATCCTTTTTTGTTAAAGTAAACTGGTTAAACGTTTCAGTGCCTCAGTCTTTCATTTGGACAATAGCCATCTATCCAGGATTGGGATCATCACCGCTGGGAGAACCTGCTGCTGATCAAGTAAGTGCCTGTTCCCTCACGATACCCTTTACACTGTGCATTGCCTGAGGCCACAGCACCGGGTCAAGACACCCGTGACATCCCCCTCAAGAGACAGACCCCATTGGTCCGGTGCTGGGTACCCCGGTCTCTCGGGCGTCACATATATGACACAGAGATGTAGTATATAACACAGGCCACATAGTATATAGCACAGGCCACGTAGTATAGAGCACAGTGATGTAGTATATTGCCCAGCCACGTAATATATACCACAGCAACATAGTGTATAGCACATCCCACATAGTATATAGCACAGCCCACATAGTATATAGCACAGAGATGTAGTATATAACACAGCCCATGCAGTATATAGCACAGAGACTTAGTACATAACACAGAGACATAGTATATAACACAGGTCACGTAGTATATAGCACAGGCCACGTAGTATAGAGCACAGTGATGTAGTATATTGCCCAGCCACGTAATATATACCACAGCGACGTAGTATATAGAACAGCCCACATAGTATATAGCACAGCCCACATAGTATATAGCAAAGAGATGTAGTATATAACACAGCCCACGTACTATATAACACAGCCCACATCGTATTTAGCAATGTGGGCACCATGTCTCTGTTAAAAAAGAATTAAAATAAAAAATAGTTATATACTCACCCACCGTCGGCCCCCCCGGATCCAGCCGAGGCGTTTACCGATGCTCCTCGCGACGCTCCGGTCCCAAGAGTGCATTGCGGTCTCGCGAGATGATGATGTACCGGTCTCGCGAGACCACAATGCATGGACCGGTCACCGGAGCGTCGTGTGGAGCGGGAACGGCCTCCGTTGGATCTGGGGGGCCGACGGAGGGTGAGTATATAATGATTTTTATTTTTTTATTATTTTTAACATTAAATCTTTTTACTATTGATGCTGCATAGGCAGCATCAATAGTAAAAAGTTGGTCTCACAGGGTTAATAGCAGCGTTGCAGAGTGTGTTACACCGCGGCATAATGCTGCCATTAACCCTGTGTGAGTGCTGACTGGAGGGGAGTATGGAGTGGGCACTGACTGCGGGAAGTAAGGAGCGGACATTTTGCCGCCGGACTGTGCCCATTGCTGATTGGTCGTGGCTGTTTTGCCGCGACCAATCAGCGACTTGGGATTTCCGTGACAGACAGAAAGAAAGACAGAAGGACAGACAGAAAGATGGAAGTGACCCTTAGACAATTATATAGTAGATATATATATATAGTACAGACCAAAAGTTTGGACACACCTCATTTAAAGATTTTTCTGCATTTTTATAATTATGAAAATTGTAAATTCACACTGAAGGTGTGAAAACAACTGAAGTGTGAAACAACTGAAAAAATGTCTTATATTCTAGGTTCTTCAAAGTAGCCACCTTTTGCTTTGATGACTGCTTTGCACACTCTTGGCATTCTCTTGATGAGCTTCAAGAGGTAGTCACCAGGAATGGTCTTCCAACAATCTTGAAGGAGTTCCCAGCGATGCTTAGCACTTGTTGGCCCTTTTGCCTTCACTCTGAGGTCCAGCTCACCCCAAACCATCTCAATTGGGTTCAGGTCTGGTGACTGTGGAAGCCAGGTTATCTGGCGTAGCACACCATCATAGTCATGAAAATACAGAAAATCTTTAAATGAGAAGGTGTGTCCAAACTTTTGGTCAACAAGTGTATATATATATATATATATATATATATATATATATGTATAGTGGGTACAGAAATAATTCAGACCCCTTTAAATTTGTCACTCTTTGTTTCATTGCAGCCATTTAGAAACATTCTCAAAAGTTAATTTTTTCTCTTTAATGTACATTCTGCACCCCATCTTTACTGAATAAAAGCAGAAATGTAGACATTTTTGCAAATTTATTAAAAAAGAAAAACTGAAATATCACATGGTCATAAGTATTCAGACCCTTTGCTCAGACACTCATATTTAAGTCACATGCTGTCCATTTCCTTGTGATCCTCCTTGAGATGGTCCTACTTCTTCATTGGAGTCCAGCTGTGTTTAATTAAACTGATAGCACTTGGTTTGGAAAGGCACATACCTGTCTATATAAGACCTCACAGCTCACAGTGCATGTCAGACCAAATGAGAATCATGAGGTCAAATGAACTGGCCAAGGAGCTCAGAGACAAAATTGTGGCAAGGTACAGATCTAGCCAAGGTTACAGAAGAATTTCTGCAGTACTGAAGGTTCCTAAGATCACGGAAAAAGTTTGGGACCTCCAGAAGTCTTCCTATACCTTGCTGTCCAGCCACACTGAGCAATCGTGGGAGAAGAGCCTTGGTGAGAGGGGTAAAGAAGAACCCCAAAATCACTGTGGTTGAGCTCCAGAAATGCAGTAGGGAGATGGGAGAAACTTCTACAAAGTCAACTATCACTGCAGCCCTCCATCAGTCAGGCCTTTATGGCCTGACAGAAGTCTCTCCTCAGTTCAAGACATATGAAAGCCCGCATAGAGTTTGCTAAAAAAAACACATGAAAGACTTCCAGACTATGAGAAATAAGGTTCTCTGGTCTGATGAGATGAAGATAGACCTTTTTGGTGATAATTCTAAGCGGTATGTGTGGAGATACCCAGACACTGCTCATTACCTACCCAATACAATCCCAAAAGAGAAATATGGTGGTGGCACATCTTGCTATGGGGGTGTTTTCAGCTGCAGGGACAGGACGACTGGTTGTAATTGAAGGAAACATAAATGTGGCCAAGTACAGATATCCTGGATGAAAACTTCTTCAAGAGTGCTCTGGACCTCAGACTTCACCTTCCAACAAGACAATGACCCTAAGCACACAGCTAAAATAACAAAGGAGTGGCTTCAGAAAAACTCTGTGACCATTCATGAGTGGCCCAGCCAATGACCTGACCTAAATGTGGCACCCCAAGATTCTGGTTGCCACAGTGGTATTGCCTTCCTCCCGGGGAGGGTGATGCCATGCCTTGAAGTGAGAAGGAATCTTCTTAGCAGGTAACACTAACATACAACACTTTTCTGACTCCAGGCCAGAAGGGGGAGCTCTAAACCGGGTTTCAGGGTAGCGTACCTATAAGTTCTGGTCTGAAGGAGGAGTTAGAGTGCAGTCTGTGTGAGACAGTGTAGGGAGTAGAAGCAAAGGAGAGAAAAACTGGGAGTGGAGCTGTGATTGAGCTCACACCCAGGATTAGGCGCAAAAAACCAGACACCGGGGTCCGAGGTTGTGTGGGAATTGTATGCCCCACAGCAGAAGCCAGAGGGCAGGAGATTGCAGGTCTTCTAGCCGCAACTGACATCCAAAGGCACAGCAGCAGATTAGAACCTGGAGTCACCACGAGAAAGGGACACCTGTAAAACGACTCGAGCTGCCTGCCATGCAGGTAGTGTTCCACCTAAGGGATAGATTGAGAGAGGGACTTGAGGAAAGCTAATGCATCAAGAACCCAGAATTCAGTGGAGAAAGGAAGGCTTCCAAACCTACCTGGCTAAGGGGATTCCGAACCGCTTCCAGGCTGCCCGGATTCCAAAGATCACCTGTAACCTGTGCCCTGGACTGCAATTTCACCAGTAAAAGGTAAAGAGACTGCAAATCCTGTGTCCTCCAATTATTTTTTGCACCCCAACATCTACAACCCCTCATAAACTGTTCTGGTAGCCCTGGTGTCTCCGCTCCACCTGGGGGGAGCGAAACCATCTAAGCTGCATTACCATCAGCCCCAGTGGACCCCTTTAAGCAGTGTCAGCCATCCCTGGCCAAGTACCACAGGTGGCATCACAAACATTACTACATTAAACTTTATTTCCATGTCCATTCATCCCCTTTAACTGGATGCTCAGGGCCACGGACCAGGTCACTGCTGCCGTGACCTCCCCTTTAAGAACTGTGCCGACCTGGTATCGAGTATCCCACGGTACTAGCGAGCGCTCCATAAACCCAATTGAGCATCTCTGGAGAGACCTGAAAGTGGCTGTCCACCAACATTCACCATCCAACCTGATGGAACTGGAGAGGATCTACAAGGAAGAATGGCAGAGGATCCCCAAATCCAGGTGTGAAAAACTTGTTGCATCATTTCCAAGAAGACTCATGGCTGTTCTAGCTCAAAAAGGTGCTTCTACTCAATACTGAGCAAAGGGTCTGAATACTTATGACCATGTGATATTTAACTTTTTCTTTTTTATTAAATTTGCAAAAATTACTCCATTTCTGTTTTTTTCAGTCAAAATGGGGTGCAGAGTGTACCTTATTGAGAAAAAATGTACTTTTTTGAATTTACCAAATGACCCCTGGATGAAGCTTTCCATAGTGAAACGCTCGTCGGGTGTGGTGGGTCCCTGGCTTGCGGCTTTTACTAGGTAACTATAACCATTATATATATATATATATGTATAATGCGGGTCTATTTATGAAAAAGTTCATACACAGTCTTGCGCAGCACTTCTGGCCAACAACTATGGCAGCTCTCACAGGAGCTTTAGTATGGAGACTTCCTTTCTCCACACAACACAGAGAAAGGAAAAAATTGGCTGGACATTTCATGCCCTCCAGCCACACCCTGGAGTTGGAGATATGTTGGGTAGGCGCCTCGCCCATCTCTGACCTACCTGCCATGAAAGCCAGGCCCATATAGCGACTGGATCACTATGGCTTTCACATCACACAGGAAAGCAATCTTTGTGACACATATCTCCCCTCATGTACAACACCAGTGACCCTGTCACAACATATATATATTTATTTAAAAATATTTTTACAATTTTATTTTACACTTTTTTTTACTTTGTTACTTTGTCCCACTATGGGACTTTTTGCAGTCTGATCGCTTGTAAAGCATAGGAATGCAGGAGCATCTCTATGCTGTGCAAACTGTCAGCACTGCACTGACAGACAAGTTTGTTAGAACATGCTTTAGGCTTGATCAAGCAAGTTTGCTAACTCTCGTGACCCGTCATAACAACATCAGGTCACCATAGTAACGATTGGGCCCTCGCGATGATGTCACAGGGACGCCGAAGGGCTTAGGGTTTTTTCTCCCGCTGCGTGCTCTCTAAATACTGCAATCGATTTCGATCACAGCATTTAGGGGATTAAAGTGCCGGGAGCGGTGCGGCCCCCACTCCTATCACTGAGTGCCGGGTGTCAGCTGGCAGAATCAGAATATAAGCATTTATGGAGCTACGCTGCTCCATTCCATATGGGCCAGGGCTATTTTTTAGCAGGCACTGTATAATGTCAAGTCTTAAGGGCAGGTGCAGGCAGTAGTTTTTCTCCCCATCCATGCTAATCATACTCTAATCAGAGTGCAATTAGAATGTAATTTAGATTTTCTCAGAGGTGTAGAGAAAAAAAAGTTTCTCCACCTTCTCCATTATGTCAGTCTGTGAAAATCGGACAGCACTCAAATGACATCCGAGTGCAGTCCGATTTTTTTTTTACGGACCTGTAGACATGAATGGGCGGGTGCCATCCGATTCTGGGAGGCAAATCGAACATGTGCACAGTCCCATAGAATAACATGGATAAGAATGATATCTGTCAAAACTAAAGATAGCTCTTGACTGATTAAAACTGTCATCTGAAGCCCTAATATTCACATTGTAATGTAAACACGGTTACGATTCCGCTCTGCTTGCCGGGTCAAGCAGTAGTCATGTGACCGCACAAATGCAATTTCCATACTTTTATTCAAGCGCTGACTAGATTGTCGTTTGCTTCACTGAAAGCTTTAACATGAACATTGTGAGAAGCAGAAAAAGAATATAGTTGGCATGTGACCACAAGTATGCAAATCACATATGAGTGGTCACATGACGAGTGGAGTCCTAACACTGTATATATTACCCAATGTTAGGATTCGCATTAACACAGTGCCTGCGCAGGTATTAGTTTTGTCCCACAAGAAGCTGTTAAAGGGAATCTGTCACCAGTTTTTGCCACCTAATCTGAGAGCAGCTTAGTATAGAGGCAATGACTATGATTCCAGCAATGTGTTACTTTCTGGGCTGCTTTCTGTAGTTTTGATAAAATAATTGTTTTATCACCAAATGAATAGTAAACCTGCTGCCATGTAGTCCTCCACATTTATGGGCTTTGTATAACCTTGCTCCCGTCACCGATTGGCAGCTTTCTGCATATACTGTGCATAGGCAGAAATTTGCCAATCAGTGGTGTGGTAGGTGGTGTTATACATAGCTTAGCATTCAGAAAACTGGTAGATCTGCTGCAGATATAACAATGAGTTAATCATGCAGAAAGCAACCCAGTAAGTGATATATTGCTGGAATAAGGGTCTCTACCCCTACATAATGCCTCTGTCATGCTTTTGGATTCGACCCCTTGATTCCGTGGTCGGCGTCTCTTTCCACTCAGCCACAACAGATACACCTTCTCTTTGGGTGTTTTAGTTCTGTTATCTTTGTTTCTGTGGGTTTTGGGTAACGGGTGTTTTTCATTTACTCTGTCCAATCACCAGCTTGAAATGTTTTCCCCTCCAGGTGTTTCCTGCTTGTGATAGACTTTGTTGGATTCATTCACTTAGCTGTAGTGAGTGTTGGTTGCAGTGGTTTTGTGTGTGATTCTTTAGGGAACTGCTATTCTAGCGATCCTAGGAGCCGCTAAGGACCTTCAGGGTAAGCCGCCATTGAGTGGGGGCGCCATTCCGTTTGGTGCAAACCTCCGTGGTCAGGCAGGGACAGACCAGGGTCACAGAAGGGCTTTACCTAGTCTGAAGAGGGACCTGTCATATTTGTCTCCCTGGTCTGTACTGTATGTGCTTTCAGCTGGAGTAGCAAAACCTTGGTGATACATTTACCTTACTGATATTGCAAAATATGTATTTGGTTTTGTATAGATGCGACCATCGGAATCATTCTTCTAGTGGACCCAATGTATGACACTGCCTTTAACGCCATAGAGGGACTCCACATTTAGTTATACTGTGTCCATGTCCTTCTTGAACCATCTGTTTTTAAAGGGAATTTGTCATCAGATTTTTGCTATGTAATCTGAGGACAGCATTAGGTTGGGGTTAAAACACAGAATTCAATGATGTGTCACTTATCAAGCCGTGTACAGTTTATTTTAACTGAAGGTTTTATCACCTGGTGATTATCCTTACTGTGACTAGCTGGCATGCAGTTGCTAGTCCATCTCCACCCCCCATAAGCAGCGCACTGTCAATAGATTTTGTACATTCAGAGCCTGGTGTGGGCGGGGCTAGCTTCCTCAGCTCTGCTTCATGCTAAATCTAAAAGCTCTGATTGTGTCAGAATGGCTGCACCCAGTAATCTAAGTGATACCTCGTTGGATTCAGCTTCTCTTTGCCTACATCCGGCTGCTCTCACAAGAGGTAGCAAAAACCTGCAGACAGATTCCTTTTCATCTTTTTTTTATAATCAACTTGATTATCCAAAATAGGCAATAATGCCAGATCAAAGGATTTCTAGCGCATTCATATTGTCCACAAGAGACCAAGAAATCGTACTTTTTGCTGCTGAACACAAAACTTATTTGAAATGGATGGCGCTTACATCATTTCACATTTTTCATGTTCATCCTTTTCATTTCTATCCATTCAATGCGAATAGCTTGTTCTGATGACTAGAATGAGATAAAATATTAATTGTCTGGAAAGTTAAAATGCGTGTCACAGGAGAAAAAAAAAATGTGCACACGCGTACACGCTGGGGCGGGGTTGCCATAGTAACCAACAAAATTAATAAAACAAAGCACAACTGTTTTTACATAACGAGGGGTGCAGGAAAGGTAACATACTAGTATCGGGGCAGGATGCAGCGTGCTGCTGCCATCGGACTGATCTGCCAACCTCCTGTGATTGCAGCTGCACACGGCAGCACATTGCTCCGCATCGCTATTGTTTGTGCTGTCCGTGCAATTATCAGCTACCACTACATTATTACTACAGTATATGCAACATTGAATATTCCCAAGGTCCCCTGTGTCCTCTATGTGTCTATACTCATTCGCTACATGTTGTTTCTGTAAATGAAATATTTGCATAGTGTTCTACCTGAAATCAAACATTCTACCCGTGTTCACCCTTAAAGTGGATTGAATGCAAGAAGAAGAAAAATAAAAAGGAGAAAGAGAGAAAGCTGAGGCGATACCTATGGTAACACAGATAATCAAATCGGCTTTTAAATGTTGTCATGAATTTTACATTAACCTTAGCGGAGCCTTATTATGATGTTTCAGAAATGTGTCTCATCATGTGAAAGAATAAAAAAAAAATGTGTCTATTCGTATAGGATCAAATAAAGCTTTTTATATATAAAAAAAAAAGATAGGGAAAAAAAAAACCTTCCAACTCCTCCTACTCTATCTGTGCCTGCAATTCAGAGCCAGCACAGGGAGTGAAAGACAGGGAGATTTCTTTCTAATGCACACCAGTGCTAGTGAGAGCAGGGAGAGATCTGCCTCTCCTCCACCCACAGTGATCAGCTACTGAGGAGATCTGCTGGGGACTGGGACCTGCAGCTTCAATCGCAGGGATTGATGCTGATCCTACTGACACTTGCAGAGGGGAGTTTGTGCCATCATCACCTTCCAGGCTTGGCTGGCTGATATTTGTTGTGTTTGGTGCTACAACTGCAGTTTTTTAGTAACATGTATCCTGCCTTGGCTTTGGATGCTCTACAGATCCACCCTTCCTTATAGCAATCAAGTGCTAGGCGATGGTTTCTACTTCGGGGACCGTACATGTCTCACTGCTCTAAGATTAGTTTTTTTGGCCTCTCTTGGGATTTCTTTAGCTCACTTCATTTGGCTGCATGCTGGAAAGGAAAATTGCACACTTTGGTAACAGCCCAGTGTTGATGTAGTAATAATCATTAATCTTAACCTTATCTGAAAGCGGAAAAAAAAAAAAAGAGAGAGATACCAAACAGCTCTCTAATTGAAGAGTCTCGAAAGAAATAACCCCCCCGCACGGAAATCAGACTGGGAGACGCTAGGAAAATAATCATTTTCTATGGTTAAATTGGTACCCTTGTTCTGGAGAACTGATCACAATCTCTTATTATGCAACAACAAGGATTTCTTCGTTCTCAGGGTGTCTAAGCTGCTGGATTGCTTTTCGCCCAAATCAATGTGGTTTCTTTGGAACATTTTCAGCAAAGGAACGCATATGCTGCAGTGTCTTTGTGGCAAGAGTCTTAAGAAAAACAAGAACCCAAGTGGTAAGCATGATAAAGATGCACATTGCATGATTGCACCTTCACCCCATTCTATTGCTGGCTTCTCAGTGAGAACACAGAAGAAAATCATCTTGCCATCAGGCCGATGCAATGTTTGTGTTCTGTACCTTAAGCTGTATTTTTTTTTCTATTCAGTTGGCTTGAACGGATACGTCATCCGGTCTGGTGTGTGCCCGTCTTCTAAAGGAGTGGCAACTTTGTTTGTTTTGTATTTTGTTTCCTTTAGTAAATCTTATAAATGCAGGTTACCGGCATGTCGGCACCTTTCTGTGAAAGCCCTAGCTTTGTGCTTGAGTTCTATCCCTTGACCATGGCACTGGCATCCTGCAATACTTTCAGATTAGCCGACAAATATTCCAAACACGAACAACCTCTCAAAAGTAGAAAAAAAAAATCCCAAACAGTGGCGGGCTGTTCCACATTTCTGCCCCCTCATAATGCCCTGAAAGCATGGCAGTGCCATTCCGGGGAAATCACAAGTGAATATATTGAGCAGATTTGTTTCCTCATATTACAGATACATACAAGATGTGATTTCCATGCAGCATCATTGGCGCTTTTATGTGATGCAGTGAAACCTGCCAGCACAGGGTTAATATTTGCAGTATACTGTGTAGGCTTCTTCCAGCAGGAGATTAACAGCGTTTCTTGGTCCCATTCATTCCTCAGGACACCTTTTGTGAGGCTCCTCGGGGCTTTATTCAATAATATCATACAGGACGCCATGCATTATCAGCCTTATTTCCACTCTCGCTTGTTATTTTATGGAGGCAATGGCCCCTGTGTTTGGTATCGCCCCGTGGCCTGCGTTTTTTCTGTTGCAGGGAGTGCAGACAGGGGGTTACGTGAATATAATGAAACATTTTCTGTTGGATTCCTCTGGTCCTGCGTGACCCGCAGTTCCTTTCGCTCCCAGTCCCATGAAGAGCAATGAATCCCTGGTTTGCCTCTGACGTTGGCACTGCAGTGTAGTAGATCATAGATTTTTTTTTTCTTTCCAATTGTGACATCCCAACATCAACAAACAGCAGAACCCGTAGGGTGACACTTTGCTGGGCTTTCACAATATTCTTGTCGGGTTCTCTGACTGCACGGATTCTCATGATTTCAGGGCATATGTATATGGGTTGGGATTCTCTAAGTGTGTGTTGTCATATCATTCTGCAGCAAAGCGTACTTCTTAGAATGCCAAAGAGGTGGAATAATCCCGGCCGTCTCCTTGCAGGTCTGAGGGCCAGGTCGTTGTTGTGTTACCCACTGTGGAGGGTACCAGTTCACACAGGTTCTCCATTACTGCAGTGAGCTAGGAGAGGTTAGATGTGTGCTGTGACTCTATTGAGAAGCAAGAAACGTACGCTCCAGTCATAGTCAGGCTGCCTGCATTGCCTGCTTTACATGTACACAGCATTGTAGATGCTTAAGAAAACCAAGAAGAACATTCGCACTGGGGCATTTTCAGTAGGTCGTGGAAAAAATGTTACAGTTGCCAATTTTGTGTTCTTATTGTGTAAGATAAAATATTATGGACATATGTATGCACATGACTCGCCTTGTTTATTTCCGTAACTGATGTACGATATGGCTCCATTTGTCTATATTTCTATGTGACATAAACCAAACTTGTGTTTGAGACTTCTCCACAATCCGAATGTGAAGGTTTTTACTATTGTAAGCAGAGTATGTGTAACAAATGTATGTATATATGTATATAGATATATATATATATATACGCACGCACGCACGCACGCACGCACGCACACATATGTATACATATGTACACACGCTTCCTACATTTTCAGCCCTTACTGCAATATAGTGTAAGACTTCACCGTTAGTGTACATCAGCTGTATTGGAGGCAGTATAGAGGGCTTTATTCCCAAGGTACAGATCCTGAAAAGAATTTAATCAATTACCTTTCAGTCCAATGCAATAAATGTAACCCTTAATGCACAAATAAAGGATTCCAGTGAGAGATCTATTCCAGAGGAGAGTGTCCAGGGGAACCGATTTGCTCTTGGAAAATTAGGTGTGTCTGTGTAAACTTTCATTCATCATTTGTGCCTTCATTAGCATTACTGTCTCTACTTCCAGCTGATCATTGGTTGCTGTACCAACAATATTTCATCTTTTTTTTTTAAATAATTTTACATTTTAATGGGCTGCAGTCGCTACTTGTCTGTGACTTTTTTTTCTTGTTCGGTCAGGTATCTTTTGAATTTGCGATATTTGAAGACTCAAGAGCAAACAAGCACCTATTGACCAGAATCTCTTTAGTAGCTGTTTTTGTGTTGGTGGCACCTTTTTATCTCATTATTTATTCCTAAATGATCCCTGAACACTTCTTTGTACGTACATCCTTAATAATGATGCAACTTCACACATCTTCGCAGTATGAAATTCTGCTGATCAATGATCTTTATTTCCATTTTTAAGATACTTACTGAACTCATGTTGCGCTCTATACTCCACACTCGTATCCAATGTGACTATTTAATGATTTATTCTTCAGCCAAGTTTTATATTATGTTACTTTTCAACCAAGATATATGATATGACCTATCAAGAAATGTCTGATGAATTCGGAATAACCGAACACTGAATGTGCTGTGATTTTGATATACAATGTTCAGAATCAAAATCCAGTTCTTGTATGAACCACAAGGTAGAGGTCCTTAGGATGGAGGGAAACTATGGACATTGGCCTGTCTGTCCATACAGTGATTGATCTAAATGTTCGACAATATCCAATTGGAGCCGCAAAAGCCTTCATGTGTCTCGTGTGGCCAAAAATTTATATGGCTGCTTTTTTTCAGAAAAATGACGAAAAGTGAGATGTACTTTGAGTAATCTATCCCACGATGAAGAACAGTTGAGCAACTCCGTTTTCTCATCTGTTAGAAGATGGTATCTTCCTGATCTTTAACGGTTGTGTTCTGAGTATGTTTGGGTATAAGAATCTATGAATGGGCTTGTATTTATGATTGTTGTCTACAAATATGGATTTGAAATAAAAACAAAAAATTGTGCTTTCCACTTCAAGCAGTCTTAGCTGAGTGTATTGTCTAGCCCTTTAGTTTAATGATAAAGATAGCTTTGATGCACTGAATGCCCCGTAGAACATTAGCGACCTGGAGTCTCTGCAATCTCTGCATTCGCGACCTCTTTACCACTTCATGTATCCATAAATGTAACATCTGCCTCCAGTGATTGTTCTCAAGATCCACAAGAGGAACTTCGATATTCACTATGTTACAGGATGAGAACAAATTCCTAAGTTATCTAAAAGTTAGAACTGCTTTAGGGTACAGTATTTCATTATATTTCAGGAAGTTCCACCAAGAACATTGATACCTGGATGAGTGTCGCTACTATACTTACCTCCTAAACGGCACAGTTTTAGGGAAACAGCTGCTTACTCTGAACCAAAGTCTATTTGCTCGTGAAAGGTTCCAGTTTTTGAAATAACAAATAAATCTACATTACTATATATTTTTATTTGTATCAGCACACACCCAATATATTGTGCATACATATGTTTCTGGCCCACAGTATTATATATCAGGCTCAGCTAACATCCAAAGTAGAGCATGGTATAAACGTAATATTAATTTTATGCCCTTGGCTCTTCTGTCTCAAAAACTTTTGAGTTCAAACAAGTAGATGTGGCTCTGTACTTAGTTTTCTGAGCATGAAGTGTTTCCAGCAAAATTAATATTTGATGTATATACTTACCTGCCAACGTTCCCGAACAGAAATTCAACACAAAATAGGTCACTACCCTGATATGCAGTAAGTATTTTTACTTCAATCTAAAATTCCCTTTATTCTCTGCTTCTTTTCTGCCAAATGTTGTTGCTGTAACATGACACAGTCTGTGTGTATACCGCATGTGTATATACATTGCCTCGAAGATAAAAAGGATCTTCTGACGTGTTAACACCAGACACTATACTACTATATTAGCTTTATAATAATGCGCTGTAGGTATATTTGTGTAAGTTTTGCTTCGCTGTTACATGTCCAGTGTAGTAGTGTAGAATAATCAGTAATATCACATGTATTCTTAAATTCTGAAATTGTTTTTTGGGATTTTCCATTTGTAGGATTTCATGACCTTTTTATTATGTACCATCAAAGGGGTTTTCAAGCATGACCATTGATAGATTGGCTTCACATTGGATGCTTTTATGACTCTCATTTTCTAATGCTATTATTGAGTACAAATGAAAAGCGCATTCAGATTTGGGCTGTCAGGGATAATTTATGTGTCCAGTCACATGGGGGTTTCTTTTCACACAATACAAGAACATACAAATGCATGAACATGCAGTAATACATAGCAGATTTCTGAAAATCAAAAGTACTGTGACGATGACGGCTGAAAACAGCAAGCGTTTTTTCCTGCAATTTTTCTTGATGGTGCTTTGTTTCCAAACTGTGCCAGGAGCTGTTTAAATACCAGATTTCAAAACTGATCTATGATAAATGGTTCTGACTGTTTAACAAAGTGCCATGACACCACTAATCTTTTGCTTGGGCTATCGCTATACAAATAAGGTTGATGAAATAAATACCAGGAACATTTTAGTAAGTAAATATAAGGCCATAGTAAACCCTAACAAAATGCATAGGCAAAAAAGTATATTTTAAAAGGATAAAAATCAGATTTGTTTATACAAAAATATTAACAGACTAAATGTATATAAAATTGACAGACGGGTAACAAGAACAAAGGGGAGTCACTAGCAAAAGGTCTTGAGGGTGGGTAGATAAGGAGGGGAAAATCAAACAAATATTCATATATGCCACTTGGGGGATTAAACTTTATCACAGGTGATTAAATATTCTCACAAAACCATCCCACCAGACAGCGAACTTAGGCCAAATTCTTTTTTGCCAATTCTTATTTATTTTGCTAAATGGTCCCAGAAAACACATAAAGTGTTTTGCTTCATGTATCATTGCTTTCTCAAGGGGAGAGTAGATGAAAAAGATGCCTTGCAGGACCATATAACCGTGTGACCCAAATCACAACCAATGGGATAGGACTGTCGGCCCATGGGCAGATTGTCCTGCGCGCCCCTCGTCCATCCCCAGCCATCAAGCCACCAGTGAAAATGTCCAGGAGCAATGACACATTGCTAAGGCTCCTGGACATGCGCAGATGGCATGGAGATGATGGAACCCAGATGGGAACGCAGAGCGGAGAACGGCGCACGCGCAGTCCAATCACAAAGAGAAGCGGGTAAGAATTGGCTGAAAATCAAATCATTCTCAACCCAGGGTACCTGAAAGGAAAACAAATAAGAAGTGGACAAAAACCCAAACATATTATCAAGCAATTACTAAATCTATGTTCAACATTATAACCAATATCTTAGATCATACAATCACAGTTAACCTAAATAAACAGTTGAGCCACAATTACCCTGGATGTGTGACATGATCTGTAGGTGTCACGGATTATTTCAGGGTTCTCCAACATTTTTGTAAATAGATATAAATCAGTCTAAAGAGCAATAATGGATGTTTAGGCCTGATGAAAAACTGCAGGTAAACAAAAATGACCAAATCAAAAAACATACAGTATATACAAAAAAGTATGATAAATGTAAGAGAATATTAAAAAGAGGGATAGGTGGTGTCATATTCTTACTTCAAGAAACTGAATGTTTCATTTAAACCAGAGGGGGTTATGGTACCAAGAGAGACAATCCATTTCGCTTTACGTTGTGCCAGAAACTTTTTTTCTGTACATCTCCTCTAGTGATGAACGAATGTGCACTGATACAGTATTGTAGTTCGCTTCCTTTGGTATCTGATAGTTCAACTTCTCAGGTCTCTGGCTGCTGTAAACCGAGTCCACAGTATATTCCCTACAAAGAATTATGAAGTTTGGAGCAGTGAAGGTAAGTAGTCCTTACTTGTTCACAAGTCCTAAGAAGCAGCCTTGCTTTTGGTCTATATTGCTCTGATACTACTCATGTCCTTCCCTATCAAGCAGCATAGAAACAATTTGCATTGGTCGCGCTTTACTAAATAGTGGTTCACTAGTGAAAAATAGAAATGAAGATCCAGCAGTGTGGAGAATGGCTGAGGATATATGTCCATCAACGCTCAGCCATTAGGAGGACGTGCACATTGCTAAATGCTTTGAACACCAGCTTGCAAAATAGTTTGTGAGTAAATGTTATAAGAGTTCAGTTAGTTCCTTTGAATGTATTTTACCTGGCAAATATTGGTCAAATTTGTACAATAAATAATGGTGGGATAACCCTTTTTAAGTGGGTGACAATGTTTCAATGCTTGTGCACTTACAACTGATTTGGAAGTCTATCAGCTATGCTCTGTATCTGTAAAAGTGAATTTGGCAATGATGAAGGTATCCATAAGAGGCACATCTATGGAGACTGGGTTGATCAATTTCACCACAAAGGGCATGAGAAAAATGACATTTTAAAGGTAGCACCAATGACTTCAATAGGCAGATCAACATCCTTGGTTCTAAAGAATGGAGTTTAGGTCCATGTTTTCTTACATGTATATTTTTCCAAGATGGTAATTGGATCCTACCAGATATAGGAACTAAAACTTGTGGTGTTTCCTTCTCATGCTCTGATGTTCACATTTTTTGGGTAAAACATGAAAATATATATTTTGTTTTTTTTTCCAGCATCTCTATCCACTAGGGATCAGCTGTTATCTACTGGACAATCTAGCTATAGATATATTTATCCTCCAGATAAATGGTCTTCAGTTCTAGTTCATAACGGGGTCCAAAGTGGGGAAAAAAAACCTTCTGATGTCAATATGGACCTGAAGAAATATGTGGACAGGGATTGTCAATATAAGAGAAGCTCTTTTAATGCAAGTGTTCAGTATAGGCCCCATAGTTCAGTAGTGGAAACATTTTCATTGCAAAGCTGCTCATACAGCCTAAATCGTGTTATCTTTGGCACATTTGATGTCAGAATGCTAGAAATAAGGATATCTTTCCCGGCTGCCAGGTACTGATGCTAATCTTCGTTATTCCTTCCTTCTCCTGCCTGCTAACCTTACAGATTGCTCTGGCTCTGATCACAGCAAAGGCAAAGCTGCAAAAGAATCAGCTTATTCAGAAACTAGGAAGTCCTGATAACTAGTGTTGAGCATTCCGATACCGCAAGTATCGGGTATTGGCCGATACTTGCGGTATCGGAATTCCGATACCGAGATCCGATACTTTTGTGGTATCGGGTATCGGTATCGGATCAATAGGGATGTGTAAAATAAAGAATTAAAATAAAAAATATTGATATGCTCACCTCTCCGGCGGCCCCTGGACATCACGCTGGTAACCGGTCGGCTTCTTTGTTTAAAATGAGCGCCTTCAGGACCTGCGAATGACGTCGCGGCTTCTGATTGGTCGCGTGCCGCCCATGTGACCGGCACGCGACCAATCAGAAGCCGCGATGTCATTCTCATTCACAAAACTCCTAATTCTAGGAATTAAGGACCTGCGAATGACGTCGCGGCTTCTGATTGGTCGCGTGCCGGTCACATGGGCGGCACGTGACCAATCAGAAGCCGCGACGTCATTCGCAGGTCCTGAAGGCGCTCATTTTAAACAAAGAAGCCAGCCGGTTACCAGCGTGATGTCCAGGGGCCGCCGGAGAGGTGAGTATATCAATATTTTTTATTTTAATTCTTTATTTTACACATCCCTATGGATCCCAGGGCCTGAAGGAGAGTTTCCTCTCCTTCAGACCCTGGGAACCATGAGAATACCTTCCGATACTTGATGTCCCATTGACTTGTATTGGTATCGGATATCGGTATCGGCGATATCCGATATTTTTCGGGTATCGGCCGATACTATCCGATACCGATACTTTCAAGTATCGGACGGTATCGCTCAACACTACTGATAACTTGACTTTCTACTAACTAATTAGCTTATGGCTACTATCCCAGGTCTTCTGTACAGCCTTGGGTGATCTCAGAATGCTGAGTAATATGGAAGGGGGAGGAAAAGCTGTGGATGTGCCAGTCCTAACGCGAATGAGCTTGGGGACGTGAACCCATAGAGATCATTTTTTGACTGAGAAATGTTTTAAGGCTTGGTTGCCATTTTGAGGTCAAAGCCATGGTGAGCTGTTGCTATTTCAAATTGACTGCAGCTAGTAGCTGTCTGAATGTCATTGACCACGTGAGGCTACTTCTAGTTGTAGTTCATTTGAAAACCATGGCAGAGCTCAAAGTGGCTTCAACATCTGAACAAAGCCTCCAATGAGCATTATTGCTCTATGGCAGACCTGGGCAAACTGCAGCCACTGGGCCACATAAGGCCGACAGCTGTTCCAGTTTGTCCCGCGGACCAAGACAGCTAAAGGGCTAAAACAGTGGCCCACGGGCCACACCATGCCCTTGTCTGCCGTCCATGTGTGGGCTCTTACAGTAAATAGAGAGCTGTGTTTGGGCTCATATAATAGACAGGGGGGCTGTGTGCAGGCTCAGATTATGCATATAGGGGGATGTCAGCATACTTAACTCTGCGTAATATTATTTTTTCCACGTTATGTGCAGCATTTTACAGTACCAGCAAAGTGAATGAGATTTCTGAAATCTCATGCACATGCTGCTTATTTTTTCCTCGTGGATTTGAATCTCCAAAGCTTTATTTGAAATCTGCAGCCTGTTAGTTCTTTCAGCATTTTGAATAAGAAAAAATCATAAATAATAACTCATGCAAAAATGTGTCAAAACGTGCACACTTTACTCAGTGTTTTTCCTGCCAACACTTTTTTTGTTTTTGCTGGAGAAAAATCTGCTGCAAATTCTCAATGTTTGCACAAAGCCTAGAGATTGTGCACATGGCGTTTCTTTGATGCCGGCAGTTTTTGAAGCAGAGGACGCATGAAGACAAAAACTGCGGCGTTCTTCCTGAAGTGTCTTCCTTGTCATACGTTATGCTAGTGGCTTTTTTGAAAGTTGTATGTACAAAATAGTGGTGGCTTCAAAGCAGAAGTCAGCAGAAGAATGGACAGGTCATTTCTTTAAGCCGCTTCAAAGCTTGAAGTGGTTAAAGAATACAAAACATATATACAGCAAGTCGTTTTTACATCTACCTGAAAAAATTCCCGTGTGCCCATACCCTTAAAGATTTCCTCCACAGACGTCCTCCACTACTTTTCATAGTTTACAATTGTTTTATAATATTACTATGCAGTTTTAATTATTTATTTATTTTTTGCTGTAGTTTTGTTTGTGGCATTCTTGGTTCATCTTAGGCTTGTATAATTCTTGCTAAAAAACAGATAATTCTATTCCAGGTGGAAAAAAAAACTCTTTTCAAAAACTATGTCAACTGGACTGAAAAGATGAAAAGGTCCTTAACTTCCAGCACTTTTACAACACACAAACCATGGAGACTGCTACATATTGACAGATACAGAATTGTATGAGGTTAGAAAATCCTGACTGGTTTCTTCAGAAATATCACTACTCTATTCCATGGACTGGTAGTACAGTTGTCATGGAACAGAGCTGTAATACCAGGCACAGCCCATGGACAAGAGTGGCACTGTTTCTAAAAGAAAGAAGTCATTTTCTTGCCCCTTTTTATGACAATACTAATATAAATATTAATAAAACAATATATTGTATTGGATGTAGTGTCAGGATTGAATATTATTGAGACTTGGTCAGAGACCTCAGCTAACATGAAATGTCGGTAAACAGCGGTCTCCTGGGATAAAAAATGGGAATATTTTGCGTGTCTGCACAGAATTACTAGAAAGTCTCAGGAGATGTAGCCGACAAGGCAGAGGTTCACTGTCAGCTCAGGGAACGAGGCTATCAGTCATATGTGATGGGGGTGGTTGATGAGATGTGTTCATCTAATGTGAGTGTTATATGATCTATACATATTGGATTGATTCGGTGCTAGTAGTACTTTAATATGTCATTACATCATATGTTCTGCAGTGCTTGCTGTATTACAGGTGCTATTATTTGTTGTTATTGTTTTTTTCTACCAGTCCAGACACAATAGAACGACATTAATTTTTTTGTATTTGTCCAGTTCATCTGACGTATTGTCACCAGTATAATAATACCAGAGTGTAATCTGCCCGAGGTCTACATGCTGCCCACAATAACCTTCTGGGCAGCCCTCAACCATGCTTATTGTGTCTGGTCATGTGTATTTTCCATGTCATGCAGAAGACCATTGCTGCGTAGCACCATAGTGATGTGTAACCATGAATGATGTGCTGTGTGGTCATCTCTAGGGCAGCCATATTTAGCAGAATGGGTAAGTCTTGACTCCTGTAGCACACAAAGGAGTAGATGAGATGAATAACTGGCCATGCATGAGAGCCACAATATTCGGTGTAGTTTATTGGTGAAGGGAAACACTCGAATGTTTCCGTGTTGGTCATCTCTAGGGCAGCCATATTTAGCAGAATGGGTAAGTCTTGACTCCTGTAGCACACAAAGGAGTAGATGAGATGAATAACTGGCCATGCATAAGAGCCACAATATTCGGTGTAGTTTATTGGTGAAGGGAAACACTCGAATGTTTCCGTGTCTGGCATATGCAACAATGGAGAGAGCTGAATGCATGGCCTCTTCCTTTGTGGATGGCACACGCCCATGAGAAGGGTACCTCTACTTTCCTCATAGGTAGGAGCCCTAAAAAAAGAGACCAGTGCCTATTAAGTATTTATGAGAGTCAGTGATGAGTGGTCATATAGGAGTGCTTAGGAAGCAGCCCAGGGGTGGACAGGATGTCAGGTCTCCACCACAGCTCCAGCCGAGAACCTCCAATGGAGGATGGGAGCAATGAGACAATGATAAATGGTCTGAGGAGTGCAGGAAAGAGACACAGACAAGAGATGGGGCTAAACCACAACGCGTTTCGACAGAGGATCCGTCTTCATCAGGTGGATCCACCTGACATCCACCTGGTGAAGACGGATCCTCCGTCGAAACACGTTGTGGTTTAACTTTAACCCCATCTCTCGTCTATGTCTCTTTCCTGCGCGCCTCAGACCATTTATCATTGTCTCATATTAAGTATTTATGGTACATACTTTCAGTATGCAGTAAATGTCTCAGAACGTAATATTTCTGTAATGCTACAGAGCATTGCTATTGGTTTGATCTGAAAGTGTGGCCCTCAGACCCCAAAAAGTTGAATACCCCTGATATAGACTCTACATCAAAAGTGGGAAAACAGCTATGTCTGGTGATAAGCACTTTTGTAGAAAGGCGACACTACAAATTATCACACTAATCTATAATTTAATGGCTAAGGAAAACCACAATGGCAAAATGAATGTAGCCCATGACCATACAATAGGCACCAAAGCTTCCCAGATACTTGGAAACTGCAGATTTTTTTTTGTAAAGCCGAGCTTTACAGATGCTACTGTCTGCGGGAAATGCAGACAGGGCTTACAGCAGTGAATGAAGAGATGCATCACAGAAGGAAGGAAAGATATAATTGGATTTGCGAACCCAGATATCAAGTCAGAGGTCTGGTAATTACAACATGACTAAAAAAGGCCACTCTGGTCCAAAAGATTTATTAGCATTCTAGATAAAACATAACTTCACCATCAAGGGTCAAAACGATTAGAGACACAAAATGCGATCACCCTATTGCTCTATGGTGGGACTAAATGTAGCACCCATCCTGAGAAGAAAGACCAGCTGGCTTTTTAAGGTTCTGTTTTATTATTCGTTGGACGGTTGGGCATTTGGGGACTTTTTGGTAATGTGGGACCTGCTTTCCTTTGTGTTCTTATTGCCTTCACTTCTATTGTTGGGCTTCTGTCTTTTTATGTATAATTTAGTATGTGGCACCATTCTGATTGGGAAGGATCACACAAGCCTGTAAAAAAAAAAATCGGTCTTCACGCAAACCTGTAAAAAAAAAAATCGGTCAGCGTTTCATCCAGAGAAATGTGACTTCCGTGTGCAGAACATATACAATCCGTTTTTTTTTTACAGCAGCAGCTATAAATAATTTACAAGACAGAATTACAATGCATTCGTAAAAATCGGTTCCTATTCTGTGTATCTGTATCACATCTGATTTTTTTTTTCATGCATCCATAGACTTGAATGGCCAAGTGTCATCCGATTTATGGAAGACACCGATACATGTTGCGATTGGTCAGTGAACAAAATTGCTTATCTGGTCTGCCCCATTGAATAACATTGGTCCGAGTGCTGTTCAGACCAAGGAGCCCTTTCCCTATAATATTATGGTTTCTCAGGAGACATTGACCTTACGCCCCCGCAGAACCCTCTAATGATCGTTTTTTTGCTTACATTTTGTTACATTTGCATTTACTATGGTACTTTAAAGGAGTTGTCCAATACTAGGACAAACTCTTCTTAAACTAAATTTTCGGCCTAGATAAAATCCTGAAGCCGATACTCCCTTCCTGAGATGACTCCCTTCCTGCGCGGTGTTGGCACTCGCTCTCCCCAGGGCTGTGATACGGTGTTGTGATACGTGACCCCAGCGTCCAATCAGCAGTGGCATCACTGTCTCTGCCTTCTAATTGAACATGAAGAGATCTCCTCTTCATGTTCAGTCAGTCCAAAGGTGGAGACAGTGACACCAGCGCTGATTGGGTGCCGACTTCACCTGTCATTCTACGCATCGCAGCCCGAGGACTGTGAGTGCCGACACCATGGGAACGGCGCCATCATGGGAGGTTAGTGTAGGCTTTATTTTTTTATTGGGGGCCGAACATTTAGTTTAAGAAGGGGTTGTCCTATTGGTGGACAACTCCTTTAAATAGGTTTTGCCCTGCAAAAGTTCTAATATAGTTTTATGATTTTGTTTTTTAAATATTGTTATGAAAGTACCCTTTCCTGTTTTTCCGGTTAGTCATGTACTTGTGAAACAATAGAGAAGGGCAGTCAGTAGTTGCTGGCTTGTGTCTTGATGGAACCTTTCTTCTTTCCAATGGTAGAATATGGTACTGTCTGGTTTTGGGGGTGCTGAAAACAACAGCCAAGGGGTAATTCCATGGCCCGAATTCGGATCTCCCTTTTCATTACAATCAGTACCGTTCAGAATGATAGTGAATAATAATGTATTATTTATGTGAAAGCGAGCTATAATAATAGTGGAAGAGTTAATGCCATATTCAGTATTACATTCTTACTATTGTTCACCCTCCTTATACAGAATACTATATGATTACCGTGACTGTTCCTTTTTCTTTACTTGGCATCCCCGATGATTAAAATATATATCCATGTCTCCGAGTATTTAGGGAATTGCATAGTAAGTCAAAGCCGACCCCAATGGAATCCTTAGCATTAGGCTACAGAATAGTGTATAGCCAGGCTGTAAGCTGACTACTCTAAGGCTACGTTCAGACTAGCATTGTGCTAGTGTGCGTCGGGTTAGCGTCGGGCGACGCAGCGGCGACGCACGCGTCATGCGCCCCTATGTTTAACATGGGGGACGCATGCGTTTTTGTTTGTTGCGTTTTGCGACGCTTGCGTCTTTTTTGCCGCAAGCGTCGGACCAAGAAAACGCAACAAGTTGCATTTTTCTTGCGTCCGATTTTCGGCAAAAAATGACGCACGCGTCGCAAAACGCAGCGTTTTTGCGTGCGTTTTGCCGCGTTTTTGCGTGCGTTGTGCGTTGCGTCGCCGACGCAGCGGCGCACAACGCTAGTCTGAACGTAGCCTAACAGTCTATAGTTTGGTCAGCTCTCCTGAACATATACTACTTTTTATGTTTTTTTTTGTCACCATTTTTCACTGCCATTCTTTGTAATGGCACAACCCAAAAAAGTATAGTTTTGCCCAAATGTTCTAGGAAAAAATGCCTTTTTTTCAAATATAAAAATATCAAAGAATTATTGCCATATTGTGAACAATTGACAAAAGATCAAATATTATAAATACATGTAACATGTCCTTTACACAATAACGGGTACAATATTGCACTGGGATTTAATGGAATCAGATTAGTGCTATAAAGGTGGATGCAGATTTTGTTGTAAAAATGTATTTAACTGTCCTATTTGATTTGAAATGCAGAAATCTATGTACTTGCTTACTGCCAAAATAACTCTTCAGTATGGAACTGATTTTAAGTTGCATAAACTGAAAATTGACCCAAGTGTTATGTTCACACTGCATCTTATTCTGCCATTTTTTTCATGGGCCGATCTGCTCAGACAAAATGGTGAAAAAATGACCAGTACAATGACCAATAATCTGATTTATTCATTTCTACGTAAAAAATACTTTCTGTTCATATGTTCAGGCTTTTGAATGTGTTTTACGTTGTTCCAGCTTTCAAAAGATGTGTTTAAAAGAAGTAATTAGCCATTGTTCTGGTGTTTTCTGCTAATACTTTACAGTAGAAGTCAATGGGAAAGCTAAATAGATGCCGAGAAGATGCCTGAGCAACTTTTTTCTGCATTTTGGCTTCAAAAACACTAATGTTTTCTTCATTGTTTAATGAATTTAATTTTTTTTCCAGAAATGACAATAAAGCGATTCCTCATAAAAATGCTAGGGGGGAAACAACATTGACAAAGGGCTCAGTAAACAACCCAAAAAATAACGCTAAATGACACTTAAGGATTACAAAGCACCAGGGAAAAGAAACTAAACTGTAGAGCGTTCTGCTTGAAAAACGGATGTTTTTAACAGCTGGAAAAAGACACAGTGTGAACATGCCCTAAGGGTATACATGTGCATAACTTTCTGTGACTCAAAATCATTTCCAATGTATAAAAACACTTGGCACTGCAATGAGAATATATGCAGATTTATGATTGTATTGTAGGCAATCCAGAAATAACATAAAGGATTAATATTGCTTGTACAGTTCCTTTTGAGTTCTGCTATACTTAAATTTGTGTGTGCGCATATATATATGATCAAACCTGTTTTTCATTGTTCTCATATTATATATTTTTCTTTTTGTCTGTATATATGCCTTTATTTATTATATATCCATTTATCTTTGGAAGGTCCAACTTATGGACTGAAACATTTTGATACTTCTGGATTGCCTACAATAAAATCATAAATCTGCATATATTCTCATTTATAAAAGAAGCAATAGCGCTGCCTCTTTCTCTGTGAGGAGTGATAAGCCGCATGAAACGTCACGCTAACCACCACTGTGTACGAAGAATCCCAATGTAATGAGTCAAGTTTTATACGCTGATTCACCTCCATATGCCCAAAGCTTTACATGTGCTATACATGAAATGAAAGATGTCCTCTATAGTGATGTAGTGGTTGCATCACATGCATGTTTGGGGTTCGACCACTAGATCACTATATAGGACATCTTGCATGTTTTGTCGTTGGGGTGCCAAGTACTTTTATTCATTGCTTATGGAGTGGGAACCTTCTTGCTCACCACCTCTACAGGAGTGCCGTGTATCCAGAACACTGAAAATCATTTCCATACATCTGAAATAATTAGTTATGTGTCATTGTACATGGATTTCTACAAGTTTCGTTCTACTCAATAAAACAGCATTATGTGTACACAAGGTTTTGGGAGGAGTTTTTGATGCAGAAACTTTCTAAATCCTAATCAAAAACTCAAAACTCCTAAAAAATTTGGAGTTTTTTTTAATTTTTTTTTAAAGTCATTAAAAAAACTTGGTGTACACATGCCCTTTTCCTGTAAAAAAAAAGGTCTTCTGCATGTGAACAAGCTCTTGACCATTTATTTGCTGTTGAGCCCTGGACAAAGATTGTGACGTATGACTGATAATACTGGAGTAACAGGAACCAGGCCATTCTATGTACAGTATGTCCTATGGTTGTTTCTAATAAAGCCTAGACAGATGCTTAGCGTATTTGGCATAAGGGACGTGAGTTAGGTATTCGTATTAATTGCTTCCACTGCATAAGTGCCAACGCCAAATAGCAGTTTCAGATACATAAACTGACAAAAGGGAATATTGTTAGTATCCATTTTGAGCTTACAAAAAAATCGATATAACAAAAAGGGAAAAGAACAGCTTACAACAAGAAAAAACCCCCATAAAATTTGATGCTTTATTAGATAACAAAAAAATAGACAAAAACCCAAAAGTAGCCCTCAAACCAAGGACAGTACGTTACGGGAGAAAAATAGACTCTCCCCAGATAGCCAATTGGTAGACTGGTAAAGATATAACCCAACAGATATATACATAAGTACTTATAATGGTGGTACACACGTGTATAACCCTATGCTAGGTACCAAGAGTGCCAGGATATAAGTGAGATATCCCTACAATAGATGAAAAAACCCCTATGGATGTACACCTACCTAGATGCGGAGGTTGGCACCCTAAGAGATAAAACGAGAATGGCGCCCCCGCTCGTGCGATGGCTATCCCTAACCTCCTAACATCCCCCTACAAGGTATATAGTAGGAAGAAGAGGCCAGATGGCTGGTAAGATCACATGAAGTTATGTGTCATATAATCATGCAACAGGCCCTCCCCTCCAATGTGATGTAAGGAAAGGGATAGCACTTATAGATACATAGCTACACAGCTTACTTCAACACATGGGGTTAACTAAACACAATATACCCTGACACATAGCACTAAAGTACAAAACAATAAACAGTCCTACCACAAAGGCACATATAAAACCATGTAAAACAAAAATATATACATATATGTCATGCCAAATACCTAGGTATATCACCATACAAAAACCACTACATATAGCAGCACACGTAAATATGCAATGTGCAGAAACGATATTCATTTGCTATATTCAAATAACATAAGTAGTGGAAAAAGCCAATACTGTGGCTCCTAGGTAGCTGAAAGCCCATACAGCTATCATATCACCACGCAAAACCACTACAACAGCACATATAAAGAGGCAGAAACGATACTTATCTGCTATGCCCATATGGGACAAGTTGTGGAGACAAGTAGTGGAAAAACCGAGACCGTGGCTCCTAAGCAGCTGAAGGCATGAAAACAACTCTCGACGCGTTTCCCCCAACACGGGTTCATCAGGAGAGATGAGATAACCTCATGGCAGTATGGAATTGTCCATTAGAATAGGGCTGCAAATGCTTACCGGCGGATCCGACTAAAATAACCACGCCATACACAGTCGCTTCCTGTTTGAAGAGTCATTTCCGGTTAAAAGACCTGCACACATGCGGTGTAACCAAACAGATGGAAAGGTGCCATTGTATTGAAGCCGCCGAGCGGGAACACACTAGAGGCTCCCGCACTAGGACGGACAGATACAGCGCATGCGCAGGGGGAAGGGAGTACCCGGGAATCACTAAAGCGCACGCGTAAGGCAAAGAAGTGCGCTCCCCACACACCGTCGCCAAATGACAGCGCTACAAAAGAGAAGAGCGCTACAGCGCATGCGCCACTCATAATGCTAAAAACAGGGCAGATACTCGACTGTAAGTAACACTCATGTATGGCACTAAGATGAGAATGCGCATATTAAAAACAGAAATACAGCAAACAGTGGTGCACGGAGAGAAAACACACATGCAGGTGTAACTAAACCCTGCACTGCCACCCTACCTAGATATCCTATAATAGTGGACCCTATATGAAAGCATACACAAATCTATATCAATTACAATCCTAAATGATAAACACAGTAATACACAATACAAAAAAACGGTCAACATATACCGGTAGAGCTGGCTAGTGATCCTAGACTACTGACTCATATAAAGCAGCAATAATTTTGCTGCTCATTTAGCCCGTCCGGAACAAGGGTCCGTAGTCTAAATATCCATTGACATTCTTTTTGAAGAAGTAATTTATCAAAATCCCCACCACGTGGGTTACGTCGCACCACCTCCAATACACAAAAGGAGATAGCCCTATTATCATTCTGATGAGCTATCCTAACATGTTTGGCCACAGGTGTGTCCCGTTTATGTTTTATATCACCCAGATGTTCACCAATGCGTCTCCGCAATTCCCTCTTGGTTTTACCAATATAATTAAGTGGACACGCACAAGTGGCCATGTAGATTACCCCCTCTGTTTTACAGTTAGCAAAATCCCTCATGCAATAAATCCTTGTTAAGGTCGTACCCTTGAAGACTTTTTCTTTCCTCACCCATGTACAGAATTTACAGTCTCCACACCTAAACGTACCACAAGGTTTACGATCTAGCCAAGTTCCTGGGGGCTTAGGTTTATCATAAAAACTGTGAACCAACCGGTCCTTAATGGATCTACCTTTTCTGTAAGTGATCTTAGGAGTAGGTGGAATAAAGTCTTTCAAGTCGGGGTCCGCTCTAAGGATCCCCCAATGTCTGCTCAAGATATTATGTACCATACTCGATTGATTGTCAAACATTCCAATAATCCTTGGAACATCAGGCTCACTCGATTTAGGCAATGGATACAATAGATCATGACGAGCGCACCCTGCCGCATGTCTCCAAGCTCCGTCAAGGACCACTTCTGGGTACCCCCTTTGGCCAAATCTATTCTTTAAATCATGAGCCTGCGCAGTAAAATCATGATTATCGGAGCAATTCCTCCTAATGCGCAAAAACTGGCCTTTAGGGATACCTTTACGTAGGGTCCCAGGATGGAAGCTATCCCATCTGAGGAGACCATTAGTGGATGTTGGTTTTCTAAAAGTCCTGGTGGACTGGTCAGGCCAAAGTGGAACTGTTGGCAAGTATGTTATAGCATGTGCTGCAATATTGCTTGTACTATGCATGGCCTTGACCTTAGGGACTGATTCATTATTTCTGTTGCTTCTTCTTTTATTTATTTATTTATTTATGAACCTTCATTGTTTTTTTTTAATTTGCTCTTGCTTAAAGGGGTTGTCCAGTCCAAATAGACACGTCTGCAGTCACTCTGTATGACGGCAGACTTATGAATCCCTCCCAGCCACGTACTGTGCACTGCAGGGATTCACTGATTTCTGATCTGAGACCAGACAATATGTATCAGACAATACAAAGGTGATATGAACCCCACTTGCCACCGCTACAGTGCAAGTGGGAAGAGCCAGGCAAAGCACCAGAATTGGCGCATCTAATAGATGCGCCTCTTCTGGGAGGTTGCATGCTTCTATTTTTAGGTTGGGGTGGTCAGTATCCATGGCTTCTTACCAGCCTAAGAATACCAGCCCCCAGCTGTCAGCTTTAGCAAGGCTGGTTGTCAAAAATCTGGGCGTCCCCATGGGATTTTTTAAAATAATTTAAAATAACAGTGTGGGGACCCCTCGATTCTTGATAACCAGCCTTGCTGAAGCTGACAGCTGAGTGTTGCAGCCCCAGCTGTGAGGTTTGCCTGGCTGGTTATAGAAAATACAGGGGAACCCCCGCCGGATTTAGTTATTTATTTATAGCGCAGGCTGCGAGTGATGAATACTCCCATCAGCCGTTCCTGCTCTCACTGTTTTTTAGTGGCAGCAGGTGTAGACTAATGGGAGTAATAGTCCAATCAGCTGCCACCTGCTTTCATTGTTTTCACTTGAATATAACTCTCATCATTCTCCCCTGAATGTGCTGACCAGCAGTAGAGCTGGGGAGAATGATGTGAGCCGTTTTCAGCACCTGTCACTGGTGAACAGCACTTACTGTACCGCTGCTTCTCAGGTGCCCGTGCATGTCACATGGATGACATCCCAGTGTGTCATCCATATGCACATGTGCAGGATGTTTTGCAGCCCGTGTTGATGGTAAAAAACGGACATATCAGCTTGTTTTGCCCACGAACACACTATCCGTGGAAACACACTGACATGTGCACAGACCCATTCACTTGAATTAGTCTACCTGTGCAAGTGTCTCCGGTACGTGTGAAAACTGTCACCACACATACCGGAGACACGGATGTTTGAAAGAGCCCTAATATCTGTGTTCACCTGGTTTTTTGGTCCTCATTGTAGATTGGGTCTAGGGTTTCAGTTGATTCATCAACTGTGATTTTTTTTTTTTTTTTTTAAATCGCTACTTTAAATAAAAAAAAATGTAGTAACCCTTGGAATGCTTTTATGTATGCAAGACAAGAATAAAGACTATTTTTCATTTTGCACAAAATATATGAATAAAGTGCACCGTTTTGAAGAATTTATGGTAAAAAACCCCATCAGTGAATACTACGAGACAAAAAAAGTGACTTAAAGGGAATCGGACACCAGGTTTTTGCCACCTTATCTGAGAGCATCGTGATATAGAGAGAGAACATAAGGCCCCGTCACACATAGCGACGCTTAAGCGATCCCGACAACGATACGACCTGTCAGGGATCGTTGCTGCGTCGCTATGTGGTCGCTGGTGAGATGTCACACAGTGCGATCTCCCCAACGACGCAGCAGCGATGCGGCGACCTGTAGCGACCTGTAGCGACCTGTACAACGATGCTATTTCATGACGATTCAATGGGACGTCCTGTCAACGAGGTCGTTGGTAAGGTGTCAAACACAGCGATGTGTGCTACCCAGCGGGACCTCAACGATCAAAAAACGGTCCAGGCCATTCCGACACGACCAGCGATCTCACAGCAGGGGCCTGGTCGCTGGTACGTGTCACACATAGCGAGATCGCTACTGAGGTCGCTGTTGCATCACAAAACTTGTGACTCAGCAGCGATCTCGCTAGCGATCTCGCTATGTGTGACGGGGGCTTTAGTTCCAGCGACCTGTCACTTACTAGTCTGTATACTGTAGTTTTGATGAAATCACTGTTTTATCAGCAAGAGATTATCATTAGAGGACTGGTAAATCTGCTGGGACCTAGTCAAATATATTCATGAGCTCTGTGTAACCCCTCCCACACCACTGATTGGCAGCTTTGTCTTTACACTGTACTTGGGCATGTCAATCAGTGGTGTCGGCCGAGTTATACAGAGCTCAGCATTTGGAGAACTTCCAGATCTGTAGCAGATACAACGAGAAATTTATCAAAACTACAGTAAGTAGCCCAGTAATGATACAGCTGTAGAATCAAGGTCTCTGCCCCTTCATTATACTGCTCTCAGATGGGGTAGCCAAAACCTGGTGACAAATTCCCTTTAAAGGGACCAGTTTATTAGTTTTTTTTTTTTTTTAAAGCAATGCATTCAATCTGTAAACGCATCAATCAATGAAACATTCAACCATATCGTGGCAGTGAAATTTGTGTGTAAGTTTTAACCAGCAGTCTCAGTACTAGTCCATGGAAATACGCCGTAATGCCAGAAAGCACAAATGTTTTCAGCATACACTTCTATTATCATGGATTTCGGGGCAGACCTGCTATTACCTGTCCAACTGCCACCTTACGTTCAATCAGAAGCTTCTTACTGTTTTTAGATTACGTGTAAGGGTCTAAGCTTGAAATGTGATATGTCACAATTAATCGTGGATCCTTAGAGTGACCTAAAGTTGTGCAAAATGTATAAATAATAGTAATAGGATTAGTTTTTTTTAAAAAACTCTACAATACAGAAATATGATAGGTGTGATTGTAGAGAATAAATAACTGATGATTATTTGTGTAGGAGAGTCCGTGGCTACGAGCATTATCTGACCATTTCCCTCAGGTGTACAATTATCCACCATAACTGAACCGCCTGCTGTTCCTTATTGCTAATTAAAAGATTGAGCTGAATGCGTGTTGTCAAATTCTACTTCCTGTTGCTTTGTTATAAGAGACGTCTATTTAATGCTCTGTGTGTACACAGTATTTATATGCCAAACAATCCAGGTAATTTATAGCATGATATGAAGCGGCAGGAACAAGGCATCATACACACAACTGTATTACAGTTTTGTACATGGCAATAAAAAGTCACATCTAGTTCCATATGTCTCTGACAGGAAGAACAATTGTAGAATATTTCATCAGATCACCTCCAGGGAAGAAAAGATCAGCTGGCAGCCAGTGGAGAATTAGGTTGTGGTCCTATGCAGAGTCACTTGGGACTACCTGTCCTACCATACTATCTCCATATTGTATGTACAGTGGGGCAAAAAAGTATTTAGTCAGTCAGCAATAGTGCAAGTTCCACCACTTAAAAAGATGAGAGGCATCTGTCATTTACATCATAGGTAGACCTCAACTATGGGAGACAAACTGAGAAAAAAAAAATCCACAAAATCACATTGTCTGTTTTTTTAACATTTTATTTGCATATTATGGTGGAAAATAAGTATTTGGTCAGAAACAAACAATCAAGATTTCTGGCTCTCACAGACCTGTAACTTCTTCTTTAAGAGTCTCCTCTTTCCTCCACTCATTACCTGTAGTAATGACACCTGTTTAAACTTGTTATCAGTATAAAAAGACACCTGTGCACACCCTCAAACAGTCTGACTCCAAACTCCACTATGGTGAAGACCAAAGAGCTGTCAAAGGACACCAGAAACAAAATTGTAGCCCTGCACCAGGCTGGGAAGACTGAATCTGCAATAGCCAACCAGCTTGGAGTGAAGAAATCAACAGTGGGAGCAATAATTAGAAAATGGAAGACATACAAGACCACTGATAATCTCCCTCGATCTGGGGCTCCACGCAAAATCCCACCCCGTGGGGTCAGAATGATCACAAGAACGGTGAGCAAAAATCCCAGAACCACGCGGGGGGACCTAGTGAATGAACTGCAGAGAGCTGGGACCAATGTAACAAGGCCTACCATAAGTAACACACTACGCCACCATGGACTCAGATCCTGCAGTGCCAGACGTGTCCCACTGCTTAAGCCAGTACATGCCCGGGCCCGTCTGAAGTTTGGTAGAGAGCATTTGGATGATCCAGAGGAGTTTTGGGAGAATCTCCTATAGTCTGATGAAACCAAACTGGAACTGTTTGGTAGAAACACAACTTGTCGTGTTTGGAGGAAAAAGAATCCTGAGTTGCATCCATCAAACACCATACCTACTGTAAAGCATGGTGGTGGAAACATCATGCTTTGGGGCTGTTTCTCTGCAAAGGGGCCAGGACGACTGATTCCGGGTACATGAAAGAATGAATGGGGCCATGTATCGTGAGATTTTGAGTGCAAACCTCCTTCCATCAGCAAGGGCATTGAAGATGAAACGTGGCTGGGTCTTTCAACATGACAATGATCCAAAGCACACCGCCAGGGCAACGAAGGAGTGGCTTCGTAAGAAGCATTTCAAGGTCCTGGAGTGGCCTAGCCAGTCTCCAGATCTCAACCTATAGAAAACCTTTGGAGGGAGTTGAAAGTCCGTGTTGCCAAGCGAAAAGCCAAAACATCACTGCTCTAGAGGAGATCTGCATGGAGGAATGGGCCAACATACCAACAACAGTGTGTGGCAACCTTGTGAAGACTTACAGAAAACGTTTGACCTCTGTCATTGCCAACAAAGGATATATTGCAAAGTATTGAGATGAAATTTTGTTTCTGACCAAATACTTATTTTCCACCATAATATGCAAATAAAATATTAAAAAATCAGACAATGTGATTTTCTGGATTTTTTTTTCTCAGTTTGTCTCCCATAGTTGAGGTCTACCTATGATGTAAATTACAGACGCCTCTCATCTTTTTAAGTGGTGGAACTTGCACTATTGCTGACTGACTAAATACTTTTTTGCCCCACTGTATATGGTCCAAGGCTATGTTCTAGCGCAGGGGTCTCAAACACATGGCCCCTGAGGCTGCTTCATGTAGCCCACAGGCACTGTTGACCCCTTGGCGATCCCTGCCTGATCCAGGGGGCCGCCAATGGCAGCATTCTATTTCAGCTAGGATCTAGCGCTATAGGAGCAGTGATGGTCAAATTTTGCACCTGCTGTAGATTATATTCACCTATGGAATATAACGCACCTTTGTCACTGGTGACGCATGACTGCTCAGAACTGGGACATTAGGTGCCAATTAGCCAGGGAGTTATGGGGTAGTTGTCTGCTTTTGATTACTCCTTTCTGAAAGCTCTAGATGTGGTCATCTGCTGTTTAAATCCCTGAGTCATCGGCATCCACTGTCAGTCAATAAGTTCTGCTTACCTGGCCTATAATTCTAGTCCTTGCTTTTGTGGTGTCTTCCTGATTTCACCCATTTTCTGAGCTTGGCTTGTATTTTGATCATTTACTTGCTTTATGATTTTGTCCATGGCGTGACCTCTTGGCATTGACCCTACGTGGTGACCCTTCTCACCTTCAATTTGCTCAACCAGTCAGCACCTAACTCTGTGGCCCCAGCCCAGGTGCCCCTTCTGTAATCCAGATCACTGTACTGGAGTTAAAGCATGAAGGCCAGGTCAAGCCCTGGGAGCTAATAAACGGGGTCTCAGTCTGTCTCTGGAAGCTCTATTAACAGCTGCCAGTCTTCCATGAACAGAGCAACCTCTATGTGTCAGTAATTTCAAATCCCAAAAAATAAATTGGGGGCCCACTCTTTTAATGCTTCTTTCTCACATTAACATATTAAGTGACTATGGTCAAGCTGCAGTAGCAAGGCCAAGTCTATAGACAAGAACGGCCTTGTTTCTGGGAAAAAATTGTATGTGCATTTGGTAAAAAATAGGACTATTTCCCTTGTTTAAATTGTACTTAAAGGGAGTTTGTCAGCACAAAATGGCTGTTCAAATCAAGCTCAGCATGTTGAGGGGGATATACGGTAGTCCTTATAAAAACCTTACTTTTACTGCTCAATTCCATTGTATTTGCCAGAAAATATTTTTTATTCAAATATGCTAATGAAGTGCTCAGTGCACTCTTGGCGTGGCTGAGCTTTTCAGTGCACCATCCCACCTTCATATTTTCCATCTCTGCCTTCCTCTTCCTTGTTTGACAACACTGAGTGCAAACTGCAATTCAGTGCTCAAAGATTAAAAAATCTACATAAAAATCTGTGTGAACATTGTCATAGACATCCATTTTAAATGAAGATGCATACTGTGTTGCTCATTGTTTTGTGGCATTCGTCTGCATAGAAAAGCACAATTGGCGGGGTAGACCAGACACAGGCTAAAAGGCCTCTGATTTGCTCATCTGCCTCCATCGCTTGTTGTCAATGTGGTGGGATCAGCTCCTACCACTGTAATCCCCAGCGCGCAAATCACAGTGTATAAAAGGTTTGTCTAATTCTGGACAACCTCTTTTAGATGCCACCAATGTGCTGAAATAGAATGATTACAGGTGTGCTTTTTTCTTATTTTTTCAGCACATTCAAAAGGAATTATCCAGATGTGACCAACCCCTTTAAGTGATCTCTACAAAACAGGGAATATGTGTATAATTTTCCATCAAAGAAAACAGGTGCACATCCCATTTAAACATCACTGTTATATAAAATATAACATCGTTACATAGTTAGGTTGAAAAAAGACCTAGGTCCATCAAGTTCAACCTTTCTCCACCAATTATACATTTTGTCACTAATTTAACTATAACCTACAATGATATGTGTATCAAGGAAATCATCCAGCCCTTTTTTAAAAGCTGTCATAGTGTCAGCCCTTACTACTTCTTGTGGTCGGGCATTCCATAGTCTGACTGCTCTAACTGTAAAGAACCCTTTCCTATTTAGGTGCCACCTGTAATGAGTGCCCCCTGGTCCTCAGTATGGTCTGTGGAAGGAATAAGTTGTGGCCCAGTCCTTTGTACTGACCACACTTATATTTATACATGTAAATGAGATCTCATCGAGAGGTGTCTTTTTTTTAAGCTTCAACTTTTACCAACCTCTCATCATATGAGAGACCTTCCATCCCTTGTAATAATCTAGTTGCCCACCTTTGAACTGATTCTAACTAAATGTGAAGCCCAAATCTGAATCTCATATTCTAAATGTGGCCTCACCAGTGATTTATAATGGGGTAACAATACATTGGGATCGCTGGATTTTATCTCTCTTTTATACACCCTAAAATCATATTTGCTTTGGCAGCTGCTGCTTGACATTGAGTACTGCTGCTCAGCTTACTTGTAACCAGAATACCAAAGTCCTCCCATTTAATGTATTTGCAGCAATATGATTACTCAGTCCTAGGTGCATTACTCTATATTTATCTACATTTTGGCTTGAATTTAACTACTTTAAAGTTCCTCTCACCTGTGTAGGCCTGTCCTTTTTATTTAATATAACAGAGGGCAGCACGAGACTGGTGATTTTACTCCTTGTAATTTAGCAAAAAGAGTACAGAAGGAACCCTAATGTGCCCTGAATGGGTCAGACTTTCTACCAAAGTCTGGGCCAAACTTCTGGGTTTTGCAATTTCAGCATTGAAAGCGGGACCCCACTACCTTCCACAGCCTTTTTTACAGTGAACAAGATCCCACTCACCCAGCCCTGCTGCATAGTTTACTAAGTTGGAAACAGTTGGTTTCTTGGTGGTGTGTGAACATGATCATACAGGCTTGTTCACTGTGCAAGTAGCCCATGTGTTCCTGTTTCCATAATTGTTCTCTTGTGTCTACAAGACTGGGGAGTTCCACCACTCCTCTTGGGCTATCTGCACAAAAGCTGTTCTACCCTGTATGCACACATGGATTTTTCCTCTCTGAACCCTGTTCACACAGGTTATATACAGATGATCAGGTTTTTAAATACATCAGATAGGGATTGCATACATTAGTTAGGACTGCTCTGATAAGGGTATACCGTGAAGATTGGTAGAGCAGCTTAGTATACATTTTTTGCAAAAAACGTATCAACCAAATACCCTGTTTTTTACATCTTTTACTAGCACTTGCGGATTACTGCAACATTTTTTCAAACTGAGTGTTTTTGGTTTTACTATTCTCTTTTGTGTCTTTATAGTTTACTAAGTTGGTAACGTTAGAGCAGTTATTGTTGCATAGCAGCTTAGTTAAGTATGAGGCAGCGCTGGGTTTTCGCGGAATGAGCAAGATCTCGTGCATTCCCTGCAAGAACGGCCACGGAGGGTTGTGGAATTCTACTCATCATAAGGCTGCTGCATGTGAACTTTGGGATTCGTAGTACTGGAAGACAGGAGAAGTGAATAAATATAATTTATGCAGAGAAGCCCCACCTCTGAGGAGGAGGAGCTTCAGGAGCAATGAAGACATTGGAGAGAGTGGAGTATAGAAGCTGGGACAAAAGCTGTGATGTACCAGGACATGGGAATGAGCCCTCAAATCGGACAGTCCCACTGAATCTGAGATGCTTGGGAGCTATGTGTATGGTGCTGTGCATGAGAATTTGAAGACAAACACACACAGAATTATTCTCACCACCAACTGAGCTGATACCTCATCTTCCATCAGAAGCTAGATACAAATGGCATCCTGGTGGTGTGTTCAGCAGAGATAGGATGATGTTTTCCCACTCAACTCTTCTTCTAGGATGGGTCCTGTTTGTACTGCGCACAGCAGCCTTTTTAGCGCATATGCAGTATAGACTTCAGGGCCGGGAGAAAATTCTACATGCAGACCTTGTTTTGCAAAACGTGGAGTCCCTAAATGTCCATATTACATACTCATAGTCACTACTGGACTTCTTGCTCAGCTGTCGCTAGTCAGAGCCATAGGACCTTACACCCACCATGATGGTCAATTGCCACACAATTATGCTTCAAACCTATGCCACCATTGGTCAGAAGAGCTTTGGCTTATATAGTAGATGCTTTAGATGGGTGTAAAATAGATTTCTTATAAGCATCCAAACACACTGAAACTATAAAATAGCACAGTGCACATTACTTTATTTCTTTCTTAATTTTTTTTTCTTTAATGAAAATAAATAACTATAAAGAGAGATGTTCATAGAATCATAGAATGTTATAGTTGGACGGGACCATGTCTAACCCCTTGCTTAATGCAGGATTCAATAAACCATCTCAGACAGATGTCTGTCCAGCCTCTGCTTGAAAATTTCCATCGAAGGAGAACTCACCACCTCTCATGGCAGCCTGTTCCGCTCATTGATCATCCTCACTGTTGAAAAGTTTTTTCTTATATCTAATCTGTATCTTCTCCCTTTCAGTTTCATCCCATTGCTTCTCGTGTTTCCATGTGCAAATGAGAATAATGCTCTACAATGTGACAGCCCTTCAGACATTTGTAGACAGCTATTAAGTCTCCGCTTAGCCTTCTTTTCTGCAAGCTAAACATTCCCAGGTCCTTTAATCATTCCTCATAGGACATACATTACAGTCCTATGATGTTAGCTGTTCGCCACCACCAAGCTCTATCTCTGAGCGTCATCCCCAGACCCAGCCATCAGATTTTGCTGCAGACGCAGGTTGACTGTTGCAAACATAATACTTTTCATTTGACTTATATGTTTCTCTAATAGTATATGGTACACTATATTTATAGTTTAATATTCTAAATGTTTGCAAAGAGTGTATTTAACTTTTCAATTATTGTACATCCTAATTATAAGGAAATATACCTGAGACTGAGTAAAACGTGGGAATGGTTCTGCATTTGGCTTGGGAGAGTCTTAAAGTGATGAATTATTTATGTCTCAAAATGAGAAATAACGGCTGTTGTAGGAATATAGGGCAGAACTCATGGAGGAAGGCATACTACCTTAAAATGTTTAATGCAGATGTTGGGAATTGTGAAGTGCAGGAGCATTTTACAAGATCACAGGATGACCTAGATTTTTAAGGTTGGAAATCATATGTAAATCCTCCAGAAGATAAGTGTTGCTACTCAGAGTTTCTACCTCTTCTACAGAGCTGAGAAGACGTTAAATGGGTTTTTATGCCTACATCTGCTCGCAAATGAGGATTTCAGTGCCTAAAAATGATGTCTCAGAGAAGAAAGAGCTTACTGTGAAGTGTGCTGCATTAAGTAGTGTCAAGGCAGTTCTTTTTTTGCTGTTTTTGGATTTGGATGGATTGGTGACTTTGACATAAGCCTAGTGGTCTACGTCCTAGTCCAGACCTGTGTCATAAGTGTCCTCCGCTAGAAAACGCGCGTTATTAAAGGTTCACAATGATGCCTGAATTCCTCTACTTTGGGCTGAATCTGCCATATACAGTACATGGTAAAGATGCATATAATCAGGTTATAGTGCTATGATTTACCCTTGTAAGAGAACGATACCTAATATTCAGTTTTCTTTGTGGGAGAGCAGGTAATCTAGTGAATTTTCCCAAATTGGTGCATTCTCACAACTTATAAAATAAACAGTTGTGACAACTTCATCTCTGCTACATCTGCTTTACTAACTTGTTTAGTAGAGAAAAAGGGCGAGGTTGGAGCTTACCACACTTGTAAGATTAGAGTCCAGTGAAGGCAAAACCGGTTGGTGCCAGGTCTTCGGCTGGTGTGGCACAGCAACAATACAAGGAAAAAAGAGGGAAAGCGGCACTTCCAGGTGCTCGATAAAATAAGGATTTTATTTCTATCAAGCCTTAAAAAAGACAAACAGGGTTAAAAAACTGACACGTTTATTGCGTCCAGGACACCCTAGATCATAGTCAGAAACGCATCAGATTTTTTAACCCTATCTTTCTTCTTTTATGGCTTGCTAAATAAAATCCTTGCCTCATTGAGCTACTGAAAGTGCCGCTCTCCCTCTTTTTTCCTTAACTTGTTTAGTGTTCGATGTAAAATCTTAGGTCAGTCATTAACGACTTCAGTAATTTGGCATTACAAAAAACATATAATTATTGTATTTGATGTCCTCTGTGGGACTACACAGAGCACGGACCTTATTGACCGAAGGAAACAAGTCCTGTGAAGTGTTCAGTAGATGTGTAGATTCTCCATGCCGTATCTTCATTGTATAAATATATGGTATCAGTTATGTATTAATACAAGCAATATATAGATTTTGGAATATATATTATAGCTAGTATCAACTCTGATCCCACCATAATAAGGTCTCTCATATGCTTGTCATCCTCAGTACTGCATACTTTATTAAGCAATTGTTAAGCAATCTCTCCATGTTTTGCCTCTGTCTTAAGGTACCGTCACATTTAGCGACGCTGCAGCGATATAGACAACGATGCCCATCGCTGCAGCGTCGCTGTGTGGTCGTTGTGTGAGCGCTGGAGAGCTGTCACACAGACAGCTCTCCAGCGACCAATGATGCCGAAGTCCCCGGGTAACCAGGGTAAACATCGGGTTACTAAGCGCAGGGCCGCGCTTAGTAACCCGATGTTTACCCTGGTTACCATTGTACAAGTTAAAAAAAACAAACAGTACATACTTACATTCCGTTGTCTGTCACGTCCCCCGGCGTCAGCTTCCCTGCACTGTGTCAGCGCCGGCCGACCGTAAAGCAGAGCACAGCGATGACGTCACCGCTGTGCTCTGCTTTACGGCCGGCTGGCGCTGACACAGTCATTGTGGGAAGCTGACGCCGGGGGATGTGACAGACACTGGAATGTGAGTATGTACTGTTTGTTTTTTTAACTTTTACAATGGTAACCAGGGTAAACATCGGGTTACTAAGCGCGGCCCTGCGCTTAGTAACCCGATATTTACCCTGGTTACCAGGGAACACATCGCTGGATCGGCGTCACACACGCCGATCCAGCGATCACAGCGGGTGATCAGCGACCAAAAAAAAGGTCCTGATCATTCCCAGCGACCAACGATCTCCCTGCAGGGGCCTGATCGTTGGTCGCTGTCACGCATAACGATTTCGTTAACGATATCGTTGCTACGTCACAAAAAGCAACGATATCGTTAATGAAATCGTTATGTGTGAAGGTACCTTAACAGCTGCGAGGCATGCAGCCGGGGCCAATCGAATATATTTTTTGAGCACGCCAAAGACACTCGGATAGCACATGAGCATTTTCAGATAACACCTAACAGTACATTTGCTCATCACTAGTGCAGACCAATTGTCAGAAAAAAGCAAAACGTTTCTGAAAAAAAGATAGGATTCGGATGTAATCTGTGCATCATCTGAATGTTGACTGATTATTAGTTTTAGAATGGGTAGGATTTTTTTCTGCTACACTGATGATGAAAACAAACACACATGCCAAAAATGGATAAAAATTGGGTCCGGCATACTGATGAAAAATGGTCCTTTTTTTTCCTCTGGAAAAAATCAAATGTCTGAATGAGGTGTACAGCAAACAGTTCTGTTCTATGCATAGCTGAGCTAACAGCCTGATTACAGAAAAACAATAAACCAAGATCAATACATAGAAAATACAAAGCAATGATACAGCATTTCAAGGGAAGCCTGTGTGCTCAGCTTTGCAATCTTACTGTAAGCCACATACTGTAGATGGCATTAGTGGCTTTTGTTTCCAGAGTATTAAAATAAAATGTGCCTTATGTCCATGAAATTCTCCTTATAGTTCTTATGAGCCTTATCTATGTGCGGTATTTCGTTTATGGTCCTTGTATGCACAATATCTCTGGCAGCAATTAAAGGAAAAAAAATCAATATTTATAAAAAAAAAAATTGTAGTTGTAATCATACTATACAGCCCAGTCTGTGCAATATTGAAGAAAGCAATAACATTTTATTAGGAATTGTTATGTAAGCAATTTAATGGTTTACACATTAAAAGTCACCGGGAACCAATCCATTACGTCAAAGAGAAAAAAAAACAAAGAAAAGTAATTATTATGTTATGTAGTTTATTAAGTCTGACAAAATACAGTATATAATTATGAGTTTGCTGCATACAAAATGGAAGTGCTATCTCTGCCATATCGCTCCTCATTGACTGATGGTCGCTCAGTATAAATGCTACCATCAGTCAATTGCGGCAGTAGGAGGTGGGGCGAGGGGCTCATTCCTATGCTTTAATTTTTGTTAGGCTATGCTAACCAAATATTCTTTAATCCTTGGAACCCGCTCCATACACCATCCACTCTGGCTGTCTAAGGGTACCGTCACACAGTGCCATTTTGATCGCTACGACGGTACGATTCGTGACGTTCCAGCGATATCCATACGATATCGCTGTGTCTGACACGCAGCAGCGATCAGGGACCCTGCTGAGAATCGTACGTCGTAGCAGATCGTTTGGAACTTTCTTTCGTCGCTGGATCTCCCGCTGTCATCGCTGGATCGGTGTGTGTGACACTGATCTAGCGATGCGTTCGCTTGTAACCAGGGTAAACATCGGGTTACTAAGCGCAGGGCCGCGCTTAGTAACCCGATGTTTACCCTGGTTACCATCCTAAAAGTAAAAAAAACAAACGCTTCATACTTACCTTCCGCTGTCTGTCCCCGGCGCTGTGCTTTCCTGCACTCACTGTGAGCACAGCGGCCGGAAAGCAGAGCGGTGATGTCACCGCTCTGCTTTCCGGTCGCTGTGCTCTCACAGCCAGTACAGAGAAGCACAGCGCCGGGGACAGACAGTGGAAGGTAAGTATGAAGCGTTTGTTTTTTTTTACTTTTAGGATGGTAACCAGGGTAAACATCGGGTTACTAAGTGCGGCCCTGCGCTTAGTAACCCGATGTTTACCCTGGTTACCGGCATCGTTGGTCGCTGGAGAGCTGTCTGTGTGACAGCTCTCCAGCGACCACACAACGACTTACCAACGATCACGGCCAGGTCGTATCGCTGGTCGTGATCGTTGGTAAATCGTATAGTGTGACGGTACCCTAATACAGCTGGCACTTGCTGTACTTGTAGCTCTAATGGCTGCTTATCACCTAAGATGATACAGGAAATAGAGTATGCACGCATCTTTGGCCCCTATATGGCAAAGCCATTTTCAAATGCTTTGAAAAAGTGCACACATACCAGATGGCTCCTTTTTCTGGTATTTTTGTGCTGCTGTAAAGTCTTGCCAGAAACGGTACTTGAGATTGTTGAATTTACAATACAATGAAGGTTCAAGTTTCCTAAGAGAACAAAAAAAGGTAAATTTTTGCTACTTTTTTTAATTAAAAAAATCAAGACTCAAAGAAGTTTAAAACTAAAAAAAAATAGTTGGTATTGCTGCATCTAAAAAGGCTAACGGTATAATCCTGCATGATAAACATAATAAAAATGATGCTAGAATTGCTGTTTTTGATCATCTAACTTTTCCTACAAAAATGTATTAAAAAGTAACCAAAAAGTTGTACAAACCTTAAAATGGTACCATTTAAAAAAAACAAAAAACAGCATTCCTTAAAGAAATAAAAGCCCTCACATAGTTCCTCAGACAAAAAATAAAAAGTGATCATCTAAATTCTGGATAATTCCCAAATAAAATTTGTAGACACAAAACCTTATCGGAAATCAAATGGAGTTCTTTTTCAAATATTTTTTATTGATTTTATAAATTTAATAGAGGTAAAGAGTAAGGGAAAACAGGGTGGAAGAGGGACAAAAGGAAAAGAAAAGACAGGCATACATCTATATACTACTGTAGCTTACTCAAACAGAAAAAGACTGTTGCTTACTCATACAGATTAAATGTAGCTCAATATTAAACCTAATACAATTGTCGCTTCTTAATAACAAAAAAGTAAGTATGATGTATATAAGGGCCTGTCCTGTCTGGAATCACCTAAGGTGACCCGAGGACTTTGTGGCTCCCCGATGTTTTGTATAAATGGATCCAGCGTGAGGTCGGTAGGAGGCTATCTACACATAATGTGCATTGGGATGACCCCGTGCAGTCAGACCTCTGTATGGTTACCAGTAAGGCTCTGTGCATGTATATTTTGGTTGGAAATTATTCAGTGTATATTTGATTTATTCAGCTTGAGAACTGTATATTATCTATAGACTGGTGCGCCAGTGTGGCGGTTGACTTGATGTAAGTTTGTGGGATCCTTCTTGAAATCAGCTTTGTGGGTAAAGTTTTTAATGTGGATGTTCATTTTGTCTTCCTCTAGATAGTGTATGATGATTCTTATCGTTTCTGTATTTGAGTTTTTTTCCAGTATCACTGTATATATTATTGTTGGTTCCACAAGTCTATGAAACGTGTTTCGTCCTCATACTGGAACACCCGGACCAAGTCCTACCGCAGATTGCAACCATAATATCTGTGCAATTTACTTCTCTTTATTTAAGGCTGAGCAAAGAGGAGAACAAATAACTGACCTTTAGTTGAGTGTACGGTATCATAAAACACCTGGAAGAGATGCGCTGGCCAGAGTCATTGTTCTGGAAAAATATTACATTTTGATGTAAGAAGCCAGACAGCTGAATCTCGCTAACCATTTCTCCTGGCACATGAAGCTCTTCACAGAGGATATGTATTATTTATTACTACCACCGCACACTTTATTGAAATCAGTTTGCTGGATATTTAATTGGACTAAAGTGCATTGAAGATTACTGTTCACATTTTAAAGAATGTTTTGAAGTTTTCTTGTAATTTAACATATAACAAATGCTTATGTTGTGGTTATTTAAGTGTCCTACATTCCCAAACATCAAAATTGGAACCCCAAGAAGGAAAAGTACTGGAGTTATGGAAACCTCAAGATCAGTAGACATTTTAATGATGTGTAAATAATGAAAAAAAGGAAACAAATTTTACAGCTTTTCTGCCATGCTGAATGCACCTGGGCATTCCTCGGACACCCTTTAATAACCTCACGGATAGCAGCCAAGGTGCGTCAGTTTGTGTGGAGTTGTAGAGTTCCTTATCGATACGATTAAATTGATATTTTTTCATCCTTTGCATATCATTAACATGTTTATCAGTTTTCTGTATTCCATAATTTTACGACTTTTCCTTCTTGGTGTTATAGTGGCACAAAATATAGAAGTGTCCTGCTAATTATTTTTTATAAAATTAGCAATAATTATTTTAAGAAGTGCGCTGTCTGAATTTTCCCAATAAGAAGTATGCTCTTGCTGCTGGAAGCATTTGTAAGACATTTACTGTACGTATTATTTTCTGAAATCAGTTCTTTTATTGGGAAATTGTTGCAAGAATATTTTATTGAGAACTCCCAGCAGTGACGAGGCGTTAAGCTCCACAGACATGCTGATACTTGCTGTACGTGATTAGGTATTAGCGCTCCTGGAGTTCCCTTTACATGAAATTATACAGTGCTGTGCCACCTGATATTTTTCTTTATTTCTGAAACTTTGAAATATGAGTAAGATGTATTTCTCACGGCCCGCGCTGTTTATCAGCACAGTTACATTTATACTGTAGCTATTAGAGTATACCGCTAACATTTTTTTAGATATTCTATGCATTCACCTTTCACATTCACCTGTTTTTTTTCTTTTCCTTTTAAATACATATATTTTGAACGGTTAGTGGTACATATGTTACCTAAAATTAGATTTGTAGACTTTGTTTTATTTTATTCTTGTGTCCTTTAAGCTACATTCCCACGATGAGCTTTTGGTGTGTTTTGATGTTGATTGATGAGATTTTCTTCATCTACTAAATAAAATGGGTTACTTGTAGTTTTTTAAAAATACATAGGGTAAAAAAAACTCACCATAATCTCATTGTGAGAACCAAGTCTTATATACTAGGTGTAAATGGCTCAATATAAGCATTTGTGTTGCGCATTTTTGGTAATTTTAGCATAAGTATGAGTATTTTAATTTGACTGCAGACTTGTGAATCCTCCCAGTGCACGCACTGTGCGCTGCATGGAGTCGCCATTGTCTGCCTTAGGAATGGCTGTCAAGTATGCGATATACAGTACATACACCTGGGAAGAACCCATCGAGTGAGCACAACCTCACTCAATTCAAGTGTATTGACCGAGGCCACGACTATTGCATACTTGCCCGCCATCCAAATGGTGAATCCTTGCTGCACACAGTGTATGCAGACTTTACAATTTAGCATGGTCATCCCCTTTTTAAGACATCTTGCACATAGACATACGAGGCGGTATTAATAAATACTTGGCCTTACCACATAATTATCTTTAAACTCAATACATTTAATGTAGCAGTCAAAAGGTAATTCTAATTCTTAAGAAAATTGTTGTTATCCTGTTCTGCAAACCATGACTCCCCTCATCAATCTTGATCTTGCTTCTCAAACTTTTGTCCTTTCAATGATTTTTTGAGTTTTAGAAGGAGATCAAATCAGGAAAGCATGTTGGATATATATTATCAGTGTACACGAATCTTGAAAATATACAGACTGAGTACATGTTCCTCCCTGTATCTTTTAGTTTTAGAGGAAAAAATACATTAAGGAAGCACTGGTCCCATCAAATTTTTTATCCTCTTGACATATTGCTGTCATTATATTATATAACACTGTGTGCTTACAATTGCTCATTTTGCCTTTCTACCCAGTTAATTCTTCTCCATTCTCTGCTCTATTTAGAAACAAGAAGTCTCTTTTTTTCTCTACAGAAATCATTCCACCCTTCACCTCCTAACCCAGTTACTCTCCCTCTCCCTACTAGGGACTTTTACTATGACTGATGACTCATACAGGGAAATTTGACCTCCTGCTTCTACATAAACCTTAGAAGGGTTCAGTTAGTCAGTTTTTTATCTTGTGATGTCATAGACCTAATGGAAAAGAGAAGAATTAATTGGGTAGAAGGGGAAAAGGAGCAGTTGTAAGTGCACAGTGCCATATAATATGATGATTAAAATATATTAAGAGGATAACAATTTTTATTGGGAGTGCTTCTTTAAGGGTGTGTGTCCACGGAAAGTTTTTGTCAAAGTTTAAAAAACAAAAGCAGTTTTACTGTATATACTCGAGTATAAGCCGACCCGAGTATAAGCCGACCCCCCTAATTTTGCCACAAAAAACTGGGAAAACTTATTGACTCGAGTATAAGCCTAGGGTGGAAATGCAGCATTTACCGGTGAATTTCAAAAATAAAAATAGATCATTATTTCCCCATAGCTGTGCCATATAGTGCTCTACACCGTTCATTATTTCCCCATAGCTGTGCCCCATATAGTGCTCTGCACCGTTCATTGTGCCCCATTGCTGTGCCATATACGGTGCTCTGCACCGTTCATTGTGCCCCATTGCTGTGCCATATGCGGTGCTCTGCACCGTTCATTGTGCCCCATAGAAATCTCTGCCGCCGCTGCTGCAATAAAAAAAAAAAACCCACATACTCACCTCCCTTGATTGCAGCTCCCGGCGTCTCGTTCCGGCGCCTCCATCTTCCCGGCGTCTCTGCTCTGACTGATCAGGCAGAGGGCGCCGCGCACACTATATGCGTCATCGCGCCCTCTGCCTGAACAGTCAGAGCGCAGACGCCGGGAAGATGGAGGCGCCGGCCGGGAAGATGGAGCGGCGCCCGGCGGCTGGAACGAGGACAGGTGAATATGCTATACTTACCTAGTCCTGGCGATCCTCGCGCTGTCCCTCTGCCTGGTCTTCGGTGCCGCAGCTCTTCCTGTCAGCGGTCACCGGCACCGCTGATTAGAGGAATGAATAGGCGGCTCCGCCCCTATGGGAGGTGGAGCCGCTTATTCATATCTCTAATGAGCGGTCCCACGTGACCGCTGAAGAGGGGAAGAAGCTGCAGCACAGAAGCCCGTGGGACGGCAGGGACAGCGCGAGGATCGCTGGGACTAGGTAAGTATACCTCAGCGCCCTCACCCCCTCACCCGCTGACCCTGCCACCCACATTGACTCGAGTATAAGCCGAGAGGGGCACTTTCAGCCCAAAAATTTGGGCTGAAAATCTCGGCTTATACTCGAGTATATACGGTACTTATATGTCATACCAACAAGAGACAAGAAAACTAGATAAAAACATACAAAAAAATGCAATTGAAAAACACAATGGACCTAATTTATTTAATTGGTTCAGAAATAATGCAGAAAATCTACAATATAAAAAAATAAAAGCTCATCGTGGGAACGTAGCCTAAGGGCTTGTGCATATGTTGCAGATTTAGTGCATTTTACCCATGCAGATTTGCTAGCAGAACCTGAAGCAATCTTGATGCCAGCAAAGTGAATGAGAATCCTGAACTGTCATGCACACGGTGAGTATTTTTGACTTGCAGATTTGATGTAGAAAATAATCTGCAGCATGTCCATACTCTGCGCGTTTTTGCCCTGTGTTTTTCACCTTTGCTTTCCCTCAAATCAGTCAAAAAACGCAGGACAAAAATGCACCATAAACGCACGTTTTTGCAGCTGCATTTTTCCTGCCAAAGGATTCAGAAATGGTGCAGATTACTCCAGGTGTGCACATACCCTAAATGTCAATGTTCTGTTGCTTGCACTATATGGTAACATACAGAACACCTATATGTCCTTCCTGTCTTGTAAACTCTCGTTCCATATCATGGTCCTTCTGGGCATTTTTTTTTTTAAATCTAGTCCGAGCTTCTAAACATACAAGGCCTAAATCACATTTGGCATTTTCATAAACTTCTCCTTCATGTTGAAATAATGCATTATCTGGGAAACTCTGAAAATAGTACTGAAGAGAGGCATTCTGATTTATTGGCAATGAGTGCGGAAGTCTTGTTAATAATTTGTCTTATTGCTGGGTTCTTCATATTGCCAGGATACGGTTTTACATTGGCTCTGTCCTTCGTCATAAATAAATTGGATTCTCTTTCATTTAACTGGGCAGCTTCTCTTTTTGTGCCATTTCTGACAAAAATAAGACAATTTTCCCATAGATTTTTGCAATAGAAAATGTTACAAACTATTTTTTTTTAGCATTATTTTCAATGTATAGACTGTTGATACTAAAGAGTCAATTCAGAATTAGATCTGTCATAATATATCAGTATATTAAACTAATCAAATGTATCTCAATCTTGTGCCAAAATCATTATCATTCATCCCAGCTGGTCATTTCTTGTATCCAAGATGCCTCGTTCCTTAGTTTTTACTACGTGATGCATGGACAGGAATAGAAAGCAACGTCACATAGGACACGAATCTTCGGAAAAATGTAGGAAATGTTTATTTTATCCACACTTTATCACAATAAATTTATTCTTTGGTGTCTTTTTTTCTGTAGCTATCCATTTATTTGGATTGTCCTGGCAATTATTATATATCGAACATATTTTCAGTTGCTGAAATTTTTTTAAGCAAATCTGCCATTTGTGAATATACTCTTAGAGGTTGTCCAGGGATAAAAAAGGGGATTAACTGTGATGCCAAACACTGACAGTAGACAAGAATGGCACTGCTTCTGGAAAAATAAAGCCGACCCATATTTAAGCCTAAATCTACAAACCTTTTAAATGGTTGCTGAAGGCATTAGTGTATGGAATTATTCTATAAAAGCAATATGTATAAAATATCACACTGACACCTTATTTTTCATTCAATAGCCATACCTGTCATGGGCACAGAGGGTGCGACCGTGACCAGGTGTGTGCAGGAGGGGGGTCCGCCGATGACGGCACTTTTTTCAGCTGTAATGTATTGAGGCACAGAGAACCACCATCTCCTTGTACTCCAATACAATCAGGCTTCGTCAGCTTATGTCGTTGTGACCGCCACTGGCAGAATATGGCAGTGATATCATGCTCCACCCATGGTTGGCATGGCGAAGGCAGCTGCTGGCCTCTGCACCTTCTGCAGGAGATGATGCTGTGCATTGTTGGAGTTGGGGGACGTCAGAAGAATGGGGGACATTATAACTGGAAGGGACCCAGGATGGGGGAAAATATTACAGGAAGGAGCCCAGGATGGGGGACATTATTATTGAAATGCGTCCAAGATGGAGGACATTATTACTGGAAGTGGCTCAGGATGAAGGACATTATTAAAGAAAGAGGCCAAGGATGGGGGACAATATACCAGTAAGGGGTTCAGGATAGGGGACAGTATTACAGGATTGGAGACATTATGCCAGGATAGGGGACATTATTACAGAAAAGTGACAAGATGGCGGAAATTATTACAGGCAGGGACCCACGATGGAGAACATTATTGCAGTAAGGGCCTAGGATGAAGACTTTATCACAGGATGGGGGACTTTATTACATGGGGGTGCAAACACGTATGTCTTTATAGGACCTTGAATGCTATAAGAGCCCATACATGTTCCCAACATGCATGTGGTGGCCCAGGTCCAAATTTGCACAAGAGTCCATCGGACTCTAATCACGCCACTGATTTATGTCATATGGCAATAAAACATCAGAGTATAGTTTTCCATTGTGCTTTTTAAGACATGGGAGTTACTGTTGGTACACTTGGGGAAATGGTATGAGATAAACATATTATCCCTGGAATCTTAGTATTCCTTCTAGCATTATAAAGAAGATAACCAAGCCATTTTTAATGATAAGTGAGGCGTTAGATCAATGACAACCTAAGCTAATGGATGGTATGAGGCCCTGAAGATGTAATTGATCATGCCACCGCTTACATTTTTATATTTCAATCGTTATGATTGCCGTCATGGTTCTAATTGCTGCAAGCGTAAAGTGCAATTTCTCATGCAGACATCTACAGCGACTGCATAGTCTGTAAGGTTACTTGTGAAATGTGTGGATAATAGGGAATTCTACTTGCACAAAAGCTCATATTTTAACCCAGCTATAAGTTGTATGGACCGGCACCACCCAAATAATAAGGTGCTGTGCCCTACAACCAATACAATGACAATAAATGGAAACAGAGTGGTGTAAAGGGAAGTTGTAATCAACCTGTTATATTATATGACAATTACGATACACGAGATTAAAATACTTTTATTAAATAGCCAAAGTGAAAAACTTGCATGAAAAAAAACTAAAAACAGTAATAAAGCTCAAAGTATCCAACTAGGTTCCCACACAACAATATATATGGGAGCCCAAACTGTCTCCTTAAAATCAAAATTCAATATGATACATATATGCAAATAAATGTGTAATATAATAAAAATCTATGAGATAACAAGTATAGGTTACCCATAGATCACAAAAAGAGATAAGATATGTATATAAATAAACAATACAATTAACTTCCAGATGGCTTAGGTTGCCACATGTATTTTTATATGGGGACTTAGGTGGGTTCTTTGCTCTTTTTGCTGTTTTTAATGGAAGTTGCTCACTTTGGCTGTTTAATTAAAAGTTTTTTTTAACTTCATGTATCTTGGTTTTCTTATACTATGGGTTAACTTATGCCTCTCTTTACATCAGTTTGTTTCCATTCATTATTAAATTTTAGCCCATCACCATACTAAACTTGTAAAAAAAATGACACAATAACTCATTTATCGAAAACTGGAATTCCCTCCAACGTATTCCACCAATTTATGCCACTTAACCCCTTCACCCTGAAGCCTGTTTTCAACTTCCTGACCAGGCCATTTTTTTCAATTCTGACCACTGTCACTTTATGAGGTCATAACACTGAAACGCTTCAACGGATCCTGGTGATTCTTAGATTGTTTTCTCATGACATATTATACTTTATGATAGTGGTAAAATTTCGTCAATTTGATTTGTGTTTATTTGTGAAAAAAAATGGAAATTTGGCGAAAATTTTGCAATTTTTAAACGTTTAGTTTTTATGCCCTTAAATTAGAGAGTCATATCATACAAAATAGTTAATAAATAACATTACCCACATGTCTGCTTTACATTAGTACAATTTTGGAAACATAATTTTTTTGTTAGGAAGTTATAAGGGTTAAAAGTTGAGCAGCGATTTCTCATTTTTACAACAAAATTTGCAAAACCATTTTTTTAGGGACCACCTCACACTTGAAGTCACTTTGAGGGGTCTATATGACAGAAAATGCCCAAAAGTGACACCATTCTAAAAACTGCACCCCTCAAGGTACTCAAAACCACATTCAAAACATTTATTAACCCTTCAGGTGCTTCACAGGAATTTTTGGAATGTTTAAAAAAAATTGAACATTTAACTTTTTTTCACAACATTTTTACTTCAGATTCAATTTGTTTTATTTTACTAAGGGTAACAGGAGAAATTGGACCACAAAAGTCATTGTACAATTTGTCCTGAGTATACGTCCCGATACCCCATATGTGGGGGTAAACCACTGATTGGGCACATGGCAGAGCTCGAAAGGGAAGGAGCGCCATTTGACTTTTCAATGCAAAATTTGATGGAATTGAGATCGGACACCATGTCGCATTTGGAGAGCCCCTAATGTGCCTAAACAGTGGAAATCCCCCACAAGTGACACCATTTTGGAAATTAGACCCCCTAAGGAACTAATCTAGATGTGTGGTGAGCACTTTAAACCCCCAAGTACTTCACATAAGTTTATAATATAGAGCTGTAAAAAAAAAATCATATTTTTTTTCACAAAAATGATCTTTTCACCCCAAATTTTTTATTTTCCCAAGGGTAACAGGACAAATTGGACCACAAAAGTTGTTGTGCAATTTGTCCTGAGTACGCTGATACCCTATATATGGGGGTAAAACCACTGTTTGGGCGCATGGCAGAGCTCAGAAGGAAAGGAGTGCCATTTGACTTTTCAATGCAAAATTGGATGGAATTGAGATCGGAACCCATGTTGTGTTTGGAGAGCCCCTGATGTGCCTATACAGTATAAACCCCCCACAAGTGACCCCATTTTGGAAAGAAGATCCCCTAAGGAACTCATCTAGATGTGTGTTGAGCACTTTGAACCCCCAATTGTTTCACTAAAGTTTAGAATGTAGAACCGTGAAAATTTAAAAATAATTTTTTTTCCACAAAATTATCTTTTAGCCCGCAATTTTTTATTTTCCCAAGGGTAACAGGAGAAATTGGACCCCAAAAGTTGTTGTCCAATTGGTTCTGAGTACGATGATACCCCATATGTGGGGGGGAACCACCGTTTGGGTGCATGGCGGAGCTCAGAAGGGAAGGAGCGCTGTTTTGGAATGCAGACTTTGATGGAATGGTCTGCGGGTGTTAAGTTGCGTTTGGAGAGCCCCTGGTGTGCCTAAACAGTGGAAACCCCAATTCTAACGGAAACCCTAACCAAAACACACCCCTAACCCTAATCCCAGCCATAACCCTAACCACACCCCTAACCCTAATCCCAACCCTAATTCCAACCGTAAATGTAATCCAAACCCTAACTTTAGCCCCAACCCTAACCCTAACTTTAGCCCCAACCCTAACCCTAACTTTAGCCCTAACCCTAACCCTAATGGGAAAATGGAAATAAATACATTTTTTTATATATTTTATTATTTTTCCCTAACTAAGGCGGTGATGAAGGGGGGGTTTGATTTACTTTTATAGCTTTTTTGGCTGATTTTTATGATTGGCAGCTGTCACACACTAAAAAATGCTTTTTATTGCAAAAATAGTTTTTGCATCACCACATTTTGAGAGCTAGAATTTATCCATTTTTTGGCCCACAGAGTCATGTGAGGTCTTGTTTTTTGCGGGACTAGCTGACGTTTTTATTGGTACCATTTTCGGACACATGACATTTTTTGATCACTTTTTATTCCGATTTTTGGGAGGCAGAATGAACAAAAACCAGCAATTCCTGAATTTCTTTTAGGGGGGCATTTATACCGCTCCGCGTGTGGTAAAATTGATAAAGCAGCTTTAGTTTTCGGGTTAGTTCAATTACAGCGATACCTCATTTATATCTTTTTTTATGTTTTGTCGCTTTTACACAATAAAAACTATTTTATATAAAAATTTATAGTTTTTTGCATCGCGGCTTTTTTTTGTGGGACAAGATGACGTTTTCAGCCGTACCATGGTTATTTATATCCATCTTTTTGATCACATTTTATTGCACATTTTGTTTGGCGGTATAATAATAAAGCGGTGTTTTTTGCCTCGTTTTTTATTTAGTTTTTTTGCGGTGTTCACTGAAAGGGTTAACTAGTGGGATAGTTTTATAGAGCGGGTCGTTATGGTCGCGGCGATACCAAATATGTGTACTTTTATTGTTTTTTTATTTACATAAATAAATGGGTTTATCGGAAAATATTTATTTATTTATTTATTTGGGGATTTTCTTTTATTTTTTTTATACATTCTATTTTTTTTTTCTTTTTACACTTTATAACATTGTCCCAGGGGGGTCATCACTATATTTCATCAGATCGCTGATCGGAAACTTTGCATAGCACTGTGTCGATCTGACAGGCAGTGCAGGAGGCTTTCCGGCGCCTGCTCTGAGCAGGCGCCGGCAAGCCACCTCAGTGAAGGACCCAGAATGAGCCCTACGGCCATCTTGGATCCAGGGACTCCTTCCAGAACACCGGAACAACGCGATCGCATCGCGTTGTTCCAGTGGGAGAGCTCAGGGAGTCCCTGTCCATGCGCGAATTCCCTCTATGTCGCTGTCACTACTGACAACGGCATCAGAGGGGTTAAATGCCCACAATCGGCGCTAGCGCCGGTCGTGGGCATTGCTGCGGGGTGTCAGCTATCACATATAGCTGACAACCGCACGCGATCGCCGCGGTGCTCACTGAGACCACGCGATCGTGCCGCCGTACTAGTACTGCGGTTTGTGGGAACTCAGTTCCCGCATAGCAGTACTAGTACGGCACATGTCGGGAAGGGGTTAATAGCCTTGCAGTAGCATAACTTGATTACAGTATTAGCCACAATGGTGAAAAAGCCCTGTATATTGTGCAGTATACAGTGTATAGTAAAGTTTAGAATGCTGTCTGTCCATTTTGGGGTAAATCGGGCCTATGGTTGTGTTGCGTGTATGCATCGGCAGCTTTCTCAGTGCACATGCTGAATGTGATGACATAACAAGAAGCTGTTTTCAGAGAAATGCCGAGATCTAGATCAAGGCAACCAAAACTTTTATCCTGAAGATGACGCTTTTTTTGTATTGCGCTTCAGTATTCAAGGATAGACGGGATCCAACTTATTTTCAGATTTAATACTATTAATTAAGTCTACATGGGTTTAATTCCCCTGTATTTTTCTAGTTTTTGCTCACTCTTATTTTATAGGATGCTGTGTATCGCCCTACTACTGCCCTTGGATGGCTGGCAGCATTTCTTGCATGAGTGCAAATAAATATCAGAAGAGAATACATTTATTTAATTTATCTGCAAAGCCTGCAATAAATTGTTATATCAAAATTGTTTTGTTCCAGAGATAACTTAGTTTAGCATACCCTCCTCAACATTGAAATTGCAAAACCAAGTATTAAAAGTGGTTTATTTCTTGGTGTGGTGATCATGCTCGAGACTTAATAAATCAAGTTATTTTGAAGATTGTGGCCCCTTTTAAGTAAGATTGGAGTTTTGTAGGCCAGTGTTAATCATGGAATTGCAGGAATAAGATGAATCAAATTGATTAAAGGGAATCTGTTAGTAGGATCAACCTGTCACGACTCTGTTGTCAGGTGTCCCAGGACCAGGGGCTCCTTCTTTGCCCCTGACGCTCTAATTTGCCCTGTTCCCTGGATTATTTCAGATGGTGAAGATGGCAGGGTCACGTACAGTACCTTGCATTAGCTCCTGAATCCACCCTCAGTCTGTACCCTTCCCCCACCCAGGGAAGAGGGGAGTAGTAGTGGAGCACCTTGCCAGGGCCGTGGGGTACTCGGTACCGGGTTCTGTCTCTCTTAAAGGGGATGTCACGGCAGCTGCAACCCGGTCCATGGCCCTGAGCGTCCAATAAAAGGGGAAAGGTCTTTAAAAGAGGTTTTGTAAATAAGTCTGTTGTGACACCACCTGTGGTGTTCGGTAAATAGTGGGACCAATGCAGCTTTAAAGGGGTCCTCTGGGGGATGTTGTTGCAGCAAGATGGTGATGCTTCCCACAGGTGAAGCGGAGTTAACAGCGGTCCTGAAGTGTATGGCGATGATGGTGTAGGGTGGTAAAATGAGTAAAGGACGCAAGCTGTAAGTCTTTACCTGGTTTACTGTAGTTAGCAGGCCACAGTCCAGGGTACCAGGCACAGGTGATGGTATGGCCCGGCCGGCTCGAAGACAATGGAAGATTCCCTTTTTCCAGTCCGTGAGCCTTTTCAACTAGCGCCTGCTGTATATGAAGTCCCTGCTGCCTGAAGCTTTCTGCAGAGTCCTCTATTCCCCCTATCCTGAGACAGGTACCTGCATGACGGGCAGCTTGAGCATTTTTATAGGGACTCTATCATGCCCCGGGCTCCTCAGGTGCTGCTGCGTCTCAGGTGTGGTTTGGGCCAATCCCATAAAGTTCTCAGCCCTCTGGTTCTGCCAAGTGTCCTACAGTTCCACTAAGGCATTGGGCTCCCGGTACCCGGTACTGCACTTCAGCTCTGAGGGTGCCCGGTCACAGTTCCCCTCTGAGCCCTGTTCTTCTCTTTTGCTCCCTTCCTCTGTGCTCCACTACATACAACCCCTGGAGTTATCTGTCCTTTCAGAGGCTGCAGCTCCCTCATGGTTGCCAGGCCTCTCTGTCTACTCTCAGTTCCAGGCTTCCTTCTCCTTCAGTGTCTCTATTAGACTGGCCAACTCCTCCTCCAGACCAGGACATATATCCACATTTGAGGGAAGCTCCCCTGAATCCGAGTCCTGAGCTCCCCCTCCTGGCCTGGATTCGGAATGTGTTGCATACGGGTGCCTTACCTGGTGAAGAGAACTAACAACTGATTACCTGGGGTGTTACAGTAGTGTACCGCAATACACCAACCAGACTAATAGGTAATACGAACAGGTGTAATGAACAATGGTATAATTAAAAATACCAAAACATACAAATATGCTCGCTCAGACAACAAAGGAATGCACCAGAGAGTGGGGGTTGGGGTTAAACCAAAGTAGGAGAAGAAAGGGAATTATCACACACTCAAAACCTAGCAGCAGTCATAGAAAAATCCACCAAACGCCTTCTTCAATAACAACCACCAACAACCTCCAGCCATGCAGCATAAGCTTTCTCTGACAATGAATGATGCCCAGGGTCCAGATTGTACAGGAAATGGAAGTGGCTAACAGTGCACAACTGAGAGTCTTAATGCAGGAAAGCTTCCAGGAGCTCTCAACTAAGCAGATTAACCCTTACACTGCTAAAATAAATTTACACCGTTTAATATGAAAGTGAAGTGCTCCTAATCAGTGCAGGAGTAAGGGAAATCAAATGCTGCAGTCTTCTGCACCTCATCAGAAATGTTAATTCAGTAATGGACTGGAGTAACATTTCTGGCATAAGAAATGCTGCCATTTTTTATGAAATGTCCCACCCCTGCTTCTCCCCAGCTCAGACTATTTCGTCACTAAGGCTCAAAACTGGCATGAAATGCATACTGTAGCAACATTTTTGCACATTACACAATTTTGAGACTTTTCAAAATGTTTATGCCAGCTTGATGAATAAGGGCCATAGTTTCCATTTTTTTCAAAGCATTAACATTTTTAGCAATCCTGTAATTTTAATAATGATACAACTTCTTGGTGCTACCATTTCAATCTTGAGTGTATATTGTAAAATGTACTTACTAATTCATAGGAACTTGTACTGTATTGATTGATACTGGTGATTAGGGAAGGTTCTGGGCTAGGTCTACGGCAATATAAGTGAAAATTCGCCTCAATTTATTGAGCATTTGTCCACTTTCGACAACTTTTTTTTTTTAAGAAGTCGCCTGAAATTAGGTTTATCATAGAGTGTCTGATGGCTTGTACCCCTGTCAATCAACTATAATGTGAGAAGAAGTCGTGTATGCAATGTTTCTTTCACCTGCAGTGCCACATTAGGAGGGATATGCTCTTTCTAACACCTTTTTGCTCTGGCTAGTTAATGGAGGTCCTAAATTGAGATGTTTGAAGGTGTGTTTTCAAAACCATACAACCTATTCAATTTTCCTGAATATAAACATAACATGTTGTCAGTGGTGATTTTTGTTGGCAGATTTTATAACAAGCTACCAACACATAATGTCTATGGAGACTACCAACGCCTGGAGGACACATGAGTAAACAGGTTGGATCTTTTCTGTTCAGTGCTATTGTTAACCCTGGGGAAGAGTGACACCGGAGTTGTCTGGCAGTCACTCATCCTCCTCGCGTTATGGAAATACTAAGACAGACGGTTATGTGTGGTAAGGTTAAAGCTGATAAGGTAACTCATGTCTATGGCCAAACCTTGTGCCCAATGACTGATCTGGAAACATCTTTTGCTTACAGATTTGTTTTTTTTTTGTTTTTTTTTAGATTTTATTCATTCTGTTAGAGCTTTAGGCTAGAAACATTATAAAATGTCCCACAATATCTGCATGAGTCCGAGAAATCAATTGCATTTTCATATAACTCTTTGCATTATTGACAGCTCCTGGTAGGAAATGTTAACAAGATCGTCCAGAGCATTCAGAGAATAAAGGGGTTCACATATCAATACTTCTGCACTTATAATATCGGATGTATCTTTTTAATTAAAGCATATGCACATCTGGTGATACGCATGCAAAAACTGCAGTGCTGATCAATAATTAATGCAGGCAGGAATATTTTATACGTGTTTTGCCTTCACATATCCTGTAGGATTTTTTTATATTTAATTCCCTGGCCATTCCATGGACTGAGAGAAGACGAAGAACAGAATCAGATCATCATTTTTAGATGTGCTAGAGGAAAAAACTGATGGTTGACTGATGGATGGATTAGCAATCCAAAAAAAATGAATTAAAGTTTGCCAGCACAGTGGCCAGTTGATTAATGAAAATACAGTTTTTATGGGGCAACTCATCCAAGATGCACAATTCCATCATATCTTTGCTTTTTTTGTACGGCCTGTTTAAGAGATTCACCCACTTTAATAAAAGCTATTTTATTGCTTAGTAAGTACATATTGCCATATTTAGATTAGGGCTACATGACAAAATTCAGTAAAGTGAGAGATGAGGTAAAGTCAGAACTGCCGCAAATCTGATAGAAGAAAAACTCTCAAACCTTGCAAGCACCGCAAAAAGATATAAAAATCCCCCTGAAAACTCTTTATATACAGCTCTGGCAAAAATTAAGAGACCACCACATCAAAACCCTGTCATGGGCAGCCCAATCTGCAGACCTGAACCCCATTGAAAACCTCTGGAATGTAATCAGGAGGATGATGGATAGTCACAAGCCATCAAACAAAGAAGGACTGCTTACATTGTTGCACCAGAAGCAGTGTGAAAGACTGGTGGAAAGCATGCCAAGACGCATAAAAGTTGTGATTAAAAATCATGGTTATTCCACAAAATATTGATTTCTGGACTCTTAGTTAAAACATTAGTATTGTTGTTTCTAAATGATTATGGACTTGTTTTCTTTGCATTATGTGAGGTCTGAAAGCACTTTTATTTTTACTTTTTGACCATTTTTTCTTTGTCAAAAAAAAAATTGGAGACATGTTGTCAGAAGCTTATAGACTAAAAGAAAAATGTACATTTTACTCAGAAATATACCTATAAAGAGAAAAATCAGGCAAACTGAACATTTTGCAGTGGTCTCTTAATTTTTGCCAGAACTGTGAAGTAAGGGGTAACACCTCTCTTTCTCCTTGTGGATAGTGACATGCCAGGGGAAAGAGACTAAGGGTACGTGTCCACATTCAGGATGGCCAGCGGTTTTGACGGAGCGGCAAACTCGCTCCGCCCAAAGCTCCGCCCCCTTCTGGAGACGCGACGATGCCGGATGTGTTTATTGCACATGTGTGATCCCCGCCTAATTACTCCCTAAACATGTGTCTGAAAATTTAGATTTTTTTTTTCTGAAAATGCAATTTGCATGCACAAATGGATATATGAAAATATTGAGGCTGCATCACAGCACCAGTAATCTTATGATTATTCCATGCAATATCCCTCGCAGCATAACTCTACAGTGCTGCAGACTCATGAAAACTTTCTGGAGCATGATTAGATATTTCCATCTTGAAATCACTTTTGCATCTGGTTTTGGTTAAAGAAATGTTAGCATTTAAAGGGAACCTGACAGGTGATACATGGTGCCCAGTCCATGGGCAGCATATATCGGCCACTGGCTGTATGGTCAAAGCTGCGGCATTTCAGAAAAAAACATCCTTTTAATTGCTGCAGGGGACCGTGGGTGACTCGTCATACAGGCAAGTCCCCGTTGACCTCTCGTCTCCGTCCATTGACAGTGACTGGCAACTCTCTGCCTATACGCATATATAAGCAGACACTTATCACTCACTGTCAGCAACAAGTCACCCGCAGTCCCCGGCAGCTAATGAAAGCATGTTTTCCCTGAAATGCAGCACCTGTGATCATACCAGTGGCTGATATATACTGCCCAATCTACCTGTCAGGCTCCCTCGAACTTCTCCACAGGGCCTAGCAGACTGCAGAATGCCATTAACTTCCAAAATCCGTCACACAGGTTGTCAGATAGGTTTGTCTCCAGCTGGGTTCACCCACGTGTTAATCATAGCACAATTTTGATCAAATCAAAGTTGATTCTTTAAGCAGCACTAGTAATTATGTATAATTAGTATTGGATCAGTAAGCAAGACATTTTCCATAGACTTCAATGTTAAAAAAACAAATCCAGCAGATTTGTTTTATAAAATGTCTTATAAAATGCTCATCCATCATATATTCTGGCAATGATTTTGAAAGTAAGAGTACCAGCCTCATCAAGTCGAAGAGATCAGTGTGGACTAAGTGACTAGAACTGCCATCGCACTACCTTACTATTTTGGCAGGAGTCGTCAACTATCTAAGGCTTGGTTCCCATTGCGTTAATGGGAAAGCGCTAACGGACAGCGTTGCACGGCGAAATTAACGCCGTGCAACGCGTCCGTTAGCGCGCCCATTCACGGCAATGGGAATGCGCAGCACTAGCGCGTGCCATGTTCGGCACGTGCTAGCGACGCACCGGTGTTTCCTGGCGTGCCGCGGACGCTGCTTGCAGCGTCCGAGGCGCACCCGCGGTCCGTTCCCCGCTCTCGCAGATCGGGGATCTGCGAGAGCGGGGACGTTACCGCGACCCCGGGACGTGGCCCCATTAAAAACATTGCGTTAGCGCAACCCGCTAGCACTAAACGGATTGCACTAACGCAATGTGACCCTAGCCTAATGTAACTATCTAATGTAATAGGGCCTACTAACTCTCCCCAACAGAGGATGTGGTAGCGGTATCTGGAAGTGACTTACTCATCTTTTCCTTCTGATAACACATGCATGCTTGGTGAGTTGAGTATGCTATTGTATGGGAGGGTGAGAGACATATTTAATGTGCTAGTGTGACCTTCGACTTAAGTTTGAGAACGTGTAATAATAAAATAAACTTACAGTAAGAAGCTCTGAAATGTAGAACGCCTAACCCCTGGCAATAAAATGTTGATGTATATTGGTAAGGGCTATAAAGTAGGCTGTGATCAAAAGGGGGCAAATTTCTAAAAAAAACAAAAACTTTAATGTAAAGAAATGTTATACAGGAGACACAGAGCACACTGCTCTCTGGTTGGTAGCTTGCTTTTAATCAATCACAGTTAGGCTGTGTTCAGATTGTGTTTTACTGACACATCAGTGGCTATGTCGGGCTTACGTCTGAAGCCCTCAAGAATAGGTTTAGGGCGTATGCGTTGATGGGACCATTGATGTGTAGTGATGCAGACCGAGTCATTGTGTGGTCTGTCAGATATAATTTTTGACTGTATCTGCCTATTTGAAGCTGCCTCCAAGATGTGGTCTACTGCGTCTTTTGACCCCAGCCTTACTTCTGCCTGTGGCTTCTGTTAAGGAGGAGAAGATGTGGATTGGATTATGGGAGTGATCTTCCAACCAAGACTCTTCAGTGATTCCTAAATAACCTGGACCCAAACTGCAGTTAGGTTAGCTACTCAATAACACTTCATAAATGGTCATAATGCCATCCGCAACTTCTAAGTTGAAAAACGATAAAGGTTGCACCATTATTTACCAAGAAAAATTACTCTAGAACATTGAAAATGCATTACTGCCATAGAAAATTGGAAAAAAAGCTCTATATAATGCACACATTAAACATTTATCTGTAAAAATTGCTATGAAAAAAGAAAGGTACTTCGCACATAAATTGGCCAATGTATGTGAGCCCAATTACCACGTCAAGGCGTCCTTTGTAATTGGGTCCCTGTCCTGTTCTGTCACCTCTCCTGGGCAAACAAGCCTACAATTTATGGGTCAGGAGTGGACCAGCTAACTACTTAAAATCACCTGTGGCTATTGGGAGTGGGAGTGCTCATGTCCAAAAAGGCTTAATACAAATAGAGAACAAGACCAACATATCCAAGCTAGTGTGAACAGGCGCCAACCAAAAAAACATATAAGTTCAAAAACGATAAAGGTTGCACCGTTATTTGCCAAGAATAATTACTCTAGAACATTGAAAATGCATTACTGCCATAGAAAATAGGAAAAAAGCGCTATATAATATACACATGAAATATTTATCTGCAAAAATTGCTATGACAAAAGGAAGGTACTTTGCGCATTAATTGGCCAATGTATGCAAGCCCAATTGCCATGTCAAGGTGTCCTTCGTAATTGGGTCCTATCCTGTTCTGCCACCTCTCCTGGCCAAAAAAGCCTAGAATTTATGGGTCAGGAGTGGACCAGCTAACTACTTAAAATCCCCTGTGGCTATTAAGCCTTTTTGGACATGTGCACTCCCACTCCCAATAGCCACAGGTCCCTGCCTGTTGTGAATTCTGTGGCAGAGCTCCCTCCTGTGGTCACAAGTGGTACTTCGGCTGGTTCTCTCTGTGAGCTTCCGTTGGTGGAGGAAAGTGGTACTGCGGCTTCTGAGTTTCCTTCCTCAGGTGATATGGTGAAGTCGTTAGGTGCTGCTCTATTTAACTCCACCTAGTGCTTTGATCCTGGCCTCCAGTCAATGTTCTAGTATTGGACCTGTTTCCTCCTGGATCGTTCCTGTGGCCTGCTGCTCTGCATAGCTAAGTTACTCTTTGCTATTTGTTTGCTGTTTTTTTCTGTCCAGCTTGTCAATTTGTTTTTTTCTGCTTGCTGGAAGCTCTGGGACGCAGAGGGTGTACCTCCGTGCCGTTAGTTCGGTACGGAGGGTCTTTTTGCCCCCTTTGCGTGGTTTTTGTAGGGTTTTGTGTTGACCGCAAAGTTACCTTTCCTATCCTCGCTCTGTTCAGAAAGTTGGGCCTCACTTTGCTAAATCTATTTCATCTCTACGTTTGTCTTTTCATCTTAACTCACAGTCATTATATGTGGGGGCTGCCTTTTCCTTTGGGGGATTTCTCTGAGGCAAAGTAGGCTTATTTTCTATCTTCAGGCTAGCTAGTTTCTCAGGCCGTGCCGAGTTGCATAGGGAGCGTTAGGCGCAATCCACGGCTGCCTTTAGTGTGTTGGAGAGGATTAGGGATTGCGGTCAACAGAGTTCCCACGTCTCAGAGCTCGTTCTTGTTTTTTGGGTTATTGCTAGGTCACTGTATGTGCGTTGACCTCTATGTCCATTGTGGTACTGAATTACCTTTCATAACAGTACTGGAGGCCAAAAGTACTAATGATTCTCAATAGAGGGAAAAAAGAAGTTCTGAGACCATTTTTTTTTCTTTGCACTGTGTTTTGCCTTTTTTTCCCCCTAGACATTTGAGTGGTTCAGGACACAGGTGTAGCAATGGACATTAAAGGTCTGTCTTCATGTGTGGATCAGCTCACGGCAAGAGTACAAAGTATTCAAGACTTTGTGGTTCAGAATTCTATGTTAGAACCGAGAATTCCTATTCCTGATTTGTTTTTTGGAGATAGAACTAAATTTCTGAGTTTCAAAAATAATTGTAAACTATTTCTGGCTTTGAAACCTCGCTCCTCTGGTGACCCAGTTCAACAAGTTAGGATCGTTATTTCTTTTTTGCCTGGCGACCCTCAGGACTGGGCATTTTCTCTTGCGTCAGGAGATCCTGCATTAAGTAATATCGATGCATTTTTCCTGGCGCTCGGATTGCTGTACGATGAGCCTAATTCTGTGGATCAGGCAGAGAAGAATTTGTTGGCTCTGTGTCAGGGTCAGGATGAAATAGAGGTATATTGTCAGAAATTTAGAAAGTGGTCCGTACTCACTTAGTGGAATGAAGGTGCGCTCGCAGCTATTTTCAGAAAAGGTCTCTCTGAAGCCCTTAACGATGTCATGGTGGGATTTCCTATGCCTGCTGGTCTGAATGAGTCTATGTCTTTGGCCATTCAGATCGGTCGACGCTTGCGCGAGCGTAAATCTGTGCACCATTTGGCGGTATTACCTGAGCTTAAACCTGAGCCTATGCAGTGCGATAGGACTTTGACCAGAGTTGAACGGCAAGAACACAGACGTCTGAATGGGCTGTGTTTCTACTGTGGTGATTCCACTCATGCTATCTCTGATTGTCCTAAGCGCACTAAGTGGTTCGCTAGGTCTGCCACCATTGGTACGGTACAGTCAAAATTTCTTCTGTCTGTTACCTTGATCTGCTCTTTGTCATCATATTCTGTCATGGCATTTGTGGACTCAGGCGCTGCTCTGAATTTGATGGACTTGGAGTATGCTAGGCGTTGTGGGTTTTTCTTGGAGCCCTTGCAGTGTCCTATTCCATTGAGAGGAATTGATGCTACGCCTTTGGCCAAGAATAAGCCTCAGTACTGGACCCAGCTGACCATGTGCATGGCTCCTGCACATCAGGAGGTTATTCGCTTTCTGGTGTTGCATAATCTGCATGATGTGGTCGTGTTGGGGTTGCCATGGCTACAAGTCCATAATCCAGTATTAGATTGGAAATCCATGTCTGTGTCCACCTGGGGTTGTCAGGGGGTACATGGTGATGTCCCATTTGTGACTATTTCGTCATCCACCCCTTCTGAGGTTCCTGAGTTCTTGTCTGATTACCGGGATTTATTTGATGAGCCCAAGTCCGATACCCTACCTCCGCATAAGGATTGTGATTGTGCTATTGATTTGATTCCTGGTAGTAAATTCCCAAAAGGTCGACTGTTTAATTTATCTGTGCCTGAGCACGCCGCTATGCGGAGTTATGTGAAGGAGTCTTTAGAGAAGGGGCATATTCGCCCGTCATCGTCGCCATTAGGAGCAGGGTTCTTTTTTGTAGCCAAGAAGGATGGTTCACTGAGACCTTGTATAGATTACCGCCTTCTAAATAAGATCACGGGTAAATTTCAGTACCCCTTGCCATTGTTATCTGATTTGTTTGCTCGGATTAAGGGGGCTAGTTGGTTCATCAAGATAGATCTTCGTGGTGCGTATAATCTTGTGCGTATTAAGCGAGGCGATGAGTGGAAAACTGCATTTAATACGCCCAAGGGCCATTTTGAGTATCTAGTAATGCCGTTCGGACTTGCCAATGCTCCATCAGTGTTTCAGTCCTTTATGCATGACATCTTCCGAGAGTACCTGGATAAATTCCTGATTGTGTACTTAGATGACATTTTGATCTTTTTCGGATGATTGGGAGTCTCATGTGAAGCAGGTCAGAACGGTGTTTCAGGTCCTGCGTGCTAATTCTTTGTTTGTGAAGGGATCAAAGTGTCTCTTTGGTGTTCAGAAGGTTTCATTTTTGGGGTTCATCTTTTCCCCTTCTACTATCGAGATGGACCCTGTTAAGGTCCAAGCCATCCATAATTGGACTCAGCCGACATCTCTGAAAAGTCTGCAAAAGTTCCTGGGCTTTGCTACTTTTTATCGTCGCTTCATCTGCAATTTTTCTAGTATTGCTAAACCATTGACCGATTTGACCAAGAAAGGTGCTGATGTGGTCAATTGGTCTTCTGCTGCGGTGGAAGCTTTTCAAGAGTTGAAGCGTCGTTTTTCTTCTGCCCCTGTGTTGTGTCAACCAGATGTTTCGCTTCCGTTCCAGGTCGAGGTTGATGCTTCTGAGATTGGAGCAGGGGCTGTTTTGTCGCAGAGAAGTTCTGATTGCTCGGTGATGAAACCATGCGCCTTCTTTTCCAGGAAGTTTTCGCCTGCTGAGCGAAATTATGATGTGGGCAATCGAGAGTTGCTGGCCATGAAGTGGGCATTCGAGGAGTGGCGTCATTGGCTTGAAGGAGCTAAGCATCGCGTGGTGGTCTTATCTCGAGTCCGCCAAGCGGTTGAATCCTAGACAAGCTCGTTGGTCGTTGTTTTTTGCCCGTTTTGACTTTGTGATTTCATACCTTCCGGGCTCTAAAAATGTGAAGGCGGATGCTCTGTCTAGGAGTTTTGTGCCCGACTCTCCGGGTGTATCTGAGCCTGCGGGTATCCTCAAAGAGGGAGTAATTGTGTCTGCCATCTCCCCTGATTTGCGGCGGGTGCTGCAAAAATTTCAGGCTAATAAACCTGATCGTTGCCCAGTGGAGAAACTGTTTGTCCCTGATAGGTGGACGAATAAAGTTATCTCTGAGGTTCATTGTTCGGTGTTGGCTGGTCATCCTGGAATCTTTGGTACCAGAGAGTTAGTGGCTAGATCCTTTTGGTGGCCATCTCTGTCGCGGGATGTGCGTACTTTTGTGCAGTCCTGTGGGATTTGTGCTCGGGCTAAGCCCTGCTGTTCTCGTGCCAGTGGGTTGCTTTTGCCCTTGCCGGTCCTGAAGAGGCCTTGGACACATATCTCTATGGATTTTATTTCAGATCTTCCCGTCTCTCAAAAGATGTCAGTCATTTGGGTGGTCTGTGATCGCTTCTCTAAGATGGTCCATTTGGTACCCTTGTCTAAATTGCCTTCCTCCTCTGATTTGGTGCCATTGTTTTTCCAGCATGTGGTTCGTTTACATGGCATTCCAGAGAATATCGTTTCTGACAGAGGTTCCCAGTTTGTTTCGAGGTTTTGGCGAGCCTTTTGTGGTAGGATGGGCATTGACTTGTCTTTTTCCTCGGCTTTCCATCCTCAGACTAATGGCCAGACCGAACGAACCAATCAGACCTTGGAAACATATCTGAGATGCTTTGTTTCTGCTGATCAGGATGACTGGGTGTCCTTTTTGCCTTTGGCTGAGTTCGCCCTTAATAATTGGGCCAGCTCGGCTACCTTGGTTTCACCGTTTTTCTGCAACTCTGGGTTCCATCCTCGTTTCTCTTCAGGGCAGGTTGAGTCTTCGGACTGTCCTGGTGTGGATACTGTGGTGGACAGGTTGCAGCAGATTTGGACTCATGTAGTGGACAATTTGACTTTGTCCCAGGAGAAGGCTCAACGTTTCGCTAATCGCAGACGCTGTGTGGGTCCCCGACTTCGGGTTGGGGACTTGGTTTGGTTATATTTAAATAAATAATCTTTATTTTTATATAGCGCTAACATATTCCGCAGCGCTTTACAGTTTTGCACACATTATCATCACTGTCCCCGATTGGGCTCACAATCTAGAATTCCTATCAGTATGTCTTTGGAATGTGGGAGGAAACCCACGCAAACACAGAGAGAACATACAAACTCTTTGCAGATGTTGTCCTGGGTGGGATTAGAACCCAGGACCCCAGCGCTGCAAGGCTGTAGTGCTAACCACTGCGCCACCGTGCTGCCATATCTTCTCGTCATATTCCTATGAAGGTTTCCTCTCCTAAGTTTAAACCTCGTTTTATTGGTCCGTATAGGATTTCTGAGGTTCTTAATCCTGTGTCTTTTCGTCTGACCCTTCCAGATTCTTTTTCCATACATAACGTATTCCATAGGTCATTGTTGCGGAGATACGTGGCACCTATGGTTCCATCTGTTGATCCTCCTGCCCCGGTTTTGGTGGAGGGGGAGTTGGAGTATATTGTGGAGAAGATTTTGGATTCTCGTGTTTCAAGGCGGAAACTCCAGTATCTGGTTAAGTGGAAGGGTTATGCTCAGGAAGATAATTCCTGGGTCTTTGCCTCTGATGTCCATGCTCCCGATCTTGTTCGTGCCTTTCATATGGCTCATCCTGGTCGTCCTGGGAGCTCTGGTGAGGGTTCGGTGACCCCTCCTCAAGGGGGGGGGTACTGTTGTGAATTCTGTGGCAGAGCTCCCTCCTGTGGTCACAAGTGGTACTTCGGCTGGTTCTCTCTGTGAGCTTCCGTTGGTGGAGGAAAGTGGTACTGCGGCTTCTGAGTTTCCTTCCTCAGGTGATGTGGTGAAGTCGTTAGGTGCTGCTCTATTTAACTCCACCTAGTGCTTTGATCCTGGCCTCCAGTCAATGTTCTAGTATTGGACCTGTTTCCTCCTGGATCGTTCCTGTGGCCTGCTGCTCTGCATAGCTAAGTTACTCTTTGCTATTTGTTTGCTGTTTTTTTCTGTCCAGCTTGTCAATTTGTTTTTTTTCTGCTTGCTGGAAGCTCTGGGACGCAGAGGGTGTACCTCCGTGCCGTTAGTTCAGTACGAAGGGTCTTTTTGCCCCCTTTGCGTGGTTTTTGTAGGGTTTTGTGTTGACCGCAAAGTTACCTTTCCTATCCTCGCTCTGTTCAGAAAGTTGGGCCTCACTTTGCTAAATCTATTTCATCTCTACGTTTGTCTTTTCATCTTAACTCACAGTCATTATATGTGGGGGCTGCCTTTTCCTTTGGGGGATTTCTCTGAGGCAAGGTAGGCTTATTTTCTAACTTCAGGCTAGCTAGTTTCTCAGGCCGTGCCGAGTTGCATAGGGAGCGTTAGGCGCAATCCACGGCTGCCTTTAGTGTGTTGGAGAGGATTAGGGATTGCGGTCAACAGAGTTCCCACGTCTCAGAGCTCGTTCTTGTTTTTTGGGTTATTGCTAGGTCACTGTATGTGCGTTGACCTCTATGTCCATTGTGGTACTGAATTACCTTTCATAACACCTGCCCTCATGTACCACATCACTGCCCTCGTGTACGCCATGCCTGCCCTCATGTACTCCATGTACCACATCCCTGCCTTTGTGTACTCTATCCCTGCCCTTGTGTACTCCATGTACCACATCCCTGCCCTTGTGTACTCCATCCCTGTCCTTGTGTACTCCATCCCTGCCCTCGTGTACTGCATGTACCACATCCCTGCCCTCGTGTACTCCATCCCTGCCCTCGTGTACTCCATGTACCACATCCCTGCCCTCTTGTACTCCATCCCTGCCCTCATATACTCTATCCTTGCCTTCGTGTACTCTATCCTTGCCCTCGTGTACTCCTTCCCTGCCCTTGTGTACTCCATCCCTGCCCTCGTGTACTCATCCCTGCCCTTGTGTACTCCATGTACCACATCACTGCCCTCATGTACTCCATCCCTGCCCTCGTGTACTCTATGTACCACATCCCTGTTCTCGTGTACTCCATCCATGCCCTCATGTACTCTATCCTTGCCCTCGTGTACTCCATCCTTGCCCTTGTGTACTCCATCCTTGACCTCGTGTACTCTATCCCTGCCCTCGTGTACTCCATCCACCACATCCCTGCTCTCGTGTACTCCATCCCTGCCCTCATATACTCCATGTACATCACTGCCTCATACACCCCATCTACCACCTAATTCTGTACTTACAAACCAAGAACCTCCTTGCTATTTTCTCCATTCTCCCATGCCATGTCACTAAATTAGACTTGATATGTCCACCTCAGGCAAGAGTTCACCTCACGATGCCTCTTCCCCTTCTCTGGGCTCAATTCCTCTGTCAGGTGATACTTCCTGGTTTGTTTAACCCCAAACGAGTGGAGCTGATGAGCCCTGCTGTCTGGCTGCATTTTCACATTGAAGGTGACTGCTCCTTGCTGACGATATGCTGCTGAAGGCGCTGCAGCCTCTCTCGCTGCCACCAGTCCTGCAGTGAGCTGCACACTGGAGGTGAGGACTGGAGAGGAGGTATCCCCCTGTCACAGCGCACTCCCTCACAGCTCACAGCGATGCATGGCCATGTTATCAGACACAAGCAGGAGGCTGGACTCCCCCTACTGCCACTGTGCCACCAGCAGAGGATTACTGCATGTTGTTATGGGGATAGCACGCTGGAGTGGTGTGTGAGTTCCCTGCTCTGGATGGACCCCGGACTAAAAAAAAAGAGAAACCTTGCTCAGGTGCCACACCCCCTCGCATCCTGGTGCTCTAGGCACGTGCCCTCAAGTGCCTGGTGGCAAACACGGCGCTGCCGTCATAATATAATGTAGCCCCCTCATAGAATATAATGTTGTCCCCTTATAGAAAATAATGCAGCCCCTTCATAGAATATAATGTAGCCCCCCTCATATGGTATAATGCAGCCTCTCCCCACAGAATATAAATCAGCCTCCCCTCATAGGGTATAATGCAGCCTCCCATCATAGGGCATAATGCAGCCTCACCCCCCACCGAATATAATGCAGCCTTCCCTCATAAGATATAATGCAGCTTCCCCTCCCACAGAATATAATGCAGCCTCCCCTCATAGGGTATAATGCAGCCTCCCCCCCAGAATATAATGCAGCCTCAACTCATAGGGTATAATGTAGCCTTCCCCCCCACAGAATATAATGCAGCCCCCCCCACAGAGTATAATGCAACCAGGACTCAGTGATATATATATAAAAAAACAAACACAATACTCACCTCTCCTCACTCCCACGCTGATTCCGGCTCTTTCCCAGTATCAGCAGCTGCGTTGTCATCTGTCCGGCACTCAGCGGGATCACAATGAAGTGATGTCATCATGCACATGCAGTGTCAGAGGCAGAGGAGAATGATGGGAGAGGGAGCATCATCTAATGCTCTCTCCTCCATTATTGCTTTCAACTGTATGGGCATCTATGATGCCCATACAGTTGAATGCGGTGCGCATTGGGGGTGTTGCTGGCACCGCCCCCCTGACTTACAGTCCCATAATGGTCGCATGGGCTGGGGTAGCGGGGGGCCCAGGTCTGTCGGCCTTGATAGTGGGCAGTGTTAGATGCAGCTTGCTAAAGAGAAATGAATATTTACCCTTCCCCACACTCCCATGGATGTTGAAGGGGGATGAATATTGATTTCACTTTAATAGCGGGGACAGGTTTTAGCTGCTGCAGCCGGCTTCTGTCTCTTGTCACCCGCTGCTGCTCCGGCCCCCATAGAAGCTGAGTGGTGTGCCGCTATTAGCAACATGCCACTGACAGTGGCCCCTGGAGCAGTGGGGGCCCTAGGCAGCTGCTGTCCCTGTATGCCAGCAGGTATTAGTGCTTGAGCCCACCGGAAAATACTCCGGTTCTCCGATGGGCCAGTTTGATCCTGGACCTAGATTTACATTTTTGGTTCATGGACAGCAAAAAATATTATGAGGTACGAGCTTCATGATAAACTTGTCGCATCTTACTGCAATACAGATTAATTTAAGATTTGAACATGAAATGCATGAACTTGCCCCCTAAGTGTTTAAAAGTCTTCTTCTCTAAACACTACGTTATGCTTTATATATTAGGAGAGGGAAATAAAAAAGGAATCTTTGCATAGAGCTGTAAGTTGTGTTCATGGCTTTTGACTGAAGTAGGTTCACGGCATTGGAGGTAGCTTGAAGTATTTCAAAACACCCTAAGGAGAAAAGCACAATAAAACACACAAGAAGTTTGTGCCCTGATGATTTATTTATAGCTGGAAGAGAATGCAACCAAGAGTAGTAATGGCAGAAAATAAAGACTAGGGTGTGAGCAAAGATTGTGAATTAATAATGTATTGTTTATAGTACATTTAAAAAGCACTAGAGCTGCTCTGGTTTGTAGCCTGGAACATTTCATCTGTAGTTTACTTTTTGTGATTGACTAAATTTGGCAGTTTACGCCATTAAAACCTGAAGACATAGGATCTTCTCTTATCTAAAGCTCCATCAATGAATAACACTGAGCACCCTATGCATAGTTTTGCTAAAAGCCAGCTGGTAGCAGTTTGTTCAAAGGGGCTTTGTTTTAGATATATGCACATCAGGTAGCTTAATGCCTCTTTGTGCAAGAAGCCTTGCAGTGTTGCTATGATAAGTAAACCCTTTTAAGTGTTCCCTTTTACCTTCTTTGCAGTTGTCCAGTGGATGGTGGTTTTGCTATGGTCAGCCTCTTTGAATGAGCAATTTTAGGAAGTTTCTCTACAGTTACATTTTATATAAGAAAATTAACATTGTATTTTTTACAGGCTATTTTTTCTGGATGCCACCAAAGGAATCCAATGGATAGAACATGCAAAGGTTAAACAAAATAGAAATAAATAAAACAATATGATATGTGTGTAAAAATGGAGGTAAAAGTCGGTAAAGAATCATTGTTGGTCACTGCAAAGACTGAATCAAATGCAATGCATGAATTAAGACATAAAATACGGATTAATGCAGATGACTGTATTGGGAATCATGGGGATTATAACAAACTACAGAATACAACATAAACTTTTCACAAGTAACCTCAATGCTCTCAACCATGCCCCACATCTCTAAAGGTACCTTCACACTAAACGACGCTGCAGCGATACCGACAACGATCCGGATCGCTGCAGCGTCGCTGTTTGGTCGCTGGAGAGCTGTCACACAGACAGCTCTCCAGCGACCAACGATGCCGGTAACCAGGGTAAACATCGGGTTATTAAGCGCAGGGCCGCGCTTAGTAACCCGATGTTTACCCTGGTTACCATCCTAAAAGTAAAAAAAACAAACGCTTCATACTTACCTTCCGCTGTCTGTCCTCGGCGCTGTGCTTCTCTGTACTGGCTGTGAGCACAGCGGCCGGAAAGCACAGAGGTGACGTCACCGCTCTGCTTTCTGGCCGCTGTGCTCACAGTGAGTGCAGGAAAGCAGAGCGCCGGAGGACAGACAGCTGAAGGTAAGTATGAAGCGTTTGTTTTTTTTACTTTTAGGATGGTAACCAGGGTAAACATCGGGTTACTAAGCGCGGCCCTGCGCTTAGTAACCCGATGTTTACCCTGGTTACCAGCGAAGACATCGCTGAATCGGTGTCACACACGCCGATTCAGCGATGTCAGCGGGAGAGCCAGCGACCAAATAAAGTTCTGGCCTTCTAGCCCCGACCAACGACATCACAGCAGGATTCTGATCGCTGCTGCGTGTCAAACTGAACGATATCGCTAGCGAGGACGCTGCAACGTCACGGATCGCTAGCGATATCGTTTAGTGTGAAGGTAGCTTTACACCTTACCTGTGCTCTGCGTTCTGATAGTGAACGAGGAGTCAAACATCCTTCATAATCCGAACCTCGCTTCTCAAACACTTTACTCATGCAGCACTAATTTTCTGGAATGTACTTCTCAAGACAATCCTGATAATTCACAATATTCACAGTTTTAAGTATGCTCTCCATCCAGGCACTCAGCAGGATTTCAGGTATGTTATTTATTAATTATAAAACACTAGATGGTGGCCCAATTCTAACGCATCGGGTATTCTAGAATATGTATGTATGTATATAGCAGCCACATAGTATATAGCACAGGCCACGTAGTATATAGGAGTACTACATGGCCTGTGGTATACACCATGTGGCTGCTATATACATACATACATATTGTAGAATACCCGATGTGTTAATATATGCCACGCAGTAAATAACACAGCCCACATAGTATATAACACAGCCCACACAGTATATATCAGCCACGCAGTATATAACACAGCCCACGTAATATGTAACACTGGCCACGTAATATATAGCACAGCCCACGTAATATATAGCACAGCCCACATAGTATCTAACAGTGGCCACGTAGTATATAGCACGCAGTATAGAACACAGCCACATAGTATATAACACTGCCCACGTAGTATATAGCAGCCATGTAGTATATAATACAGCCCACACAGTATATAACACTGGCCATGTAATATATAGCACAGCCCACGCAGTATAGAACACAGCCCACATAGTATCTAACACTGGCCAGGTAGTATATAGCAGCCACGCGGTATCTAACACAGCCCACACAGTATTTAGCAGTGTGGGCATCATATCCCTGTTAAAAAAATAATTAAAATAAAAAATAGTTATATACTCACCCGGCGGGATCCAGTGTATATCCAGCGAACCTCTGACGATGCGCGCGGTTGCCGCCATCTTGCGTTCCCAGAATGCATTGCGAAATTACCCAGATCACATAGCGGTCTCGCGAGACCGCTAAGTCTTCTGGGTAATTTTGCAATGCATCTCTGGGACCGGAAGCTGGCGGGAGTGCACCGTCGGACTACGGAAGGTGAGAATAGAAGAGTTTTTGTTTTTTTATTATTTTTAACGATAGATCTTTTTACTATTGATGCTGCATTGGCAGCATCAATAGTAAAAACTTGGTCACACCGGGTTAATAGCGTCGGTAACGGAGTGAGTTACCCGGGGCATAACGCGGTCCGTTACCGCTGGCATTAACCCTGTGTGAACGGTGACTGGAGTGGAGTATGGAGCGGGCACTGACTGCAGGGAATATGGAGCGGGCACTGACTGCGGGGAGTAAGGAGCGGGCGCCATGCACTGACTGCAGGGGAGTAGGGAGGGACTAATCGGACTGTGGCCGTCGCTGATTGGTCGCGGCAGCCATGACAGGCAGCTGGCGAGACCAATCAGCGACTTGGATTCCATGACAGACAGAGGCCGCGACCAATGAATATCTGTGACAGAAGGACAGACAGACAGAAAGACGGAAGTGACCCTTAGACAATTATATAGTAGATGGCCAGGCAATACAATACAAGCACTTTTTAGCTTTTGTGTCAACCCTATTTCCTTATAAATTATAAGATCTTGACAGCAAGCTCTAACGTCTCTTGTTTGAATTGTTGAATGTGTTACTCGGTAACAGGGCCGGACTGGCCATCGGGCAGTTCTGGCAAATGCCAGAATGGCCGGTGCCAGTAGTGGGCCGCTGCTCACCAACTCACCCCTCCACGAGTGCCTCCACCGCATTCAACTATACCGGCATCTATGATGCCGATACAGTTGAATGCAATGATGGAGGAGAGAGCGTCTGCTGACGCTCCCTCTACCATCATTCCTCACTCTGCCTCTGACACTGCGGGTGCGCGCGCACTCACTGTGTCCCAGGCAGTGCAGCGGCAGCCACCGAGACAGGAGCAGGGAGCAACGCGGGCACGAGGAGAGGTGAAGAGTGTGTTTATTTTTACTGGACTGTGGGGCCATTCTTGGGGGGAGGAGAGATGCGGGCTGTGCTGTATACTACTATGTGTGCTGTGCTATATACTACTGTGTGGGCTGTGCTATATACTACTGTGTGGGCTGTGCTGTATACTACTGTGTGGGCTGTGCTATATACTACTGTGTGGGCTGTGCTATATACCACTATGTGGACTGTGCTGTATACTACTATGTGGGGCTGTGCTGTATACTACTATGTGGGGCTGTGCTATATACCACTATGTGGACTGTGCTGTATACTACTATGTGGGGCTGTGCTGTATGCTACTATGTAGGCTGTGCTGTATACTACTATGTGGTCTGTGCTATATAATACTGTGTGGGCTGTGCTGTATACTACTGTGTGGCCAGTGCTGTATATTACAGTGTGGGCTGTGCTTTATACTACTAGGTGGGCTGTGCTATATACTACTAGGTGGGCTGTGCTCTATACTACTATGTGGGCTATGCTATATACTACTGTGTGGGCTGTGCTGCATACTGCTACGTGGGCTGTGCTGTATACTGCTATGTGGGCTGTGCTGTATACTGCTTTGTGGGCTGTGCTGAATACTACTACGTGGGCTGTGCTGTATACTACTGTGTGGGCTGTGCTGTATACTACTGTGTGGGCTGTGCTGTATAGTATCCTCCCTTAAAGTCCACTTTAAGGGAGGATATTAGCGAAGGAAATGAGGATGTCGAGTCCATATGGGTTGAAATTCATGGAGGGAAAAATGGTAACAAAATTCTCATTGGGGTCTTTTACAAACCCCCAAATATAACAGAAACCATGGAAAGTCTACTTCTAAAGCAGATAGATGAAGCTGCAACCCATAATGAGGTCCTGGTTATGGGGGACTTTAACTACCCGGATATTAACTGGGAAACAGAAACCTGTGAAACCCATAAAGGCAACAGGTTTCTGCTAATAACCAAGAAAAATTATCTTTCACAATTGGTGCAGAATCCAACCAGAGGAGCAGCACTTTTAGACCTAATACTATCTAATAGACCTGACAGAATAACAAATCTGCAGGTGGTCGGGCATCTAGGAAATAGCGACCACAATATTGTACAGTTTCACCTGTCTTTCACTAGGGGGACTTGTCAGGGAGTCACAAAAACACTGAACTTTAGGAAGGCAAAGTTTGACCAGCTTAGAGATGCCCTTAATCTGGTAGACTGGGACAATATCCTCAGAAATAAGAATACAGATAATAAATGGGAAATGTTTAAGAACATCCTAAATAGGCAGTGTAAGCGGTTTATACCTTGTGGGAATAAAAGGACTAGAAATAGGAAAAACCCAATGTGGCTAAACAAAGAAGTAAGACAGGCAATTAACAGTAAAAAGAAAGCATTTGCACTACTAAAGCAAGATGGCACCATTGAAGCTCTAAAAAACTATAGGGAGAAAAATACTTTATCTAAAAAACTAATTAAAGCTGCCAAAAAGGAAACAGAGAAGCACATTGCTAAGGAGAGTAAAACTAATCCCAAACTGTTCTTCAACTATATCAATAGTAAAAGAATAAAAACTGAAAATGTAGGCCCCTTAAAAAATAGTGAGGAAAGAATGGTTGTAGATGACGAGGAAAAAGCTAACATATTAAACACCTTCTTCTCCACGGTATTCACGGTGGAAAATGAAATGCTAGGTGAAATCCCAAGAAACAATGAAAACCCTATATTAAGGGTCACCAATCTAACCCAAGAAGAGGTGCGAAACCGGCTAAATAAGATTAAAATAGATAAATCTCCGGGTCCGGATGGCATACACCCACGAGTACTAAGAGAACTAAGTAATGTAATAGATAAACCATTATTTCTTATTTTTAGGGACTCTATAGCGACAGGGTCTGTTCCGCAGGATTGGCGCATAGCAAATGTGGTGCCAATATTCAAAAAGGGCTCTAAAAGTGAACCTGGAAATTATAGGCCAGTAAGTCTAACCTCTATTGTTGGTAAAATATTTGAAGGGTTTCTGAGGGATGTTATTCTGGATTATCTCAATGAGAATAACTGTTTAACTCCATATCAGCATGGGTTTATGAGAAATCGCTCCTGTCAAACCAATCTAATCAGTTTTTATGAAGAGGTAAGCTATAGGCTGGACCACGGTGAGTCATTGGACGTGGTATATCTCGATTTTTCCAAAGCGTTTGATACCGTGCCGCACAAGAGGTTGGTACACAAAATGAGAATGCATGGTCTGGGGGAAATTGTGTGTAAATGGGTTAGTAACTGGCTTAGTGATAGAAAGCAGAGGGTGGTTATAAATGGTATAGTCTCTAACTGGGTCGCTGTGACCAGTGGGGTACCGCAGGGGTCAGTATTGGGACCTGTTCTCTTCAACATATTCATTAATGATCTGGTAGAAGGTTTACACAGTAAAATATCGATATTTGCAGATGATACAAAACTATGTAAAGCAGTTAATACAAGAAAAGATAGTATTCTGCTACAGATGGATCTGGATAAGTTGGAAACTTGGGCTGAAAGGTGGCAGATGAGGTTTAACAATGATAAATGTAAGGTTATACACATGGGAAGAAGGAATCAATGTCACCATTACACACTGAATGGGAAACCACTGGGTAAATCTGACAGGGAGAAGGACTTGGGGATCCTAGTTAATGATAAACTTACCTGGAGCAGCCAGTGCCAGGCAGCAGCTGCCAAGGCAAACAGGATCATGGGGTGCATTAAAAGAGGTCTGGATACACATGATGAGAGCATTATACTGCCTCTGTACAAATCCCTAGTTAGACCGCACATGGAGTACTGTGTCCAGTTTTGGGCACCGGTGCTCAGGAAGGATATAATGGAACTAGAGAAAGTACAAAGGAGGGCAACAAAATTAATAAAGGGGATGGGAGAACTACAATACCCAGATAGATTAGCGAAATTAGGATTATTTAGTCTAGAAAAAAGACGACTGAGGGGCGATCTAATAACCATGTATAAGTATATAAGGGGACAATACAAATATCTCGCTGAGGATCTGTTTATACCAAGGAAGGTGACGGGCACAAGGGGGCATTCTTTGCGTCTGGAGGAGAGAAGGTTTTTCCACCAACATAGAAGAGGATTCTTTACTGTTAGGGCAGTGAGAATCTGGAATTGCTTGCCTGAGGAGGTGGTGATGGCGAACTCAGTCGAGGGGTTCAAGAGAGGCCTGGATGTCTTCCTGGAGCAGAACAATATTGTATCATACAATTAGGTTCTGTAGAAGGACGTAGATCTGGGGATTTATTATGATGGAATATAGGCTGAACTGGATGGACAAATGTCTTTTTTCGGCCTTACTAACTATGTTACTATGTTACTATGTTACTACGTGGGATGTGTTATCTGCTATAAGGGTTGTGCTATATCCTATGCGGGTTTTGCTATATGCTATGCGGGTTGAGCTATATACTATGTGGGTTGTGCTATATACTAAGTGGGTTGTGCTATATACTATGCGGGCTTTGCTATATACTATGCGGGTTGTGCTATATACTATGTGGGCTTTGCTATATACTATGGGGGGTATATTATATTCTATGGGGGAGGCCGTGTTATATACTATGGGGGTATATTGTATTCTATGGGGAAGGCTGTGTGATATACTATGGGGGGCTGCATTATATTTTATGGGGCCTACATTATATATTATGGGGAGGTGGGCTGTATTAAATTCTATGGGGGGCTATATTAGATTTTATGAGGGATGATTGCATCATACTCTTTGATGGTGCTGCATTATATTATGTGGGGAGGTGGGCTGTATTATATTGCATAATACACTCCTCATAGTGCTCCATATAGTATAATGCACCACCATAGTCATCCATGTAGTACAATTCACTTCCCATAGTATAATGCACCTCATAGTTCTTCATATAGTATAATGTATTCCCCATAGTCCTCAATACAGTATAATGCAGCCTACATATAGTATAATGCAGCCACCACCCTACAGAATATAATGCAGCCACCCCAGAGTATAATGCAGCCAACCCAGAGTATAATGCAGCCACCCCATAGAATATAATGCAGCCCCCCTCATAGTTTAATGCAGCACCCTCATAGATTATGATGCAATCACCCCTCAAAGAATATAAATATAATACAGCCCCCCATAGAATATAATGTAGCCCCGAATAGAATATAATACAGCCCACCTCCCCACAGAATATAATGCAGCCCCATCAAAGAGTATGATGCAATCATCCCTCATAAAATCTAATACGCCCCCCCCATAGAATATAATACAGCCCACCTCCCCATAATATATAATGTAGGCCCGGCGTTGCTCCCTGCTCCTATCTTTGCGGCTGTCGCTGCACTGCCTGGGACACAGTGAGTGCGCATGCACTCGCAGTGTCAGAGGCAGAGTGAAGAATTATGTGAGAGGGAGAGTCAGCAGACGTTCTCTCCTCCATCATTGCATTCAACTGTACCGGCGTCATAGACGCTGGTATAGTTGAATGCGGCGGCGGCGCTGGTGGGGGGGGGGTGAGTCGGCGAGCAGCGGCCCACTACTGGCACCGGCCCTTCTGGCATTTGCCAAAACTGCCCGATGGCCAGTCCAGCCCTGAGTCTGGGTCCCTATCAGGGTGCCATGTATTGCTACCGAGAACAGAAGTGCCTTGTGCCTTTGGTACTTTTCATGGCCCTTTGGTCAATTTCTTACCCTTTTTTTATAACAAGGCACTTCCTCTATGAAGAAGGGGGGACCTGTAGACGTTTTCACCAACTAGTTGCAAATGGGGAAGAAAAACAAAATTGCTGTGTGTAAATGTTTCCTTGAAGTTAAAATCTGCAATAAATTTGCAACATCTCAGCATTGTCTAAGTTTGCATAATTTAGCACCTCTTCTACGTAATGTTCACTGATTGACTTGTAATTTGACCCACAGCGATTGCTAATCTTTAATTGGTCAGATATCCAACTGACACACAAGTCTCTAGACTAATTCAGCCAGTGACAAACCTCATAGACTGTTGGATGCTAAAAAGTGGGATGATCTAGTTAATCTTTAAAAGAGATGATATTGTGAACTACCTTTTAAAGGGAGTCTGTCAGCACAAAATAACTGTTCATACCAAACACAGGCACTCGGTGCACCCTTGATATTGCCAAATAGTTCAGTACACCTTCCCAAAAACTTGTGTTCCATTCTGTTCTCCTCTGGCTCCTGTAATGCCAGACCTGTCGATCCAGTAAGGAGCTAACAAAGTTGCACTGTATAGAGTCTTAGCATGTAAATATGACATTGGAATTGCATTACTGATCTAGAAAATAGGAAAAAGCAAAAATACTTATTGCATAAATTGGCAAATTCATGTGTGCCCAGTAGCCAACGACAAGGCGATACTCTTTGCTGGGAACTGTTATGAAAGGCAATTCAGTACTACAATGGACATAGCGGTCAGAGCACATATAGTGATCTGACAATAACCCAAAATCATAGAACGAGCTCTGAGACGTGGGAACTCTGCAGACCGCAATCCCTAATCCTCTCCAAACAACACTAGAGGCCGCCGTGGATTGCGCCTAACTCTGCCTATGCAACTCGGCACAGCCTGAGAAACTAACTAGCCTGAAGATAGAAAATAAGCCTACCTTGCCTCAGAGAAATACCCCAAAGGAAAAGGCAGCCCCCCACATATAATGACTGTGAGTTAAGATGAAAAGACAAACGTAGAGATGAAATAGATTCAGCAAAGTGAGGCCCGACTTTCTTAACAGATCGAGGATAGAAAAGGTAACTTTGCGGTCTACACAAAACCCTAAAGAAAACCACGCAAAGGGGGCAAATAGACCCTCCGTACCGAACTAACGGCACGGAGGTACACCCTTTGCGTCCCAGAGCTTCCAGCAACAAATTAGAGAAGCTGGACAGAAAAAATAGCAAACAAATAGCAAAGAAGAACTTAGCTATGCAGAGCAGCAGGCCACAGGAATGATCCAGGGAAAAGCAAGTCCAACACTGGAACATTGACAGGAAGCCAGGATCAAAGCATTAGGTGGAGTTAAGTAGAGAAGCACCTAACGACCTCACCAGATCACCTGAGGGAGGAAACTCAGAAGCCGCAGTACCACTTCCCTCCACCAACAGAAGCTCACAGAGAGAACCAGCCGAAGTACCACTTGTGACCACAGGAGGGAGCTCTGCCACAGAATTCACAACAGTACCCCCCCCTTGAGGAGGGGTCACCGAACCCTCACCAGAGCCCCCAGGCCGACCAGGATGAGCCACATGAAAGGCACGAACAAGATCGGGAGCATGGACAGCAGAGGCAAAAACCCAGGAATTATCTTCCTGAGCATAACCCTTCCATTTAACCAGATACTGCAGTTTCCGTCTAGAAACACGAGAATCCAAAATCTTCTCCACAATATACTCCAATTCCCCCTCCACCAAAACCGGGGCAGGAGGATCAACAGATGGAACCATAGGTGCCACGTATCTCCGCAACAATGACCTATGGAATACGTTATGTATGGAAAAAGAATCTGGAAGGGTCAGACGAAAAGACACAGGATTAAGAACCTCAGAAATCCTATACGGACCAATGAAACGAGGTTTAAACTTAGGAGAGGAAACCTTCATAGGAATATGACGAGAAGATAACCAAACCAGATCCCCAACACGAAGTCGGGGACCCACACGGCGTCTGCGATTAGCGAAACGTTGAGCCTTCTCCTGGGACAAGGTCAAATTGTCCACTACATGAGTCCAAATCTGCTGCAACCTGTCCACCACGGTATCCACACCAGGACAGTCCGAAGACTCAACCTGTCCTGAAGAGAAAAGAGGATGGAACCCAGAATTGCAGAAAAATGGCGAAACCAAGGTAGCCGAGCTGGCCCGATTATTAAGGGCGAACTCAGCCAAAGGCAAAAAGGACACCCAGTCATCCTGATCGGCAGAAACAAAGCATCTCAGATATGTTTCCAAGGTCTGATTGGTTCGTTCGGTCTGGCCATTAGTCTGAGGATGGAAAGCCGAGGAAAAAGACAAGTCAATGCCCATCCTACCACAAAAGGCTCGCCAAAACCTCGAAACAAACTGGGAACCTCTGTCAAAAACGATATTCTCTGGAATTCCATGTAAACGAACCACATGCTGGAAGAACAATGGCACCAAATCAGAGGAGGAAGGCAATTTAGACAAGGGTACCAGATGAACCATCTTAGAAAAGCGATCACAGACCACCCAAATGACTGACATCTTTTGAGAAACGGGAAGATCAGAAATAAAATCCATAGAGATATGTGTCCAAGGCCTCTTCGGGACCGGCAAGGGCAAAAGCAACCCACTGGCACGAGAACAGCAGGGCTTAGCCCGAGCACAAATCCCACAGGACTGCACAAAAGCACGCACATCCCACGACAGAGACGGCCACCAAAAGGATCTAGCCACTAACTCTCTGGTACCAAAGATTCCAGGATGACTAGCCAACACCGAACAATGAACCTCAGAGATAACTTTATTGGTCCACCTATCAGGGACAAACAGTCTCTCCGCTGGACAACGATCAGGTTTATTAGCCTGAAATTTTTGCAGCACCCGCCGCAAATCAGGGGAGATGGCAGACACAATTACTCCTTCCTTGAGGATACCCGCCGGCTCAGACAAACCCGGAGAGTCGGGCACAAAACTCCTAGACAGAGCATCCGCCTTCACATTTTTAGAGCCCGGAAGGTACGAAATCACAAAGTCAAAACGGGCAAAAAACAGCGACCAACGAGCCTGTCTAGGATTCAACCGCTTAGCAGACTCAAGATAAGTCAAGTTCTTATGATCAGTCAATACCACCACGCGATGCTTAGCTCCTTCAAGCCAATGACGCCACTCCTCGAATGCCCACTTCATGGCCAGCAACTCTCGGTTGCCCACATCATAATTTCGCTCAGCAGGCGAAAACTTCATGGAAAAAAAAGCGCATGGTTTCATCACTGAGCAATCAGAACCTCTCTGCGACAAAACAGCCCCTGCTCCAATCTCAGAAGCATCAACCTCGACCTGGAACGGAAGAGAAACATCTGGTTGACACAGGGGCAGAAGAAAAACGACGCTTCAACTCTTGAAAAGCTTCCACAGCAGCAGAAGACCAATTGACCAAATCAGCACCCTTCTTGGTCAAATCGGTCAATGGTTTGGCAATACTAGAAAAATTGCAGATGAAGCGACGATAAAAATTAGCAAAGCCCAGGAACTTTTGCAGACTTTTCAGAGATGTTGGCTGAGTCCAATCATGGATGGCTTGGACCTTAACAGGATCCATCTCGATAGTAGAAGGGGAAAAGATGAACCCCAAAAATGAAACCTTCTGCACACCAAAGAGACACTTTGATCCCTTCACAAACAAAGAATTAGCACGCAGGACCTGAAAAACTGTTCTGACTTGCTTCACATGAGACTCCCAATCATCCGAGAAGATCAAAATGTCATCCAAGTACACAATCAGGAATTTATCCAGGTACTCTCGGAAGATGTCATGCATAAAGGACTGAAACACTGATGGAGCATTGGCAAGTCCGAATGGCATCACTAGATACTCAAAATGACCCTCGGGCGTATTAAATGCAGTTTTCCATTCATCTCCTCGCCTGATTCGCACCAGATTATACGCACCACGAAGATCTATCTTGGTGAACCAACTAGCCCCCTTAATCCGAGCAAACAAATCAGATAACAATGGCAAGGGGTACTGAAATTTAACCGTGATCTTATTTAGAAGGCGGTAATCTATACAAGGTCTCAGCGAACCATCCTTCTTGGCTACAAAAAAGAACCCTGCTCCTAATGGTGACGATGACGGGCGAATATGCCCCTTCTCCAGTGATTCCTTCACATAACTGCGCATAGCGGCGTGCTCAGGCACGGATAAATTAAACAGTCGACCTTTTGGGAATTTACTACCAGGAATCAAATTGATAGCACAATCACAATCCCTATGCGGAGGTAGGGCATCGGACTTGGGCTCATCAAATACATCCCAGTAATCAGACAAGAACTCTGGAACCTCAGAAGGGGTGGATGACGAAATTGACAGAAATGGAACATCACCATGTACCCCCTGACAACCCCAGCTGGACACCGACATGGATTTCCAATCTAATACTGGATTATGGGCTTGTAGCCATGGCAACCCCAACACGACCACATCATGCAGATTACGCAACACCAGAAAGCGAATAACCTCCTGATGTGCAGGAGCCATGCACATGGTCAGCTGGGTCCAGTATTGAGGCTTATTCTTGGCCAAAGGCGTGGCATCAATTCCTCTCAATGGAATAGGACACTGCAAGGGCTCTAAGAGAAACCCACAACGCTTAGCAAACTTCAAGTCCAGTTACTCCTTCCTTGAGGATACCCGCCGGCTCAGACAAACCCGGAGAGTCGGGCACAAAACTCCTAGACAGAGCATCCGCCTTCACATTTTTAGAGCCCGGAAGGTACGAAATCACAAAGTCAAAACGGGCAAAAAACAGCGACCAACGAGCCTGTCTAGGATTCAACCGCTTAGCAGACTCAAGATAAGTCAAGTTCTTATGATCAGTCAATACCACCACGCGATGCTTAGCTCCTTCAAGCCAATGACGCCACTCCTCGAATGCCCACTTCATGGCCAGCAACTCTCGGTTGCCCACATCATAATTTTGCTCAGCAGGCGAAAACTTCATGGAAAAAAAAGCGCATGGTTTCATCACTGAGCAATCAGAACCTCTCTGCGACAAAACAGCCCCTGCTCCAATCTCAGAAGCATCAACCTCGACCTGGAACGGAAGAGAAACATCTGGTTGACACAACGCAGGGGCAGAAGAAAAACGACGCTTCAACTCTTGAAAAGCTTCCACAGCAGTAGAAGACCAATTGACCAAATCAGCACCCTTCTTGGTCAAATCGGTCAATGGTTTGGCAATACTAGAAAAATTGCAGATGAAGCGACGATAAAAATTAGCAAAGCCCAGGAACTTTTGCAGACTTTTCAGAGATGTCGGCTGAGTCCAATCATGGATGGCTTGGACCTTAACAGGATCCATCTCGATAGTAGAAGGGGAAAAGATGAACCCCAAAAATGAAACCTTCTGCACACCAAAGAGACACTTTGATCCCTTCACAAACAAAGAATTAGGACGCAGGACCTGAAAAACTGTTCTGACCTGCTTCACATGAGACTCCCAATCATCCGAGAAGATCAAAATGTCATCCAAGTACACAATCAGGAATTTATCCAGGTACTCTCGGAAGATGTCATGCACAAAGGACTGAAACACTGATGGAGCATTGGCAAGTCCGAATGGCATCACTAGATACTCAAAATGACCCTCGGGCGTATTAAATGCAGTTTTCCATTCATCTCCTCGCCTGATTCGCACCAGATTATACGCACCACGAAGATCTATCTTGGTGAACCAACTAGCCCCCTTAATCCGAGCAAACAAATCAGATAACAATGGCAAGGGGTACTGAAATTTAACCGTGATCTTATTTAGAAGGCGGTAATCTATACAAGGTCTCAGCGAACCATCCTTCTTGGCTACAAAAAAGAACCCTGCTCCTAATGGTGACGATGACGGGCGAATATGCCCCTTCTCCAGGGATTCCTTCACATAACTGCGCATAGCGGCGTGCTCAGGCACGGATAAATTAAACAGTCGACCTTTTGGGAATTTACTACCAGGAATCAAATTGATAGCACAATCACAATCCCTATGCGGAGGTAGGGCATCGGACTTGGGCTCATCAAATACATCCCGGTAATCAGACAAGAACTCTGGAACCTCAGAAGGGGTGGATGACGAAATTGACAGAAATGGAACATCACCATGTACCCCCTGACAACCCCAGCTGGACACCGACATGGATTTCCAATCTAATACTGGATTATGGGCTTGTAGCCATGGCAACCCCAACACGACCACATCATGCAGATTATGCAACACCAGAAAGCGAATAACCTCCTGATGTGCAAGAGCCATGCACATGGTCAGCTGGGTCCAGTATTGAGGCTTTTTCTTGGCCAAAGGCGTGGCATCAATTCCTCTCAATGGAATAGGACACTGCAAGGGCTTTAAGAGAAACCCACAACGCTTAGCAAACTCCAAGTCCATCAAATTCAGGGCAGCGCCTGAATCCACAAATGCCATGGCAGAATACGATGACAAAGAACAGATCAAGGCAACGGACAGAAGAAATTTTGACTGTACCGTACCAATGGTGGCAGACCTAGCGAACCGCTTAGTGCGCTTAGGACAATCAGAGATAGCATGAGTGGAATCACCACAGTAGAAACACAGCCCATTCAGACGTCTGTGTTCTTGCCGTTCAACTCTGGTCAAAGTCCTATCGCACTGCATAGGCTCAGGTCTAAGCTCAGGTAATACCGCCAAATGGTGCACAGATTTATGCTCACGCAAGCGTCGACCGATCTGAATGGCCAAAGACATAGACTCATTCAAACCAGCAGGCATAGGAAATCCCACCATGACATCCTTAAGGGCTTCAGAGAGACCCTTTATGAAGATAGCTGCCAGCGCAGATTCATTCCATTGAGTGAGCACGGACCACTTTCTAAATTTCTGACAATATACCTCTATCTCATCCTGACCCTGACAAAGAGCCAGCAAATTTTTCTCTGCCTGATCCACTGAATTAGGTTCATCGTACAGCAATCCGAGCGCCAGGAAAAACGCATCGATATTACTCAATGCAGGATCTCCTGGCGCAAGAGAAAATGCCCAGTGCTGAGGGTCGCCGCGCAAAAAAGAAATAACAATCAAAACCTGTTGAACTGGATCACCAGAGGAGCGAGGTTTCAAGGCCAGAAATAATTTACAATTATTTTTGAAACTCAGAAACTTAGTTCTATCTCCAAAATACAAATCAGGAATAGGAATTCTTGGTTCTAACATAGATTTCTGATCAATAGTGTCTTGAATCTTTTGTACTCTTGTCGAGAGCTGATCCACAAATGAAGACAGACTTCTAATGTCCATCGCTACACCTGTGTACTGAACCACCCAAATGTCTAGGGGAAAAAAAAGGCAAAACACAGTGCAAAGAAAAAAAAATGGTCTCAGAACTTCTTTTTTCCCTCTATTGAGAATCATTAGTACTTTTGGCTTCCTGTACTGTTATGAAAGGCAATTCAGTACTACAATGGACATAGCGGTCAGAGCACATACAGTGATCTGACAATAACCCAAAATCATAGAACGAGCTCTGAGACGTGGGAACTCTGCAGACCGCAATCCCTAATCCTCTCCAAACAACACTAGAGGCAGCCGTGGATTGCGCCTAACTCTGCCTATGCAACTCGGCACAGCCTGAGAAACTAACTAGCCTGAAGATAGAAAATAAGCCTACCTTGCCTCAGAGAAATACCCCAAAGGAAAAGGCAGCCCCCCACATATAATGACTGTGAGTTAAGATGAAAAGACAAACGTAGAGATGAAATAGATTCAGCAAAGTGAGGCCCGACTTTCTTAACAGATCGAGGATAGAAAAGGTAACTTTGCGGTCTACACAAAACCCTAAAGAAAACCACGCAAAGGGGGCAAAAAGACCCTCCGTACCGAACTAACGGCACGGAGGTACACCCTTTGCGTCCCAGAGCTTCCAGCAACAAATTAGAGAAGCTGGACAGAAAAAATAGCAAACAAATAGCAAAGAAGAACTTAGCTATGCAGAGCAGCAGGCCACAGGAATGATCCAGGGAAAAGCAAGTCCAACACTGGAACATTGACAGGAAGCCAGGATCAAAGCATTAGGTGGAGTTAAGTAGAGAAGCACCTAACGACCTCCCCAGATCACCTGAGGGAGGAAACTCAGAAGCCGCAGTACCACTTCCCTCCACCAACAGAAGCTCACAGAGAGAACCAGCCGAAGTACCACTTGTGACCACAGGAGGGAGCTCTGCCACAGAAGTCACAACAGGGAACCTAATATAATGTGATTACTCTCCTGGGCTGATAGCTGATACCAGTTTTCTGTTTGGACGTGCCGTTTTGATATTTGTATACATAAGCTCTGTGACTGAGCACTCCACCCATTAGCCCATGACGATTTTAATTACAGCAAAATCCTACATACCTATATAAGTGTGTAAGCAATCATCCCAGGAGAAGAAACACATTAGGTTCGTTTCCCAGCAAAGAGGAGCACTTTGACATTGGCTGCTGGGTATACATGAATTGGCCAATTTATGCACTAAGTATCTTAGTTTCTTACTATTTTCTAGAGCAGCAATGCAATTCCAATTTCATATATTTCATGTTTGTATGCTATAGCATTACATTATACAACTTTGTTAGTTATATTTGGAGGTGGCTACTCTTGGTATGCACCTGTTCACACCTGGTCTCTGTTAGAGGGAAAACAAATTGCTGGTAAGGGTGCACTGAGTGCATGTCCTTCGTTTGAACAGTCACTTTTTGCTGACAGAACTCCTTTTTGTTTCAAGACTGAGATGTTCTCCCTCCTGGTTTTAACAATATATAAATAATAAATTGGTTATTCAGTGCCTTATATTTGTTTCTATAAATTTAATTTTAAAGTACTGTTCTTTGAACAGAACACTGGGTAGAGAGGAAGAGGCACAGCATTCCACTTTATGGTTTAGACCTAATAAACTACGTGTGCAGATTTTTGGTAGGAAGTTAGGGACATTGTTCCATGGACTTGTAATCTGTCCTTACATATTGTATTGTATGTCACCCAAACAATTCTAAAATACCACCATATGGCAGATACAGGAATTATTCTTGTTCTGCTTATCTGGCCCAGTAAATGTCAACGTGATAAGAAAATGTATCATATAACCTCTAACTACAGAAAAGGCAAGATCTCTTGTGCTCTTATGGAAATATGTTGAAAGCTTGGAAGTGCTATATGTGTGATAACTTAATGTTTAGGCCTTGTTCACAATGTGTAGTATTGATGGGTGTAATATTGCTGGCATTTTTGATTGGTGCGGTTAGTTTCCAGAGTATTCTATGGTTTCCCTCTCTTACCTTTTAACTTTTAATGGAAGGAAAAGATTTCTAATTAGCTACTATACTAGGTAAAGTCATGTTTTCAACATAAAACCCACTTAGTTTTAGAAATTATCGTATCATCCCCTAAGTATGACATCTAATATATCCTATCAAACACATCCAATGAAAAAAAATCTTTTTTTACACACCCTATTTTGTGTTTGATGCATTTACTATTTTTCCATTATATAATTTTTTGCACCAACAGTATATATTCTCCTTTCAGGTGTCACTTTGGCAAATGCACATAGTAACAACTACAAGTACTTAATCAATTCTATCTATCTATCCATCTATCTATCTATCTATCTAGCAAAAAGATAACAATGTTTTGAACTTTTTACTTTCAGGCTTCATATCTCACCATCCACAGGTTATCCATACGTTACTGTATCTCCTACATACATACACACATACACACACACACACACACACATCACATTTTTTTACATTGTACACTGTGTTCCAAATTATTATTATGCAAATTGAATTTAAGTGTCATAAAGATTTAATTGTTTTGTTTTTCAAATAAACTCGTGGATGGTATTGTATCTCAGGTGTTGTGAAGTCTGTTGTCGGGCTCCCTCCTGTGGTCATGAATGGTACTTCGGCTGGTTCTGTCCATGGGCTTCCTCTAGTGGTTGTGAGTGGGGCTGCGGCTTCTGAGTTTCCTTCCACAGGTGACGAGGTTAATTCGTTAGCTGGCTGCTCTATTTAACTCCACTTAGATCATTGCTCCATGCCACCTGTCAATGTTCCAGTATTGGTCTAGTTCACTCCTGGATCGTTCTTGTAACCTGTCTTCCCAGCAGAAGCTAAGTTCCTGCTTGTTTTTCTCTTGTTTGCTATTTTTCTGTCCAGCTTGCTATTTTGATTTTTGTCTTGCTTGCTGGAAGCTCTGGGACGCAGAGGGAGCGCCTCCGCACCGTGAGTCGGTGCGGAGGGTCTTTTTGCGCCCTCTGCGTGGTCTTTTTGTAGTTTTTTTGTGCTGACCGCAAAGTTACCTTTCCTATCCTCAGTCTGTTCAGTAAGTCGGGCCTCACTTTGCTAAATCTATTTCATCTCTGTGTTTGTAATTTTCATCTTTACTCACAGTCATTATGTGTGGGGGGCTACCTATTATTTCTTTGTTACGTGGCGACCCTCAAGACTGGGCATTTTCCCTTGCGCCAGGAGATCCGGCATTGCGTGATGTTGATGCGTTTTTTTCTGGCGCTCGGATTGCTTTATGATGAACCAAATTCAGTGGATCAGGCAGAGAAAATCTTGCTGGCTCTGTGTCAGGGTCAGGATGAGGTAGAGATATATTGTCAGAAGTTTAGGAAGTGGTCTGTACTCACTCAGTGGAATGAATGTGCCCTGGCAGCAATTTTCAGAAAGGGTCTCTCTGAAGCCCTTAAGGATGTCATGGTGGGATTTCCCATGCCTGCTGGTCTGAATGAGTCTATGTCTTTGGCCATTCAGATCGATCGACGCTTGCGTGAGCGTAAAGCTGTGCACCATTTGGCGGTATTATCTGAGCATAGACCTGAGCCTATGCAATGTGATAGGACTTTGACCAGAGCTGAACGGCAAGAACACAGACGTCGGAATTGGCTGTGTTTTTACTGTTGTGATTCCACTCATGCTATCTCCGATTGTCCTAAGCGCACTAAGCGTTTCGCTAGGTCTGCCACAATTGGTACGGTACAGTCTAAATTTCTTTTGTCCGTTACTCTGATTTGCTCTTTGTCATCCTATTCTGTTATGGCATTTGTGGATTCAGGCGCTGCCCTGAATTTGATGGACTTGGAGTTTGCCAGGCGCTGTGGTTTTTTCTTGGAGCCCTTGCAGTATCCTATTCCATTGAGAGGAATTGATGCTACGCCTTTGGCCAAGAATAAGCCTCAGTACTGGACCCAATTGACCATGTGCATGGCTCCTGCACATCAGGAGGATATTCGCTTTTTGGTGTTGCATAATCTGCATGATGTGGTCATTTTGGGGTTGCCATGGCTACAGGTCCATAATCCAGTATTGGATTGGAAATCTATGTCTGTGTCCAGCTGGGGTGGTCAGGGGGTACATGGTGATGTTCCATTTTTGTCTATTTCGTCATCCACCCCTTCTGAAGTCCCGGAGTTTTTGTCTGATTACCGGGATGTATTTGATGAGCCCAAATCCAGTGCCCTACCTCCTCATAGGGATTGCGATTGTGCTATCAATTTGATTCCTGGTAGTAAGTTTCCTAAGGGCCGACTGTTCAATTTATCTGTGTCAGAGCACGCCGCTATGCGGAGTTATGTAAAGGAGTCCTTGGAGAAGGGTCATATTCGCCCGTCGTCGTCACCATTGGGAGCAGGGTTCTTTTTTGTGGCCAAGAAGGATGGTTCTTTGAGACCTTGTATTGATTACCGCCTTCTTAATAAGATCACAGTCAAATTTCAGTACCCTTTGCCGCTGCTGTCTGATTTGTTTGCTCGGATTAAGGGGGCTAGTTGGTTCACCAAGATAGATCTTCGTGGTGCGTATAATCTTGTGCGTATTAAACAGGGCGATGAATGGAAAACAGCATTTAATACGCCCGAGGGCCATTTTGAGTACCTGGTTATGCCATTCGGGCTTTCCAATGCTCCATCAGTATTTCAGTCCTTTATGCATGACATCTTCCGAGAGTACCTGGATAAATTCCTGATTGTATATTTGGATGATATTTTGGTCTTCTCGGATGATTGGGAGTCTCACGTGAGGCAGGTCAGAATGGTGTTCCAGGTCCTTCGTGCGAATTCTTTGTTTGTGAAGGGGTCTAAGTGTCTCTTTGGAGTTCAGAAGGTTTCATTTTTGGGTTTCATTTTTTCCCCTTCTACTATCGAGATGGACCCTGTTAAAGTCCAGGCCATTTATGATTGGACTCAGCCGACATCTGTGAAGAGTCTGCAAAAGTTCCTGGGCTTTGCTAATTTTTATCGTCGCTTCATCAGTAATTTTTCTAGTGTTGCTAAACCGTTGACTGATTTGACCAAGAAGGGTGCTGATGTGGTCAATTGGTCTTCTGCGGCTGTGGAAGCTTTTCAGGAGTTGAAGCGTCGTTTTTCTTCTGCCCCTGTGTTGTGCCAGCCAGATATTTCGCTCCCGTTTCAGGTCGAGGTTGATGCTTCTGAGATTGGAGCAGGGGCTGTTTTGTCGCAAAGAAGTTCTGATGGCTCGGTGATGAAACCATGTGCCTTCTTTTCTAGAAAGTTTTCGCCTGCTGAGCGCAATTATGATGTTGGCAATCGAGAGTTGTTGGCCATGAAGTGGGCATTCGAGGAGTGGCGTCATTGGCTTGAAGGAGCCAAGCATCGCGTGGTGGTCTTGACGGATCACAAGAATTTGACTTATCTCGAGTCTGCCAAACGGTTGAATGCTAGATAGGCTCGTTGGTCGCTATTTTTCTCCCGTTTTGATTTTGTGGTTTCGTACCTTCCAAGCTCTAAGAATGTGAAGGCTGATGCCCTGTCAAGGAGTTTTGTGCCCGACTCTCCGGGTGTTCCTGAGCCGGCGGGTATTCTCAAAGAGGGGGTAATTTTGTCTGCCATCTCCCCTGATTTGCAGCGGGTGCTGCAAAAATTTCAGGCTGATAGACCTGACCGTTGCCCAGCGGAGAAACTGTTTGTCACTGATAAATGGACTAGTAGAGTTATCTCTGAGGTTCATTGTTCGGTGTTGGCTGGTCATCCTGGAATCTTTGGTACCAGAGATTTGGTGGCTAGATCCTTTTGGTGGCCGTCTTTATCACGGAATGTGCTTTCTTTTGTGCAGTCCTGTGGGACTTGTGCTCGGGCTAAGCCCTGCTGTTCTCATGCCAGTGGGTTGCTTTTGCCCTTGCCGGTCCCGAAGAGGCCCTGGACGCATATTTCCATGGATTTTATTTCGGATCTCCCTGTCTCTCAAAAGATGTCGGTCATTTGGGTGGTTTGTGATCGCTTCTCTAAGATGGTCCATTTGGTACCCTTGTCTAAATTGCCTTCCTCCTCTGATTTGGTGCCATTGTTTTTCCAGCATGTGGTTCGTTTACATGGCATTCCGGAGAACATCGTTTCTGACAGAGGTTCCCAGTTTGTTTCGAGGTTTTGGCGAGCCTTTTGTGCTAGGATGGGCATTGATTTGTCTTTTTCCTCGGCTTTCCATCCTCAGACAAATGGCCAAACCGAACGAACTAATCAGACTTTGGAAACATATCTGAGATGCTTTGTTTCTGCTGATCAGGATGATTGGGTGTCCTTTTTGCCTTTAGCTGAGTTCGCCCTTAATAATCGGGCCAGCTCGGCTACTTTGGTTTCGCCGTTTTTCTGCAATTCTGGTTTCCATCCTCGTTTCTCTTCAGGGCAGGTTGAGTCTTTGGACTGTCCTGGTGTAGATACTGTGGTGGATAGGTTGCAGCAGATTTGGACTCATGTGGTGGACAATTTGACATTGTCCCAGGAGAAGGCTCAATGTTTCGCTAACCGCCGGCGCTGTGTGGGTCCCCAACTTCGTGTTGGGGATTTGGTTTGGTTGTCGTCTCGTTATGTTCCTATGAAGGTTTCCTCTCCTAAGTTTAAGCCTCGTTTCATTGGTCCGTATAAGATTTCTGAGGTTCTCAATCCTGTGTCGTTTCGTTTGACCCTTCCAGCTTCTTTTGCCATCCATAATGTATTCCATAGGTCGTTGTTGCGGAGATACGTGGCGCCTCTGGTTCCATCCGTTGATCCTCCTGCCCCGGTGTTGGTTGAGGGGGAGTTGGAGTATGTGGTGGAGAAGATTTTGAATTCTCGTATTTCGAGACGGAAACTCCAGTACCTGGTCAAGTGGAAGGGTTATGGTCAGGAAGATAATTCCTGGGTCTTTGCCTCCGATGTTCATGCTGCCGATCTGGTTCGTGCCTTTCATTTGGCTCGTCCTGGTCAGCCTGGGGGCTCTGGTGAGGGTTCGGTGACCCCTCCTCAAGGGGGGGTACTGTTGTGAATTCTGTTGTCGGGCTCCCTCCTGTGGTCATGAATGGTACTTCGGTTGGTTCTGTCCATGGGCTTCCTCTGGTGGTTGTGAGTGGGGCTGCGGCTTCTGAGTTTCCTTCCACAGGTGATGAGGTTAATTCGTTAGCTGGCTGCTCTATTTAACTCCACTTAGATCATTGCTCCATGCCACCTGTCAATGTTCCAGTATTGGTCTAGTTCACTCCTGGATCGTTCTTGTAACCTGTCTTCCTAGCAGAAGCTAAGTTCCTGCTTGTTTTTCTCTTGTTTGCTATTTTTCTGTCCAGCTTGCTATTTTGATTTTTGTCTTGCTTGCTGGAAGCTCTGGGACGCAGAGGGAGCGCCTCCGCACCGTGAGTCGGTGCGGAGGGTCTTTTTGCGCCCTCTGCGTGGTCTTTTTGTAGTTTTTTTGTGCCGACCGCAAAGTTACCTTTCCTATCCTCAGTCTGTTCAGTAAGTCGGGCCTCACCTTGCTAAATCTATTTCATCTCTGTGTTTGTAATTTTCATCTTTACTCACAGTCATTATATGTGGGGGGCTGCCTTTTCCTTTGGGGAATTTCTCTGAGGCAAGGTAGGCTTTATTTTTCTATCTTCAGGGCTAGCTAGTTCCTTAGGCTGTGACGAGTTGCATAGGGAGCGTTAGGAGCAATCCACGGCTATTTCTAGTGTGTGTGATAGGATTAGGAATTGCGGTCAGCAGAGTTCCCACGTCTCAGAGCTCGTCCTATATTATTAGTAATTATCAGGTCATTCCGTGTGCTCTTAACCACCAGGTTCATTATTGTCCTAACCACCAGGTCATAACACTCAGGGCTCAATGGATCACTAATATCAATCTTACACACATGTGATAATTAGTTTTCCAGGTGATTCTAATTAAAGGAAAACTACTTAAAAATGATGTTCCACATTATTAAGCAGGCCACAGGTTTCAAGGAGTATGGGAAATAAAAAGGATCTCTCTGCTGCTGAAAAGCGTTAAATAGTGCAATGCCTTAGACAAGGTATGAAAACATTAGATATTTCACGAAAATTTAACAGTGATCATTATACCGTGAAGAGATTTGTGACTGAAACAGAGCATAGACAGAGTTCATGCAGATAAAGGCATAATGAGGAACATTTCTGCCAGACGAATTCATTGGATTAAGAGAGCAGCTGCCAAAATGCCATTACAAAGCAGCAAACATGTTACACCAGAGACTGACTGTTATGCCAGAGACGGTGGTGGACAAAAGTGGACGCAATGGACCGTGATACCGAAACTCCACCAAGTGAGCGATCCATTATAGACAACCCCTATACAGGGATAGTTAGGAAGCAAACTTGGAGGCCTCAAGTACCACGGATGCAAGGACTAGGGATCAGCTCAGTAGAGGAGGGAATGAGGACGGGACAGGGGAACTGGAGAGGGAGCGGAGAGGAGGACGTATAGGAGAGGAGACCAAGGCTGAGGAGAACAGAGAAACCAGAAGCTTAACAGAGGCAAAGGAAGTGTGTGGAACAAGGAGCTAGGGAAGCTGATTAGAGACTGCGATCAGATGGGAAACAACGGACAGCAGGACGAGCCTGGAAAGACAAGCAGAACCATAGCAGGAGCTCAGAGTAAAACTCAACAGTCAGGCACCTCCACAAGGAGAGGGCGGCCTGAAATACAAGATGCCAAGCCCCCATTGGCTAACCAACACTACCGGGTCAGGTCGCAGCCCAGGATAAGGAGGAGGAGTGTGCGCACCCCGATCTCTAAGGAGAGGACGGGAGGAGACAGGGCGCGTGACAGGCTGTAGAGGGGAGGCGTGCCGACGCACCTGAAGAGACACTCTCCGGGAAACAGACCAGGAAGAGGCGGAGGCAGGAGCGACGACTGCTGAGGAGGAAGAAGCAGCGAGTGCGGCGTCGGCAGGGACAGACCCGGGACCGGCGGAGGTAAGTATAGTGGTAACAAAACAGTTATTTGAAGCTGCTGGTGCCTCTGGAGTCCCTCAAACCTCAAGGTGTAGGATCCTTCAAAGGCTTGCTGTGGTGCATAAACCTACTATTCGGCCACCCCTAAACCGTGTTTACAAGCAGAAATGGTTGCAGTGGGCCCAGACATACATGAAGACTAATTTTCAAACAGTCTTGTTTACTGATGAGTGTCGAGCAACCCAGGATGGTCCAGATGGATGGAGTACTGGATGGTTTGTGGATGGCCACCATGTCCCAAAAAGGCTGCGACGTTAGCAAGGAGGTGGAGGAGTCATGTTTTGGGCTGGAATCATGGGGAAACAACTGGTAGGGTCCTTTAAAGTTCTTGAAGGTGTGAAAATGACCTCTGCAAAGTATATAGAGTTTCTGACTGACAACTTTCTTCCATGGTATAAGAAGCAGAAACGTGCCTTCAGGAGCAAAATCATCTCCATGCATGACAATGCACCATCTCATGCTGCAAAGAATACCTCTGAGTCATTGGCTGCTATGGGCATAAAAGGAGATAAACTCATGGTGTGTCCACCATCTTCCCCTGACCTCAAGCCTATAGAGAATCTTTGGAGTATCATCAAGCAAAAGATCTATGAGGGAGGGAGGCAGCTCACATCAATCCTGTTAGGTTGTTTTGGAGTTAAATAGCTTTTTTGTTCAGTGAATATGACCTGAATGAGCATTTTCAGTTCTTTAAAACATATCAAATGTTTAGAAATTCTACTGTGCCTAATATTTTGGAACAGTTCATTTTGAGTTTTTATTCATTTTGGAGATTATTCTGTTATCATTGGGTGGTTTCTTCAATAAAATTTGATGTATACTCTAATGGGTGATTATATAAGAAAATCCCAAAGAGCATTATCAGTGGTGGAGACCAATTCTGTCCAAACTGAACGTGTGTGTATATAAAGAACCACACACTGCTGTATATCTATCCAATATACCACCACCTATGTCTGGACAGCTGGACAACTGCAATGTATAACAAATACAACAAAAAAGAGCACCAAGCAGTCAAAAAGTCCAAATAGCAGTAATTTTTATTATATCACAACATACTAAAAACCAGACAAAAGATACAAAATAGGGCTAAAAAGATGACTCAAGAGGGTCACCCGCAACATGAAAAGCCCAAGGTAGGGTGTCAGCCTATCACAGAAACAATGGTAGCAAACAGGGTACAGCACTTAATATACTAATGCGGTCACATGTAAGTAAAAAATAGCTTTGGCCAAATGAGCCTTGTACGTTTACCTGATGCAGATGGTCAATACTGTAGGGACACCCGACCACCCCGACGCGCGTTTCGGTGTGTTACCTTCCTCAGGGGGCGGATAAACAGACAGGGGGCTAGACCGTATATAAAGGGTTCCCATGATCGGGCGGCGCAGCTGTGTGCAATAGCACTTCCGCGCAGCCTCAGTGAGCCGGGCGCGAGAAAATCGGAAGTACGTGGGGCCCCACGTGACCAGGAAGTCCGCGCACGGTCAACAGAGAGCCGGCGGTGAGGAGTACGCAAGCGTACATAATATATACAGCCGGCACCGCCATATTGAAGAAGGGCAACATACGGGCAGAGGAAAGCAGACGCCGCAGTAATAGGAGAGAATGGAGATATATCAGGCGCCGACTTACGGTATACCGCACTATGCGGCTACCTCCCTGCCACTATACTAGTAAATATAACTATACAAACAAATCTAGATACATACGGGACTAATTAGAGAGGACAGACAATACAGTCCATAGTATATATTATAGGTGTATATCCATCACCAGAGACCCCATCACCTCCCACAATATACACAATATGCAGATGTATACACAAGTAGTACATAACAGTATAATAGCTCTAAATACAATTAATACACGTACAAATGTGTAACATTGTGGAGGGGGTACATTGTATCACAGTAATGATCAGTCACAGCATAAATATACACATTCGCAAACTTAGAGAAGTATGCCCCCAATGTGCATCAAAGGACCGCAATATGCAAGATGGAAGTCTTCCTCTCCTCCAGACCTCTAGCAGGTTCCCGATAGTTGCCTATTTTCCTATCCCTTTCAAAGAAACCCTAAAATCTAAGAAAAAAGAACAAAAAGAAAAAAGAAACAGTTAAAACCACAATAAAAACATACATTATGCGGGCGTATACCCCGGCACAGCAATGTGGTGACTAGAGAAACGGCGCATAACTAATGTTTTCGTACAATCCCATAGGGGCAACTGTGTCCAAAGCCCATATCCAACGTGTCTCCAACTGGCCCAAACCTGCTAGAGGTCTGGAGGAGAGGAAGACTTCCATCTTGCATATTGCGGTCCTTTGATGCACATTGGGGGCATACTTCTCTAAGTTTGCGAATGTGTATATTTATGCTGTGACTGATCATTACTGTGATACAATGTACCCCCTCCACAATGTTACATATTTGTACGTGTATTAATTGTATTTAGAGCTATTATACTGTTACTAGATGGCAGCCCGATTCTAAAGAATCGGGAGTCTAGAATCCATATATACTTTATTTATTCAAATGTAAGAATAATACAATTAATAAATAATAGTAAGAAAGAACAAAAAATGGCTGCACTTACCAGCTCTTGACAATTCTTGTTATTTAAGAAATTGCTGGGCAATAATGGACAATGTCCTTATGTGGCAAATAATAGAGCAATATACCCAATGTGGCAAAGAAGAGGTTAATAAACGGCAGTCTCTCAGTATAACAGTCAGTGAATAATAGGCAGTATATGGAGAAAACACCAAACAAAAGTTCAAAATTGGTGTGAAAATGTCACTGAACCACTTCACAACTAAATATATATAATTTTGGTAAATGGTATTATAATTTTTTTGACGAAATTCGGCAGGAGCTTGAAGAGCAACGTCACTGGGCCCGCCTCCACGCAGTAGAAACTTGCTGTGAGGTAAAATTTCAAAAATCACACCAAAATGGCGGGCGGAGTGTGTCACAGTACGGCACGTTTCTGATTGGTCGCTCGCAGCAGGCGGCAACCAATCAGACACTGGACACTGTTGACGTCACTTATCTCCGGACATTAGCTCCGGACATTAGCTCTGGACTGGAAGTTGGCACAAATTGCAGGAAGTAGTATTCTAGGCAATTATATATTAGATGTACTACTTGTGTATACATCTGCATATTGTGTATATTGTGGGAGGTGATGGGGTCTCTGGTGATGGATATACACCTATAATATATACTATGGACTGTATTGTCTGTCCTCTCTAATTAGTCCCGTATGTATCTAGATTTGTTTGTATAGTTATATTTACTAGTATAGTGGCAGGGAGGTAGCCGCATAGTGCGGTATACCGTAAGTCGGCGCCTGATATATCTCCATTCTCTCCTATTACTGCGGCGTCTGCTTTCCTCTGCCCGTATGTTGCCCTTCTTCAATATGGCGGCGCCGGCTGTGTATTTTATGTACGCTTGCGCACTCCTCACCGCCGGCTCTCTGTTGACCGTGCGCGGACTTCCTGGTCACGTGGGGCCCCACGTACTTCCGGTTGTCTCGCGCCCGGCTCACTGAGGCTGCGCGGAAGTGCTATTGCACACAGCTGCGCCGCCCGATCATCGGAACCCTTTATATACGGTCTAGCCCCCTGTCTGTTTATGCGCCCCCTGAGGAAGGTAACACACCGAAACGCGCGTCGGGGTGGTCGGGTGTCCCTACAGTATTGACCATCTGCATCAGGTAAACGTACATGGCTCATTTGGCCAAAGCTATTTTTTACTTACATGTGGCCGCATTAGTATATTAAGTGCTGTACCCTGTTTGCTACCATTGTTTCTGTGATAGGCTGACACCCTACCTTGGGCTTTTCATGTTGCGGGTGACCCTCTTGAGTCATCTTTTTAGCCCTATTTTGTATCTTTTGTCTGGTTTTGAGTATGTTGTGATATAATAAAAATTACTGCTATTTGGACTTTTTGACTGCTTGGTGCTCTTATTTGTTGTATTTGTTATACATTGCAGTTGTCCAGATGTCCAGGCATAGGTGGTGGTATATTGGATAGATATACAGCAGTGTGTGGTTCTTTATATACACACACGTTCAGTTTGGACAGAATTGGTCTCCACCACTGATAATGCTCTTTGGGATTTTCTTATATATTTATGCTTCTGTGTTATGCACAGGTTATCGTCCTGAGGTGATGGACTACAGAGCCAAGGAAAAGGCCTGGCTCAGCCAGATGGACCAGACTTTCGGTGCTGGTGGGGCTAATACGCAGCAGTGTGGTGACTTGAGATTCGATGAGAAATTGGCAGTAATGAAAGATTCCCTAATCAAACGTTCCAGGTTATGGTAGAATCGTACTTTCTTAGAGAAATATTTGTCTAATAAAATGATCCCGAGGGGATTACGCGTCCGCGTGGTTCCAACTTTCCCAATCAGTGATGAGATATTTATACAAAAGTGGGAAGAGGCAAGTAATACGTGCTCCTTCATATTGATGCAGCTCCTGGTCGACCTTAATACTACTAAAATCAATGAGCTGGATAAGAGCATTGATGAGATGCAAGCTACACTAAAGGTTGATTGCCCCAAGGAGAAATTGCAGCTATTTGATGTGAATCTAGAAAAGACCTTGGATGCTTTGGTTAAAAAAATTCAGGAAAACCAATTATTGAAGCTCAACAGAGACCTTAAAGACTATCAAGTGAATAAGGTGTATCTGTGGAGACGGGCCAATTTAACAAGGGCCCCATCCAATACTTCTATATCCTCTGCTAGTGGACATTCCGATATTTCGGCTTCCTCTGGCTCGATACCCCTGAGGGATCATGCGTATCATCCTTATAGGCGACAATCCAATCATCAGGCGGAGCTTGAGGGTAAACAAAATCGGGTAATTAATCTAAGCCATTATGCACTGTCTCCTGCTGATCTGTCACTCCTTGGTAAGGGCCTCTCCTTCTCACCCACTCCTGAATATGATAGATTCACTGCGGTTAAGGATCTTAACCTGTTTGCTAGATCTTTGCTGTTGAGACAGTTCTTTTATGATAATGATAGTAACACAATTTTTCCAACAGAGGAAGAACAGGCTACGTTGAGGATCTTGGAGGAGCTGGCGGTGGAACATATCCACGAGGGGGGTAAGATTCCTCCCTCTATTCGTAAGCGGTCGACCAAGTTCCCCCCTTGGCTACATGTTCTAGTGTTGATCTTTTTGTCCGGGTGGTGACCCAGGATCTGTGCCAGATTCCCAGGTTTCCGCACTCTGATAACTTATCAGGTGCGGAACGTGAGCGTTTGGAACATCTTAAGAATCTCCCTGGGATAGTAATAAAACCTGCTGATAAGGGAGGAAATGTAGTCATGTGGCCCGTGGGGATGTACGAAAAGGAAGCTTTTCGTCAGCTAAACAATCCAGTATGCTACAAAAAATTAACCTACAACCCGTTAAGTGCATATTCTGGTCAATTGGTAACCATAATTAAGAGAGCTCTGGAAAATGATATTATTACTAAGGAGCTGGCTTCCTCCCTCCTGGTTGAGGACCCCACGATAGCCACTTTCTACCTCCTCCCTAAAATACACAAGAGCCTGGTGTCACCGCCCGGTCGACCTATTGTGTCCGGGAGGGGGAACTTTCTTGAACACATAAACTGTTGGATTGATTTCCACTTCCAGCCCCTGGTGTCTGTTCTTCCATCCTATTTGAAGGACACTGGTGAGCTGCTTCGTAGGGTCGACGGCCTCTGTTTTGAGGGTGAATCTCTACTGGTTTCAGCAGATGTTGAGTCCCTGTATACAAATATCAGACATGAAGACGGCATTGCTGCCGTGCAATTCTTTCTTGGTACATCTACACTGTCTGTGGGACTTAGGGGACACCTGCTGGAACTACTGGAATTCACCCTCACTCACAACTTTTTTGTTTTTAAGGGGTCCTTCTACCTACAGCTCCAGGGGACAGCCATGAGCGCGGCCTTTGCGCCGGCCTATGCTAATCTGTTCCTGGGGCTGTGGGAGAGGGACCTCTTCCTGTCAGACAGGCTGTCATCGATGGACCAAGTCCCTTTTTGGATGCGGTACATCGATGACATCCTTTTTGTCTGGCAGGGTGAGGCCGTCGACCTGGAGCAGCTCCTAGGCCGTCTCAACGGCAATGATCGTAACATCAGGCTTACTTGTGAGTGGGATAAATCTAAAATTAGTTTCCTTGATGTTACAATTACGAAAGATGAAGCGGGGAATGTTAACACTGATATCTTTCGTAAAGCCACGGCAACTAACATGGTGTTACATGCTACCTCCTGTCATCCCCGTCACATGGTATCATCAGTACCTGTTGGGCAGTTCCTCCGGCTTCGGAGGATCTGCTCCACAGATGTAGATTTCGAGAGACGGGCTGGGGACCTTTCAGCTCGTTTTGCCGAGCGTGGGTACAGTAAACGTGCCATCAAAAAGGCTTACCATAGGGCCAAACATTCGACCCGGAATCATCTTCTCTATAAACCACAGGTGGATAAAGCTAAGTCTGGTGGTGATCAACTTAGATTTATCACCACATTTCATCTTCAGGGGGATAGAATTAGGGAGGCACTTACCAAGGCCTGGCCTATTTTACAAGTTGATCCAGTCATCAGCAAGTTTCTTCCCAAGAGACCGTTGTTAATGTTCAGGCGGGCAAGGAACCTAAGGGACCACCTGGTTAAAAGCCATTATGTGGGTCAGGGATCTAAAACCTTCCTTGACGATATTGCACCTAGAGGTGGCTGTGCCCCCTGCGGCCGTTGTGTCGCGTGCCCAAATATGGATAGGTGTAAAGTATTTACTAATTCAAATGGGAAGAGGAGTTACACTATTCGTAAATGGATCACATGTACCACTAGATACACTATCTATCATGCAACTTGCCCCTGCGGATTAATTTATATCGGGATGACAACGAGACAACTGAAAGTGAGAATCAGGGAGCACGTGCTGGGAATTGAAGCCGCTGCTACCCAACAAGATCCATCTATGTTGAAAACCATCCCGAGGCACTTCAAGGCCCTACACAATTGTGACAGTACCCTCTTTAGAGTACGGGGCATTGATGTCTTAATGTTAATATCCGTGGGGGCAATTTGTTTAAACGTTTGGGTCAGTTGGAGACACGTTGGATATGGGCTTTGGACACAGTTGCCCCTATGGGATTGAACGAAAACATTAGTTATGCGCCGTTTCTCTAGTCACCACATTGGTGTGCCGGGGTATACGCCCGCATCGTGTATGTTTTTATTGTTTTAACTGTTTCTTTTTTCTTTTTGTTCTTTTTTCTTAGATTTTAGGGTTTCTGTGAAAGGGATAGGAAAATAGGCAACTATCGGGAACCTGCTAGAGGTCTGGAGGAGAGGAAGACTTCCATCTTGCATATTGCGGTCCTTTGATGCACATTGGGGGCATACTTCTCTAAGTTTGCGAATGTGTATATTTATGCTGTGACTGATCATTACTGTGATACAATGTACCCCCTCCACAATGTTACATATTTGTACGTGTATTAATTGTATTTAGAGCTATTATACTGTTATGTACTACTTGTGTATACATCTGCATATTGTGTATATTGTGGGAGGTGATGGGGTCTCTGGTGATGGATCTACACCTATAATATATACTATGGACTGTATTGTCTGTCCTCTCTAATTAGTCCCGTATGTATCTAGATTTGTTTGTATAGTTATATTTACTAGTATAGTGGCAGGGAGGTAGCCGCATAGTGCGGTATATCGTAAGTCGGCGCCTGATATATCTCCATTCTCTCCTATTACTGCGGCGTCTGCTTTCCTCTGCCCGTATGTTGCCCTTCTTCAATATGGCGGCGCCGGCTGTATATTTTATGTACGCTTGCGCACTCCTCACCGCCGGCTCTCTGTTGACCGTGCGCGGACTTCCTGGTCACGTGGGGCCCCACGTACTTCCGGTTGTCTCGCGCCCAGCTCACTGAGGCTGCACGGAAGTGCTATTGCACACAGCTGCGCCGCCCGATCATCGGAACCCTTTATATACGGTCTAGGCCCCTGTCTGTTTATGCGCCCCCTGAGGAAGGTAACACACCGAAACGCGCATCAGGGTGGTCGGGTGTCCCTACAGTATTGATCATCTGCATCAGGTAAACGTACATGGCTCATTTGGCCAAAGCTATTTTTTACTTACATGTGGCCGCATTAGTATATTAAGTGCTGTACCCTGTTTGCTACCATTGTTTCTGTGATAGGCTGACACCCTACCTTGGGCTTTTCATGTTGCGGGTGACCCTCTTGAGTCATCTTTTTAGCCCTATTTTGTATCTTTTGTCTGGTTTTTAGTATGTTGTGATATAATAAAAATTACTGCTATTTGGACTTTTTGACTGCTTGGTGCTCTTTTTTGTTTTATTTCTAATGGGTGATGACTTATTAGACTGACTGTCATTTGCACTGACCATTTAGGAAAATCTGAGAAAAATGTAATTTGCATAATAATTTGGAGCATGGTGTATATGTATGTCCCTAAGAAAGTTAAAAAAAATCCCTGTTGAATATTTTTTTTCTTTCTTGTGCATTTTATCCATTGTACCTGGGGCATCAATGGGAGTCCTAGTTAAGCTAGGGTCAGACGCCTGTAGGTTCTCTCATCTGAGAGAATCAGGTCGATTATGCTAAAGACACTCCAGTCAAGCTCTGATTAGAGTTTGATCCGAGTTTGAGCATAGTGGGGTCCGATTTTCTCGTATGCGAGAATCCGAGCACACTGGGAAGAGAAGATAGAGGACAAAACTTCTCCATCTTTATCCATTTTGTGCGTCTTCAGAAATTGGTCCGAGTGCAGTCCAATGATTTCAATGCACCCATACACTTAAATAGGCGAGTCTCGTCCGATTTACAAGTCAAATCGCAGCATGCTGTGATTTGTTTTCATTGACAAATTCTGTCAGTAAAAACAATTGCGCATCAACACTGCTTCATTGAATAACATTGATATGAATGCTGCCAGATAAAAAATCAGATATCAATTGTCCAATGTATACGCTGGTGTGAGCGAACCCTTACAAAAGACAAAAGACTACTACATTGACAGATGTTACTGGTAGAGCTAATCTGGTTCTTCTAAGACCCAGAAACCCTGTTGTATCAGGACCATGTAGAGGCATAACACAAAAATGGTGCAAGTTGTACTATCCTCACTTGTTGCAAGGGTGAGGATGGGTGCTTGTTCCTCTAGAGCAGATCACTTTGCTCCTTAAAGATCAACAATATATTACAAAGTCACACCTGTACTGGAAGCTACAAACCACCCCTACTGAAAGCTTGACACTGTCAGGTCTCCCTTTAAGCAATATCCCTACAGACTTTGAACTACCATACAGAGTCATCCATGTCTTACTATTGACCTTCCTATAGGCTATAAACTCTGAAATGATGCTACTTATTCCCTTATCTCAAACACCTATAGGTCACTTGGTGTGGTGTGAATATTTTGGACATTAAAAAAAAAATCTATAAAATTGTTGAAGAATATCTTGTGCCTCTTGGTGTTCGGTTCGTCTAACTTTGTTACCCGGAGACCATGTGATTGCCAGGACCTGCAGTATTGACTATCTTGATGCTGCTATTTCTGCATAGTACTTAGTGAAGCCTGTAATAGAAATGACAGAAGCGGTAATAAACTACTTCTGCCTTAACTGCAGAGGCCCAGGGTGCGTCCCACAGCTGGAGACCTGACCTGCTTGTGCTTGATTGCAGGAACTTTAACTCTTTGCCTTAAATTTACAATGGTGTGGGGTTAAAGCCCAGGACCAAGTGCCTTAAATTTTCTGCATTTGGTTGATTCTCAGGTTAAAAACACAAGATTTTGAAATACTTTTGGGAGGTGCCTATACTATATGTATCTATGTGTGGTCAGCCCGTAGTTATGTCTGTCATGTCTCAATAATGTATTCAATTTGTATTCAATAACTTTGAGGAGAGGTAAGGACAGACAAATTTGTACATGGAATTAAAAACGTTAAGAAGTCTGAATATGTTTTAGTACCACAGTTGTTGTCAATGCAATGTGATAAAAACATCTGTATAAGACATGTCACATTTAGAATGTAATTCAAAGAAACATATGTTTATGTTGATACGATCCAAGCCATCAATAATTTGTACTGAAACAATTCATTTGCAGTGATCAGGTTTTCATGTACACTAGTTTGCGCTGCACATTGAATAAAATATGATTAATAGCAAATGCAGCTCTCCCAAGGACAAAGGAAAGGAACAGTACAGTACTAACGCTGAAGTAATCCAATCTGGACAATAAAAATTGACATAATGCAATATATACTGTGTGCAGATGGCTGCGGGAAATGGAATAGAAAGGGGTTATTTCTAAATCAGAATGTTCTAAAGTTAACCATGCTGGAAAAAATCCTTTTGAGCCTTGACTGTAGATAGACAGGACACTTTTCTAGACCAGAACATCTTAAATAGTTTAATTGAAAGTTCTGATTGTCTTCATGATACAAATTACACCTACTGTATGTATTTTGAACAGCAACACGAATTGAAAAATGTGCAGATGCGTTGGGATCGGAATTCACTCCCACAGTTAATTATATACTATCGGCTGTTAAATAAGTGTTTGTGATGTCTGTGGATAAAAGAAATATATAGAAAGACACAACCATTTATGCATTAGCATAATTTAAATGAGTTTCATGAAATGGGTAATTGGCTGCTTTACATTGCATTTTGGCTAGCTGACTTTTAATATGTAAAAGATACTTTTCATCTGCTGTAAGGCCACTCTAGTTTATGATTGCTGAGAAGAAAAGCTTTCACTTATCTATCTCCTATGTTGTGGTCAGAAAAATGTATAGTTTCTCTCTCCTAATCTTCTAACTTTCTGATAATTCTTTTCTTGTCCATATACAATCTGAGTTCTGGACTGTACACTCTACAAAAACTATCCTTGCTAAAGACTTTAAGGCTCTGTTAAAAGCGAAATCTAATAACTACTCATTTCTGATTCTACTGGATCGATTTGCAGTGTTTGACATTGTAGTTCACCAGCCTGTCTTTCATATTTTCCACTCTATTAGCCTTACGCAAACTGCCCTCTATTGGTTCTCCTCCTACATCTTTGATCACTCAATGTCTCATTTGCTGGCTGTTTCACCTTACTGTCGAGGTTTTTTAGAGTATAGTCTTCGGTTTGTTCCTATTTTCTTTCTATAAAACCTCTATTGGGCATACCATCAGTACTGTTGGCTGTCTGTTTCATCTTCATGCTGATGACACTAAGTTATATATATCTGCTCTTGACCTCAGTACTATTACAAATCATCAATAACTGTATGTCTTGTGTCTTCAAAATTATACTCTTTCTCAAAACTGAACGTCCTAATTTTCGTCTTCCTACTAACCTACCTGAACCTAACATTTCCATTTCCCTGTGTGGCTCTTCTATAATTCACCGAATGCAAACTCTGGCCTTGGAATTTTTTTGACACCCTATATCTAATCACTCACATTATTTTGTACTTTTGTCACCTGGACCTCCAAAACATCTAAAGAATTTTTTATTTTTACCAATGACTCTGCAAAAACTACTGCCATCTTCATTTATTCTCATCTCAGTTACTCCAACTCATTACTATTAGTCTTTCTTTGATTAAACATTCCTCTTCCCAATCTATCCTGAATGCAGCAGCCAAACTTATATTTATATCCAGTTCCAGTCATTGCACTGGTTGCTCATCCACTTCAGAATACAACATAATCCTATTACTCTCACCCACATAGAGCTCTACAGTGCTGCGTTACCCTACACCTTACCACTCTCCTTCCTCATATGTTTTGCACCCTATGCATGTTTTCTGTTATGATCTAAGTCTAACATCCTCCATAATCCGAACCTCCTACTTTCCTCTCCAAGGCTTTTCTCATTCTGCACTCTATCACAGACAATCTAGTTAATTACCAGTGTCCTCTATTTTAATCATTCCCTTAAAGCACGTCTTTTAGGCAGGCCTGATACATTATCTCACTAATCTAATTTTCATCCGCTCTTCTTTCCTACGTTTTTCCTCCTGGTCCCCTTTCATCAGTCTCCCCCATACTCCATACATGTCATATCTGTTCACTCACAGATACTGACTGGTGATGGGTTCATGCAGATTGACACAAGTACCCTTATTTATTACAAAATATAGCTGTACTATATAAGATGAACACTACTATTTGCATCATCACTATTTGCTTACAGATTGTATTCACTCTTGAACGGAGCCGTCACCCGTCTTGTTTGAATTGATGAATTTTGTGTTAGTCTTTAACGTCTGGTTTTGTTAAAAAATGTACCCTCTGAGTACTGCTTTTGAATATGTTGATGCTATGAAAAAAAAATATCATTATTATACTACTCCATTGAAGGTTTATAGTACCTGCTAAAGAGGCTCCCCAATTTTTTAATTAACATATGGCTCGAATATGCTAATAAAAATAGGCATCTACACTTCTACTTGAGCCATACAATAAAATAAATGGGTGGAAAACCTCTATAAATGAAATGTTTCAGACTGTGTCTTAGTTGAACTTTTTTCATTGTGATAATCTGCTTGTTTTATCCAATTCTATACTTCACTTGGTCAGAGAAAGCTGCAGCACTACTGATCTGCAGTCCATTTTCTATTATTTACAATGCTTTATGAAATGTCCCATATAACAATTAAGTGTCCTGTGTAATAAAAGGATGAGAATATTCCCATTACTAAAATATTTTTGTTCATGAGTAAGAAAAAATGTAACTTTTCTTATGCAGTCCACTAGTGGTTTAGGCTAATTACAACAGATGGTTACATATCAATAAGTACAGCCAAAATCCTTAATAATACAGATCTGATGGAGAATTATGCTATAAATAGAGTCTTTGCTATCTTATGTAGCTCAACTTTTGACTTCATCAGATTATATATATATATATATATATATATATATATATATATAGTTCCAATCTACATTTACTAGTAGCTTACTTTATTTTTTTGCATAGACTCCAAGTTGTAAGAAATATTATAGTCTCAAGCTCCCATGTATTTTGAATTATGCTTATTGCTACTGGAATGCCTCACTATTGACAATCGTTATAATAGATGAAATGTGGATTACATCCGCGCTGCTGCCACAAATAATAGATCCAGATATACTTGTAAGATGTTCGGGTGATTTATTCAACGCGTTTCGAAGCTCATGGCTTCTTCTTCAGGAAGTTTCCACACAGAGATATCTCTTTTAATGCAATGTCGCGGCGACCAAAAAAACGTAATTCTGGCGTTTCAAATTTTTTTCCCGCTACGCTGTTTAGCGATCAGGTTAATACTTTTTTTTAATTGATAGATCGGGCGATTCTGAGCGCGGCGATACCAAATATGCGTAGATTTGATATTTTTTTTATTGATTTATTTTGATTGGGGCGAAAGGGGGGTGATTTAAACTTTTATGTTTTTTTTATTTTTTTCACATTTTTTTAAACTTTTTTTTTTAACTTTTGCCATGCTTCAATAGCCTCCATGGGAGGCTTGAAGCAGGCACAACTCGATCGGCTCTGCTACATAGCAGCGATCTGCTGATCGCTGCTATGTAGCAGAAATGGAGGTGTGCTGTGAGCGCCGACCACAGGGTGGCGCTCACAGCCACCGGCGATCAGTAACCATAGAGGTCTCTGGGACCTCTATGGTTACAATATACAAGCATCACCGACCCCCGATCATGTGATGGGGGTCGGCGATGACGTCATTTCCGGCCGCCCGGCTGGAAGCGGTAGTTAAATGCCGCTGTCTGCGTTTGACAGCGGCATATAACTAGTTAATAGGTGCAGGCAGATCGCGATTCTGCCCGCGCCTATTACGGGCACATGTCTGCTGTTCAAAACATCTGACATGTCCCGGCTTTGATGCGGGCTCACCGCGGAGCCCTGCATCAAAGCAAGGGAGCCGGCATCGGACGGTATAGTACGTCCGATGCCGGTAAGGGGTTAAATAGTCAAAAGGACAAATTTGCTGCTGGATCCATTCTAATGAATGACAACTAGACATGTGAACACAGCCTTACATGTGTTACAACTTATTTCCAAGAAGATTAGGCACCAGAGCCTGGCCATGTGTTACACTCCAGAAGAGCAGTTAATACTTAACATCCCAATCAACTCTCTCCAGCCCCTCTCCCTCTCTCACCCTCTGAGCTTCTGACTGAGCTCTTATCAGTATTTCTCCCAATGAGACTGTTCTACATGTGAGATCGCTGTGGGACACTCGATAGTGGATTACGTCGGACAGGGAGTATTTGTGTTGGTTTATTATTTTATTTTTGTTGCAGGAGATCGAGGGATTCGGGGATTAGGTGTTCAATAAGTATGATTTAATTGAGATTTATAAAGGAATGATTATTTCAAATAAAGGATTTTATTCTGGCTGTGTCTTTATTCGCCATATAACTATAGGATTAGTGATGGATGGGTGTCTTATAGATGCCTCTCCATTACTAAGCCGTGGGTTTGATGTCACCAGACAATACACAGGTGACATCAACCCCACTTGCCACCACTACAGGGCAAGTGGGAAGAGCAAGGCTAAGTGCCAGAATTGGCGAATCTATAAGATGCGCCATTTCAGGAGTGGCTGAGAGCTGATGTTTTTAGCCTGGGGGGGGTGCCAATATACATGGCCCCTTCCAAGGCTATTAAGATCAGCCTGCAGTGTCTGCCTAGCCTTTGCTGGTTTGATTTTTTTTAGGGGGACCCCATGACAATTTTTTTCTGGGGTTCCCCTGTAAACTAGCTAGTAAAGGCTAAGCAAACATCTATGAGCTGATATTAATAGCCTGGGAACCTTTATGGCTATTGGATCCTTACCGGAATTAACATCAGCCCCCAGATGTCAGCTTTCCCTCTGCTAGTTGTGGAAATTACGGTAGAGCCCACGCAATTTTTTTGAAATATAAACAGATATTGCATTTCACGCAAATTTTATGTGTGTGTCTTTTATTTAACTGTTTATGTACCATTGTATTAATGAAGGTATCTGGCTGACACATATATATATATATATATGTGTATATATAGATGAGTATATATATATATTATATTCACCTACATTTCTTTTGTGTGTAAACATTATATTTGAACATGGTATATGACTGACTCACACACACACACACACACACACACACACACACACACACATATATATATACTGTAGATATATACGGTGTATATATATATATATATATATATATATATATATATTTACTTATACTTGTTTTGTGTGTGTAAACATTTTATTTGAACATGGTATGTAATGAGAATGTAAAAGAAGAGGTTGGACAAATAAATTACATCACAATTCTTTTTTTTTGTTAAATAATACATCTTTATTTGGCTTACAAATCAGCAGATAAATCCGCATCAAATCAGCATCAAAACAGCACTGATTTTCAACTGCGTTTTATGCCAAGAAAGGCAGAAACTGCACAGATTTTTACAAAGGCAAATCCGCAATGTGCACACATAACCTTAGAGATGTGGCAAGCATGAAGAGCACTCATCACAAGAATCAGTGACAGAAGCACTAGGACTAACAGTTGGGGTAGAATTACACAGTATCTGAAGCAAAAAATGGTAGGACATTTTTTATTCAAAAGAAAGCTGCACCATTTTGCATTTAGGAGACAAATAAAAAAAATCAATACATTGGTGTATAAAGCTTTTAGGTATATATGCAATGTATTTTCCGGCTTATAAGACGGAAGATGGAAGAAAATCTTCTCAAAAGTCGGAGGTCGTCTTATACACCAGGTACGGCATGTGCAGAGCTCTAAAGTCACCGCATATGGTGCAGGGAGCAGTCCCGGCGGTCCTTCACGGCGCGCAATGCATCCCTGGGAACGGAAGCCGCCGCATACACCGCTGAGAGCCAGGAGAACTCCGGGGGCCGATAGAAGGTAAGTATATCCATATTTTTTATTTTTATTCTTTTTTTTTACATGAATATGGATCCCAGGGCCTGAAGGAGAGTCTCTTCTCCTCCAGACCATGGGAACCATCTGGGACCGCTCCCTGCACACGCCGTATAAGATGGCACCCGGTGTATAAGATGACCCCTGAAAAGTAGGGGGTCGTCTTATATGCCAAGTTGTCTTATACGCCGAATAATACGGTATATGTGTCTTTGTTTAGATTTTGTTTTATTCAAACTATTTCAAATAACCAACAAGCTTTCTTCCTTGACAAAGTTTGTAAAACATTCATCTTATTAGATTTGAATTGAGAGCAAACACAGTTTTTTGGATAGTCTTGAACCAACATTTTTTTATTTAACCCCTTTCTAACATCAGACGTACTATCCCATCGAGGTGGGGTGGGCCCGTATGCCCACCGACGGGATAGTATGTTTTAGCGATCGGCCATGCTCACGGGGGGAGCCGGGTGTCAGCTCACTATCGCAGCATCTATATGCGGTCACAGACCACCCCCGGCACATTAACCCCCAGCACACTGCGATCAAACATGACTGCAGCGTTTCCGGGGAATAGGAAAGCATCACGCAGGGAGGCGGCTCGCTGCGGGCTGCCCTGAGACCCTCGGTACAAGGCAATGTGCTCACCTTGTACCGAGCATCTCCTCTCAGCAGGCCCCGGATCCTAATTGGCCACGGGGCTGCATCCGGGTCCAGCAGGGAGGTGGCTTACCAGCGCCTGCTCAGAGCAAGCGCTAGTAAGCCAGGAGCGGTGCACGTCAGATCGCTGATCTGACGCAGTGCTCTGCAAAGTGTCTGATCAGTGATCTGACCTTATAACATGATACCCCCCCCCCCCCCCCCCGGGGCAATGTTATAAAGTAAAAAAAAAATATTCAGATGTGAAAAAAAAATGTAAAAAAATTCCTAAAAAAAAATAATATTGCTCCCATAAATACATTCCTTTATCTAAATAAAAAAACAATAAAAGTACACATATTTAGTATAGCAGCGTCTGTAACGACCCGATCTATAAAACTGTCCCACTAGTTAACCCCTTCAGTGAACATCGCAAATTTTTTTTAAAAAACGAGGCAAAAAACAACTCTTTATTATCATACTGCCGAACAAAAAGTGGAATAGCACGCGACCAAAAAGACAGATATAAATAACCCTGGTACCGCTGAAAACGTCATCTTGTCCCGCAAAAAACGAGCCGCCATACAGCATCATCAGTGAAAAAATAAAAAGTTATAGTCCTCAGAATAAAACGATGCAAAAATAATTATTTTTTCTATAAAATAGTTTTCATAGTATAAAAGCACCAAAACATAAAAAAATAATCTAAATGAGGTATCGCTGTAATCGTACTGACCTGAAGATTAAAACTGCTTTATCCATTTTACCAAACGCAGAACGGTATAAACTCCCCCCCAGAAGAAATTCATGAATAGCTGTTTTTTGGTCATAGTGCCTCACAAAAATCGGAATAAAAAGCGATCAAAAAATGTCACGTACCCAAAAATGTTACCAATAAAAATGTCAACTCATCCTGCAAAAAACAAGAGCTCACATGACTCTGCGGACCAAAATATGGAAAAATTATAACTCTCAAAATGTGGTAACGCAAAAAAATATTTTTTGCATTAAAAAGCATCTTTTAGTGTGTGACGGCTGTCAATCATAAAAATCCACTAGAAAACCCGCTATGAAAGTAAATAAAACCCCCTTCATCGCCCATTTAGTTAGGGAAAAATAAAAAAATTTTAAAAAAGTTTTTATTTCCATTTTCCCATTAGGGCTAAGGTTAGGGCTAGGGTTAGGGCTAGGGTTAGAGTTAGCGTTGGGGCTAGGGTTGGGGCTAGGGTTGGGACTATGGTTGGGGTCTAGGGTTAGGGTTGGGGTGTGGTTAGGGTTATGGTTAGGATTAGGGTTAGGGGTGTGTTGGAGTTAAGGGTGTGGTTAGGGTTGGGGTTAGGGGTGTGATTTGGATTAGGGGTGTGTTTGGGTTAGGGTTTCAGTTAGAATTGGGGTTTTCCACTGTTTAGCCACATAAGGGGCTCTCCAAACGCGACATGGCGTCCGATCTCAATTCCAGTCAATTCTGCGTTGAAAAAGTAAAACAGTGCTCCGTCCCTTCCGAGCTCTCCTGTGCGCCCAAACAGGGGTTTACCCCAACATATGGGGTATCAGCGTACTCAGGACAAATTGCACAACAACTTTTGGGGTACAATTTCTTTTGGTACCCTTGGGAAAATAAAAAATTTTGGGCGAAAAGTCCATTTTTGTGAAAAAATATTATTTTTTATTTTTTCGGCTTTACATTATAAACTTCTGTGAAGCACTTGGTGGGTCAAAGTGCTCACCACACATCTAGATAAGTTTTTCAGGGGGTCTACTTTCCAAAACGGTGTCACTTGTGGGAGGTTTCAATGTTTAGGCACATTAGTGGCTCTCCAAACGCAACATGGCGTCCCATCTTAATTCCAGCCAATTATGCATTGAAAAGTCAAATAGCGCTCCTTCCCTTCCGAGCTCTGTCATGTGCCCAAACAGTGGTTTACCCCCACATATGGGCTATCCAGGTACTCAGGACAAATTGTACAACAACTTTTGTGGTCCACTTTCTCCTGTTTCCCTTGTTAAAATAAATCAAATTGGAGCTGAAGTAATTTTTTTGTGAAAAAAAATTAAATGTTCATTTTTTTTAAACATTCCAAAAATTCCTGTGAAACACCTGAAGGGTTAATAAACTTCTTGAATGTGGTTTTGAGCACCTTGAGGGGTGCAGTTTTTAGCATGGTGTCACACTTGGATATTTTCTATCATATAGACCCCTCAAAATGACTTTAAATGTGACGTAGTCCCTAAAAAAAATGATGTTGTAAAAATGAGAAATTGCTGGTCAACTTTTAACCCTTATAACTCCCTAACAAAATAAAATTTTGTTTCCAAAATTGTGCTGATGTAAAGTAGACATGTGGGAAATGTTACTTATTAAGTATTTTGTGTGACATATCTCTGTGATTTAAGGACATAAAAATTCAAAGTTGGAAAATTGCGAAATTTTTGCCAAATTTCCATTTTTTTCACAAATAAATGCAGGTAATATCAAAGAATTTTTTTTCACTATCATGAAGTACAATATGTCTCGAGAAAACAGTGTCAGAATCACCGGGATCCGTTGAAGTGTTCCAGAGTTATAACCTCATAAAGGGACAGTGATCAGAAATGTAAAAATTGGCCCGGTCCGTAACGTGCAAACCACCCTTGGGGGTAAAGGGGTTTAAGTAATCCTCTAAATACACATTCTTTCTGAGAGGCTTTTAGGTTTACCCTGAGTGAAGAATCAGCACTTGTCTTATGGTACCTTCACACTGAACCATATCGCTAGCGATCCGTGACGTTGCAGCGTCCTGGCTAGCGATATCGTTCAGTTTGACAGGCAGCAGCGATTAGGATCCTGCTGTGATGTCGTTGGTCACTGCAGAAAGTCCAGAACTTTATTTCGTCGCTGGACTCCCTGCAGACATCGCTGAATCGGCGTGTGTGACGCCGATTCAGCGATGTCTTCACTGGTAACCAGGGTAAACATCGGGTTACTAAGCGCAGGGCCGCACTTAGTAACCCGATGTTTACCCTGGTTACCAGCGTAAAAGTTAAAAAAACAAACACTACATACTTACCTTCCGCTGTCTGTCCCCGGCGCTGTGCTTTCCTGCACTGGCTGTGAGCGCCGGCCAGCCGGAAAGCACAGCGGTGATGTCACCGCTGTGCTTTCCGACCGCTGTGCTTACACAGCGCAGAGAAGCAGAACGCCGGGGGACAGACAGCGGAAGGTAAGTATGTAGTGTTTGTTTTTTTAACTTTTACGCTGGTAACCAGGGTAAACATCGGGTTACTAAGCGCAGCCCTGCGCTTAGTAACCCAATGTTTACCCTGGTTACCGGCATCGTTGGTCACTGGAAAGCTGTCTGTGTGATAGCTCTCCAGCGACCAAACAGCGACGCTGCAGCGATCGACATCGTTGTCGGTATCGCTGCAGCGTCGCTCAGTGTGAAGGTACCTTTAGAACCTTAAATTATCTACCAAAAGATAATTGTAAGTGAGCCAATGAGCTTAATTTTGATTATGGGATAAGCAAAACTGGACTATTGGACTCTTTTATCAGCCCCAAGCCAACAGCTTGTCTACACGCCAGAATTACTGTAAAAAGGGTTTAATGTTTTCCCTTAATCTGTAGTTCAATAATTCACTCTCAGTAACCTCACTATTGCCAATATAACATTTCTTTTTTCTGGCCACTACATCATGAATCATTGATAACCAACATATTATTTGCGGTCAAATTGAAAAAACAATAGTTATAAATAAAGAATGAGTAATATATGTTCATCGCTGAATATATTAATATGATTTTTTTATGAACAGATATGTATATCCATAATTGCAATGACATGCACAAGAACAACCAGCCTCCCAAACAATCACTAAACCACTATTTTTTTCCAAAAACTTTTAAAAACATGTCTAGAAAATTGGCTGGAGAACATATCTTTAATGCCCCTATGCACATTAAATTAAGGTATAAAAGGAAAATTGGACAAAAGTGTTGAGGTGTACCTGTTTGTCTAATATTGTACAGATCAGGCATATATAGAAGGTATACACCAACCTTGGTGGGTTGTACAAGAATAGACACATCACTAGGCAAAAAGACAACAGGTACGAGACCTCGTCTCTTAATGTTTTAATCACGTTCAAATAAAGAATCTACCTTTTATCACTGGATGGCTGTGCCAGGATATTTCCCCGTCTTTTTGTCTATTCTCCTGTGATCACCAGTGGAAACGTCACCCTCAGGAGGAACTCCGGATTCATTCTCACAGATACACTTCTAACATGGTAAGTGTCTTCATCCCTCTCCCTTCTCCCTCTCTTACAGACACAACACTTGTAAGAGCTCAGGTGAGAACATTGCTTGATTGTGTGCTGCTGGTCCATATCATTGTAGTCCTCCGATACCTGTTGCCTTCAGGATCCAGAGGTGTTCCAAGGAAAGAAAAAAAGACTAGATGTACAACTTACAATTAGGTTCTGCCTGGAAAAAAGAGTTGCACAGAAAAAAAATAATGGATAATTATTAAAGTACTAGATGGTGGCCCGATTCTAACGCATCGGGTATTCTAGAATATGTATGTATGTATGTACGTCACGCTTAGCACAGCCACGTAGTATATAGCACATCCACATAGTATATAGCAGCCACATAGTATATAGCAGCCACAAAGTATATAGCACAGCCCACGTAACACAGACAGCCACATAGTATATAGCACAGCCATGTCATATATAGCAGCTATGTAGTGTATAACACGGCCGACATAATATATAGCACAGCCCACGTGATATAGAGCACAGCCCATGCAGTATATAACACAGGCCATGTAGTATATAACACAGCGCTCGCAGTATATAACACTGCCCACGCAGTATATAGCACAGCCCACATAACACAGACAGCCATATAGTATATAGCACAGGCACATAGTTTATAGCAGCCACATAGTATATAGCAGCCACGTAGTATATAACACAGCCCACGTAATCTGTAACACAGCCCACGTAATATATAACACAGCCCACGCAGTATATAACACAGCCCACGTAGTATATAGCAGTGTGGGCACCATATCCCTGTTAAAAAAAATTAAATAAAAAATAGTTATATACTCACCCTCCGGCATCCAGCAAAGCTGTGCTGATGCGTGTGATGCTGCCGCCAGCATGCGTTCGCAGTGATGCATTGCAAAATTACCCAGATGACTTAGCGGTCTCACAAGACCGCTAGTCATCTGGGTAATTTTGCAATGCATCACTGGGAACGGAAGCTAGCGGCAGCATCGTGTGCATTGGTGGACGGCGGAAGGTGAGAATAGCACAATTTTTAATTTTTTTATTATTTTTAACATTATGTCTTTTTACTATTGATGCTGCATAGGCAGCATCAATAGTAAAAAGTTGGTTCGGGATGGGGCGACACACTGGCGCTGACTGGAGGGAAGTAGGAAGGGGGCACTGACTGGAGGAGAGTAGGGAGGGGCCAATTCACGGCCGGACTAAGCCTGTCGCCGCGACTAATCAGCAACGCGGGATTTCTGTTACGGAAGTTGCAGGCAGACAGACAAACAGACGGAAGTACACCTCAGCCAATTATATATGTAGATACTAAAATCAGAGGCTGCTTTGCACCTTCATCAGTTTTTTCATGGCAGAGATATTTATTGAAGTATTCTAAAAACAAAACGTGCACTGAAATGTGTTGGTTTTAGTATACCTTAATTTATATCCATTTTTTTCTGCGGCACTCTGAACTTGGAGTGTACATTTACAGTCTTTTTTTCTTCCATTAAAACTAAAAGTTTTTTTTTATTGAGCAATTGATTAATACATTTTAGTCCATATTGCCATTATAATCAGTCAACCCGACCATACATGCTTTGTCATACCTATGGATCTTTCTAAGGATCTTTTTCCAACTAAAGATTATTCATGGACAAACAATCTTTCTCTGAAGGAAAATCTTTCTTCTGACTTTCAGCTGAAATAAAAGGTCTGTGATCAGTCAGCTAAAATGCTCATGGGTTCTTAAGTTTTCACACAGAGAACAATCATTTTGGTTGAAATAGTTATTTTTCATCATCTTTGATCTCACAAATACAGAGGCCTTAATTATGCTGGAAAAACTGTGCTCTCATGTTTTGATTCTTAGATAATGGGTTCACACTTGTAACCTTATGTATTCTATGGTTTGAATGCAGATGGTAAACAGGTTGTCACTAACAGTGACTTCTTATTTCAAGACTTAAGTAGGTGATGTAATTTTCCTGTATTCCTTAATCTACTAATATATTTAACCAGACAACTGGACCACTGTCATTCTGCAAACCTCCAGAATCATTTGCATGTACGGTAACTGTATGAGTGATACTAATAGCTCTTTATACAAGCTGCAATTTTAGGAGTTACTGATTTTAGGATTATTTCAGCTCCAATCGGATGTATGTGATATAATTATTTACGTTTTCTGGTTGTCGCACTCTGTATTTTATTTCCCAAGCCATTTTGACAATTTCACAGTGTGCCTTCCATTTGATAAGTCACTTGTTCTACAATAAACAGTAAGTACCAATATGCGGTCACCAGGGCTGAATTGGAGCTTACCCGAGAGAAAGCAATTGGGAGCGATAAGTTTATCTAAAATAAATAGCATAGAATTTACCAAAATCTACTTTTATAACAACTCTCTGCCAGTTCAGTGGAATTATTTGTTCTAATCTCAGGTAAAAAAAAACCCCATATATCTTCATTTCCATGTTGTGCGCTTTAAAAATACAACAAAAACACAGGCCCTGATCATCAAGCCCGGAATGAACAGCAACAGTCTTGATGAATGAGAGGGTTGGGGTCAGACGCTCCTGATTCATAAAGAGGTATATGACAAGTGATGTGCGCCTTACCACAAATCTTACTCTAGTCAGGGATTGGAGTAAAATTTCTGGTGTAATGAAAACAACAGCTGTTTATAGGGTTGATAAGTGGTGTCCCATCCTCGTTCTTCCCTGTCCCATCCCATTGTTGCCCATTTTAGCAGAACTAGGCTAGAGTGGAGTATAAACCCCAAAAGTCACACATACTTTTGCGCAACTCATTGTTGGACAAACAAATAACACAATTTCAAAGCAGTTTATGTCATAATTCTGGTGTAATAGCTTTGATGAATCATTGCCACAGTGTTTTACCCAAAATAGCTTGCGATTAACAGTCATGGCTTTCAGTAGCTTTGGATTACCGCATGGTCACCTGCTGCCTGTAAATGTCTATATTGAATGTGAACTATTAGTGTTTGAATGATGTGTATTACAGATCAGCAAATCCTACAGATTTTGCCAACTTTTTTTTGCAGTGATGTTATTCTCCAGAAATGGAATGATCCCTACTATCCTCTGAGGTCTCGCCATGTAAAAAAAAAAAAACACCTCACCACTTACCTGTCTTGGCACTCACATTGCCTCCATCACCCATCTGTCTGTCCTTTGGGCCATTCCTTTCCACATATGCGTGTCAGTGTCTTCACTCTAGAACAAAGCTGTTGGCCGTGACCAGGCCTCGGAGGTCTTGGCATATCATAATATTACGACGCACAATGACCCTTGAGGCCTGGTCATGGTTGAAAGTCCTGTTCTAGGGTAAAGATACCAGTATGACTGTAGAAAAACAAGGCCCTAAGGACCGGATAGCGAGCTGCGGGCACTGAGGCAGTTGGGTTGCAGAGACAGGTGAGCACAAAGTATTATTTTGTTCGTTCTTTTAAATCCCAAACATATGTTTTATGGAGAATATGGATTTTTGAAAATTTAAAGTAGAATTCAATTTCACTTGAATAAAATTCACCCATCTCTAGTGTATACAGTATATTAGTACAATGATTTTATTACATTATCATTTTGGTTACAGATGAAACAAATAGTATCTTCCTAATAATACTGTGATGATGGTCAATAATTCACTTGTTATAATTAACAAGTAGAATCGTTTTGACAATTACCGTAAGTAAAACTTGAGCACATCAAGATCAAGTGTTAAAGGAAACTCCTAAATTGACTTGAGAGCTTAATTAAGATTAGAAAGTACTTAGAACCTAAAGCAATACATGTGATAATCCCAATATAGCAATCCACAGCAGAATTATCTTCATCCTGGTGCTCAAAGCTAAAAATATCAGTAAAATAGTAAGCTGAATGGTTCTGTAAGCTGTAAAATAGTTGGGCACTCAATGCATAGTTTTTTCGAAAATTAGTAAAATTGAAAGCTTAAATAAATCTCTGCAAACTCAATGCAAATGAAGCCATACGAAGAGTCTTACAGGAAAGTGTTTAATTCATGAGTATTTGCATGTAGGTGAAATAGAATGGCCACATATTGTGATTTATTCAATTGTGACTTGTTTAACCCCTTCATGACCTTGGGATTTTCCGTGTTTGTTTTTCGCTCCCCTCCTTCCCAGAGCCATAAATTTTTTATTTTTCTGTCAATATGGCCATGTGAGGGCTTATTTTTTGCAGGACGCGTTGTAGTTTTGACCAACATCATTGGTTTTACCATGACGTGTACTAGAAAATGGGAAAACAAATTCCAAGTGCGGTGAAATTGCAAAAAAAGTGCAATCCCATGCGTGTTTTTTGTTTGACTTTTTTTTCTAGGTTCACTAAATGCTAAAACTGACCTGCCATCATGATTCTTCAGGTCAGTATGAGTTCATAGACACCTAACATGTCTAGTTTATTTTTTATCTAAGTGGTGAAAAAAAATTCCAAACTTTGCTTAAAAAAAAAAAAATTGCGCCATTTTTCGATACCCGTAGCATCTCCATTTTTCGTGATCTTGGGTGGGTGAGGGCTCATTTTTCTGCATGCCGAGCTGACATTTTTAGTGATACCATTTTGGTGCAGATACATTCTTTTGATCGCCCGTTATTGCATTTTAATGCAGTGTCACAGTGACCCAAAAAACGTAATTTTGGCGTTTCAAATTTTTTTCTCACTACGCCGTTTAGCAATCAGGTTAAAGCTTATTTTTATTGATAGATTGGGCGATTCTGAACTCGGAGATACCAAATATGTGTATATTTGATTTTATTTTTATTGCTTTATTTTGAATGGGGCGAAAGGGGGGTGATTTAAACTTTCATATTTTTCCTTTTATTTCATTTTTTTTAAACATTTTTTTTTAACTTTTGCCATGCTTCAATAGCGTCCCCAGGGTGGCGCTCACAGCAAACCGGCATCAGTAACCATAAATGTCTCAAGGACCTCTATGGTTACTATCCTGATGCATCGATGACCCTGACCGTGTGGCTGGGGTTGGTGATGCGCGGCCGGAAGCGGTAGTTAAATGTCGGTGTCAGCATTTGGCAGCTGCATTTACCTAGCTAATAGCAGCTGGTGGATCGCGATTCCACTCGCCGCTATTGCGCACACATGTCAGCTGTTCAAAACAGCTGACATGTCGCGACTTTGATGTGGGCTCACCGCCGGAGCCCACATCAAAGCAGGGGATCTGACCTCGGACGTACTATCCCGTCCGAGGTCAGAAAGGGGTTAATATAATATTTCCCGGTCCTGCTGCTGTTCACCAAAGACACAACAACACCTAAGGCCGGCTTCACACTCAGCGTATGAAAATATGGTCCGTATATTACGGCCGTAATACGCTGAAAAGTCCCGAAAATAGTGGTCCGTAGCTCCTCCGTAGGCAGGGTGTTTCAGCGTTTTTGCGCATCAGTAGACACATATATGTATATATTAATATTTCATCCAGCACGATATAGCAGAAAGCCGGTAATTCAATTACCGGCTTTTGCTTTCTCCTTCCTAAAACCCGACATGATATGAGACCTGGTTTACATACAGTAAACCATCTCATATCACCATTTTTTTTGCATATTCCACACTACTAATGTCAGTAGTGTGTATATGCAAAATTTGGCCATTCTAGCTAGTAAATTAAGGGGTTAAATGGCGGAAAAAATTGGCGTGGGCTCCCGCACAATTTTCTCCGCCAGAGTAGTAAAGCCAGTGGCTGAGGGCAGATATTAATAGCCTGGAGAGCGTCCACGGTTATTGCCCCCCCCTGGCTAAAAACATCTGCCCCCAACCACCCCAGAAAAGGCACATCTGGAAGATGCGCCTATTCTGGCACTTGGCCACTCTCTTCCCATTCCCGTGTAGCGGTGGGATATGGGGTAATGAAGGGTTAATGCCACCTTGCTATTGTAAGGTGACATTAAGCCAGATTAATAATGGAGAGGCGTCAATTATGACACCTATCCATTATTAATCCAATACTAGTAAAGGGTTAAAAAAATACACAAACACATTATTAAAAATTATTTTAATGAAATAAAAACAAAGGTTGTTTTAATATTTTATTGAACGCCCAATCCAATCACTGAAGACCCTCGTTCTGTAACAAAAAAAACATAATAAACCAACAATATCCTTACCTTCCGCAGATCTGTAAAGTCCAATGATGTAAATCCATCTGAAGGGGTTAAAATATTTTGCAGCCACGAGCTTTGCTAATGCAATGTTGCTCATGTCTGCAAAACCCCGGAGAATGTAGGTAAAGTAGGTCATTGACCTATATTTACCTGCATTTGCGGTGAGGCGCCCTCTGCTGGCTGTTCCTAGATCGTGGGAACTTTCCTAGAAAGCTCCCTGGCTCGAAAACATTAGCAAAGCAAAATATTTTAACCCCTTCAGATGGATTTACATCGTTGGACTTTACAGATCTGCGGAAGGTAAGGATATTGTTGGTTTATTATGTTTTTTTTGTTAGAGAACGAGGGTCTTCAGTGATTGGATTGGGCGTTCAATAAAATATTAAAACAACATTTGTTTTTATTTTATTAAAATAATTTTTAATAATGTGTTTGTGTATTTGTTTAACCCTTTACTAGTATTGGATTAATAATGGATAGGTGTCATAATTGACGCCTCTCCATTATTAATCTGGCTTAATGTCACCTTACTATAGCAAGGTGGCATTAACCCTTCATTACCCCATATCCCACCGCTACACGGGAATGGGAAGAGAGTGGCCAAGTGCCAGAATAGGCGCATCTTCCAGATGTGCCTTTTCTGGGGTGGCTGGAGGCAGATGTTTTTAGCCAGGGGGGGCCAATAACCATGGACCCTCTCCAGGCTATTAATATCTGCCCTCAGTCACTGGCTTTACCACTCTGGCGGAGAAAATTGTGCGGGAGCCCACGCCAATTTTTCAGCCATTTAACCCCTTAATTTACTAGCTAGAACGGCCAAATTTTGCATAGACACACTACTAACATTAGTGGTGTGGAATATGCAAAAAAAATGGTTATATGAGATGGTTTACTGTATGTAAACCAGGTCTCATATCATGTCGGGTTTTAGGAAGGAGAAAGCAAAAGCCGGTAATTGAATTACCGGCTTTAAAGCTGTCTAGCGCTGGAAGAAATATTAATATATATATATGTATATATATATGTGTCTCACTGATATATATATATATATATATACCTATAACTAGACCTTATTAATTTACTAACACAATAGTAGATTGTTTTTCCTTCTTGGGCTAGGGCCACAAGATCATATTTTCTCTCATCGGAGATTTTCTCAGATAGGCAGAAGTTGAAAGAAAAATCGTCTCCAGGTTCTCCATTCTATCAGTACATGAAAATCCGACCACACTGCGATGTCCTTCAATTTTTTTCCATTGACCCACTGATTTGCATGGCTGAGTGTGATCCGATTTACAGATGCAAATTGTGAGTGCCGCAATTTTTTTTACTTGGACAGACTCATTCCATGAAAAATAATAGGACATGTGCACAGCCTCATGGAATAACATTGGCCCGAGTAAGATCTGATGTTTTGTGAGGAAATACAGTCTTCTGCATGATCCTTTGGGTCATTCAATCAAGAGCTCTCCTCCTTAGGTTTTGTTGTGTCTTTGGTGAACAGCAGCAGGACCGGGAAATATTATATTAACCCCTTTCTGACCTCGGATGGGATAGTACGTCCTAGGTCAGATCCCCTGCTTTGATGTGGGCTCCGGCGGTGAGCCCACATCAAAGCCGCAACATTTCAGCTGTTTTGAACAGCTGACATGTGCGCGCAATAGCGGCGAGAGGAATCGTGATCCACTCACTGCTATTAACTAGGTAAATGCAGCTGTCAAACGCTGACAGCGACATTTAACTACTGGTTCCGGCCGAGCATCGCCGACCCCCGTCACATGATTGGGGTCAGCGATGTGTCAGGATAGTAACCATAGAGGTCCTTGATACCTCTATGGTTACTGATGCGGGTTTGCTGTGAGCGCCACCCTGTGGTCGGTGCTCATAGCAAGCCTGTAATTAAGCTACATAGGAGCGATCTGATAATCGCTGCTATGTAGCAGAGCCGATCAGGCTATGCCAGCTTCTAGCCTCCCATGGAGGCTATTGAAGCATGGCAAAAGTAAAAAAAATGTTTAAAAAAATATGAAATAAATAGAAAAATATAAAAGTTTAAATCACCACCCTTTCGCCCCATTCAAAATAAAACAATAAAAATAAAATCAAATATACACATATTTGGTATCACCGAGTTCAGAATCACCCAATCTATCAATAAAAAAAGCTTTAACTTGATCGCTAAACGGCGTAGCGAGAAAAAAATTTGAAACACCAAAATTACGTTTTTTTGGTCACTGCGACATTGCATTAAAATGCAATAACGGGCGATCAAAAGAACGTATCTGCACCAAAATTGTATCACTAAAAATGTCAGCTGGGCACGCAAAAAAATGAGCCCTCACCCGACCCCAGATCACGAAAAATGGAGATGCTAAGGGTATCGGAAAATGGCGCAATTTTTTTTTTAAGCAAAGTTTGGAATTTTTTTCACCACTAAGATAAAAAATAACCTAGACATGTTAGGTGTCTATGAACTTGTAATGACCTGGAGAATCATAATATCAGGTCAGTTTTAGCATTTATTGAACCTAGCAAAAAAGCCGAACAAAAAACAAGTGTGGGATTGCACTTTTTTTGCAATTTCACCACACTTGGAATTTTTTTCCCATTTTCTAGTACACGACATGGTAAAACCAATGATGTCATTCAAAAGTACAACTCGTTCTGCAAAAAATAAGTCCTCACATGACAATATTGACGGAAAAAAATGTTATGGCTCTGGGAAGGAGGGGAGCGAAAAACAAAAACAAAAACACAAAAGCGAAATAGGGCCGCGGCATGAAGGGGTTAATGCATGCACATTTTTTTGTTTACCAATGATTTCAAATAACTTTTTCTCTACTCATACAACCTTATTAATGCATGTGTTTTTGAAAGATGAGTGTTGAGTGTTTTTAATGGAACCATTTGGGCAAATATATAATGTGATCTATAACTTTCATTAAATTTTTTGGGGGGGAGTTAAAAAGCTGTTCTGACTTTTTGGGGTTTTGATTTCACAGTGGTCACTCTGATGTATGAATGACACTTCATTCACTAGGTTGATACAATTAGTCTGGTACAATATTTTGTCATTGGACTGTAGGGGACCCTATGGGATGAAAGAGAAAGCTCCCTCACTCTAAAACCACTTAGATGCTGACGTTGCTATTGACCACTGCATCTAATGGGTTAAATAGGGTTATTAAAGGGCCAATATCTGAGCTATCGCTGATCCTGCCATTTAGAGCAACAATAGAGGGCTTTATGCTAAAGCAACATTGTACCATAATGCCCTTTAACTGCTGCCATAAAAAGACTTATTAGTGACCAATCGGTTAACAAAACTTCCATGTTATAGAGGAATTTCCAAAATATAGATTGTCAAAGCTCCAATTTTTATGATTAAAATGAAGGGGCAAAAGTGCTTAGCGAGTGCACTTCTTCTTGGAAACTGATGAAAAGTTACATTAAGCATTTCTGGTGGAGGGATCTGTTAGAAAATATCTAACACACAACATGGTTTTTAGTTTGTTATGTAAGACAAATTCCTGCTATGCATAGACAATTTACAGGTAGCCATAGATATGGGAAGAGATACATTAACTGCCTGAACCACTGGTGCCACGTTTTCACCCATGTGAGAACTTTGGGAAGGTCAAGTAGTCCCCATAGATATAAAATGATTTGTAAATGTGCCAAGATAAAATCAAATGACTATGATCAACTTAAAAAAAAAAAAAAGTTGTATGCACAATTTCAATGCACAGGACTGTCTACGCCCCAAAAATCCCTGCTCATGAAGTCTCATATACAATACATGATTTATACTATCGGAACCAGGGCAGGCACTCCTATGACTAGGCATGTTTAATGTTATGCATTTATACATCTTTTTGGATTAATTTCAATAGTTTCAGTCTTATATGATTCAAATCCTAGCTGATTTTCTTTCTTTCTTTGGCTTGAGATATAGTACATACTGATCAGGACACATACTGCCTCTTAACCACTGCTGCCTATAGGCATAGACTTACTTTGTCTAATGATATAAAAAAGTTAGATAAGGAATGCATTCAGACCATTTCATCACAGATCATCCTTCATGCCAAGCTGTGAAAATCTTTTGCATTTCCTATCACAGTTATCCATTTGTAATCATACAGTGTTAGGGGTCGAGTTCCCGCTTCTGCACAGGTGGAATCTCGAGCCATCTCTGCTGCGGTCTCCCATTCTCATCCAGCCGCAGTGGAGTCTGCTCAGCGAAGACGCCGGTCCCAGCGTCTTGCTCAATCTCACTCTGTTCTAAGAGTTACTGCTGCTTCTCCAGCTTCTGCCATTAAAGTCAGTGCTGGTCAGCGGCGAGCGGACTTCTCTGGGACTAAGTCCTTGCCTGCACACACTGAGCATGCCCAGGGCAAGATCTCCCGCTGGAGATCGAGGATCATGTGCTCAGCCTCTGCGGCACATTCCATTGGTCCTTTTGGCAGGTCTTGGAAGGGCAAAAGTTCTGTAGCCACTTCCTGTCTTGCAACTATATAAACTGCGCATGACCGCACGGCCATGCGCTAGTATTGTTTTCAAATTATATGTGTGTGTGTAGATGGATGTATGTCGATGGATAAAAGCTCCTAAATATCCCTCCCTAGAGTTGTTGACTGTTCGCGGATGTTGGTAGCTATCTAGCGCCCGACTATTCATCTGTGCAATACACACATTACAGCGTCCAGTTGCTGTGTTCGCCTGTACGGCACCGTGCGCTTGTCTAGCGCTTTCCATACCCAAGCCTGGGTGGTTAGTGGTGTCCGTCAGTGCGGCATTGCTCGTACTTCTGTGCTTATATCTTATTATTCTGTTTCTTTACACACCCAGTTGCGGTGTGGTGCCAGCAAGGGTCTAATCGGACTTCAATCCCAGTTGGGATAAAGTTCGCTGACTACTTGCTCGCGCTTTATGTGCGGTACCGTGGTCCTGTGACGTAACAGGATTGCTTCCTCCACGCTGGGTGAGGTTGAACCCACGTGTGTGTACTCTAGAGTACCGCCATATAGTCTGCAATTTACTAGCAGCAGGTTTTCACCTGTACGGTGGACCCCGGACTGCGAACGCATCTATATCCTCTTTCTTAGTGCGTTCCGTCAGTCTAACAGAATACTAGCGCCAGGGTCTGGCTAGTAAATGGCGGACGACCAGCGATTACAGAGGTACATCCAGCAGCTGGAGGGAAGGTTGGCGGCTCTTGAGCGTACAACCTCAGCTGTGGATGTCACTGCTGTAGCTGTTCAGGCTGCAAGTGTAGCTGCAGCCAGTCTGTCCGCTGCCATCCCTGCTCCGACTTTATCCCGTCTCCTGCTTCCTGACAAGTTTGCTGGCGACAGTAAACAATGTCGGGGATTCGTGAGCCAGTGCTCCATACATCTTGAGCTCCTGGCGTCACGTTTCCCTATGGAACGGGCGAGAGTGGGATTTATCCTATCTCTCTAGTCGGGCAGGGCGTTGGAGTGGGCAACGCCACTTTGGGAGCGAGATGATCAGGTGGTACAGAGTGCTTCTCTCTTCTTGGACACTCTGAAGTAGGTCTTTTTAGGACCTCGTGTTACCCATGACACCGCACTCCAACTGTTGTCTATTACACAGGGTTCGTCCGTGGTCAGCCAGTTTGCCATCCAGTTCCGGACTCTGGCCAGACAAATGTGAAGGACGCCAGACAAAGTTCTTATTCCGGTGTTCTGGAGGGGACTGGCAGACCATGTGAAGGACGCCTTGGCCACTAGGGAGATACCCGCCACACTGGAGGAACTTATTTCTGTATCTACCCGCATCGACCTCCGTTTTCACGAGCGGAGGTTGGAGCGGACCCAGTGTAGGCAGAGATTCCGGCTGGCTCCAACCTTCGCCAGACCTCTTGAATCTCCTGTCTTGGCATCAGATTCCCATGAGGCCATGGAGGTTTCGCGAGCGGGACCTAAGTCTCAGGCCGCTCGTGTACCCGTGGTTTGTAAAAACTGTCAACAACTTGGACATTACGCCAATAAGTGTCCGCGGCGGTCGGGAAACGATCGCGTCTAGTAACCATTGGGGGAGGTTCACTAGACACAGCTGCATTCCCCTCCAAACTGTCCTTTAAAGGGACAATCCTGTTAGGCTCCTCCACTCTAACAGTCGAGCTTTGCGTGGATTCTGGAGCAGAGGGAAACTTCATGTCCTCTGCTTTTGCTTCACGTCATGCTATACCACTAGTCATGCTCGCTAAACTAGTAACAGTTAGAGTCGTGAATGGAGCGACACTTCCACTGCAAATTACACACCAAACCGTTCCGTTCTCGCTGTCCATGTCCCCTTCCCACCAGGAGATTATTTCCCTTCTTGTTCTTCCCGAGGGAATGGATGAGATCTTGCTGGGAATACCCTGGCTCCGTTTCCACTCCCCACATATTGAGTGGTCCTCAGGGAGAATATTGGGTTGGAGTAAGTCTTGTATGGGCAGGTGTGTGAGTGAGTGTGTACAGGTCTCTACTACCGAGGTTCCCGCAGACCTTTCATCTCTTCCAAGATACTATTGGTGTTATGCAGACGTATTCTCTAAGAAGGCTGCTGAGATCCTACCGCCTCATCGCCCTTACGACTGTCCTATTGATCTCTTGCCTGGGGCTGAACCTCCTCGGGGAAGAGTATATCCCCTCTCTCTCCCAGAGACGGAGGCTATGTCGCAATACATTCAGGAGAATTTGGCAAGAGGGTTTATAAGGAAGTCGGTGTCACCGGCAGGGGCGGGATTCTTCTTCGTGCAGAAGAAGAACGGGGAGTTACGTCCTTGCATCGATTACAGGGGTCTTAATGCTATTACTATTAAGAATAAATACCCATTGCCCCTGATATCGGAGCTCTTTGACAGGCTTAGGGGAGCTAAAATATTCACCAAATTAGATCTGCGGGGTGCCTACAACCTGATTTGCATCCGTGAGGGGGACGAATGGAAAACGGCTTTCAATACCAGGGATGGGCACTATGAGTACCTGGTGATGCCTTTCGGGCTCTGTAATGCCCCAGCCGTTTTTCAGGACTTTGTCAACGACATCTTCCGGGATATGCTTTCCACCTCGGTTGTAGTCTATCTGAATGATATTCTCATCTTCTCTCCAGATATTGACTCCCACCGGAGAGATGTTGGCAGAGTCTTCGAACTCCTGCGGGCGAATTCCTTATATGCAAAGTTGGAGAAGTGTGTGTTTGAGCAGGAGTCCTTGCCTTTCCTGGGCTATATCATCTCGGCCCAGGGATTGGCTATGGATCCTGCCAAACTACAAGCAGTGATGGACTGGCAGGAACCCCATTCTCTTAAAGTGGTGCAGCGCTTTATGGGGTTCATAAATTACTATCTCCAGTTCATTCCTCACTTCTCAACTTTGGTGGCTCCCTTGGTATCCCTCACCAAGAAGGGAGCGAATCCCAAATTGTGGTCCGAAGGGGTCTCCAAGGCCTTTACTTCAATAAAGTCTCATTTTGCTAGCGCTCCCATCCTACATCGTCCCGATGTGGATAAGCCATTCCTCTTGGAGGTGGATGCCTCATCCGTTGGTGCTGGAGCAGTCCTCTATCAAAAGGATGCTCAAGGTCGGAAGCATCCATGCTTCTTCTTCTCAAAAACTTTCACACCTGCGGAGAGAAATTACTCCATCGGGGATAGTGAGTTGCTGGCAATGAAGTTGGCCTTCTCAGAGTGGAGACATCTCTTGGAGGGTGCCCGATTTCCATTCCAAGTCTTCACGGACCACAAAAATTTGGTCTATCTACAAACAGCCCAGCGGCTGAATTCTCGTCAGGCCAGATGGTCCTTGTTTTTCTCCCGGTTCCACTTTACTCTACATTATCTCGCCGGGGAGAAGAACATTCGTGCTGACGCTCTCTCTCGCTCCTTTGTGTCATCTGAGGAGGAAGAGGATGAGCTTCGGCTCATTGTCCCTTCGGAGAGTCTGAGAACCGTGGCTCCGGTTTCGCTGGAGTCTGTGCCCCCGGGCAAGACTTTTGTTCCCATCAATTTGCGACCGGAGGTTCTCTCTTGGGCTCATTTGTCCAGAGTGGGTGGACATTTTGGGGCAAAGAGGACATCTGAGTTGCTGGCGAGAATGTACTGGTGGCCACATATGGTTCGTGACGTCGGAGACTATGTTCGAGCATGTGTCTCTTGTGCCAAGAATAAGTCTCTCCGTCAACGGCCAGCTGGTTTGTTATATCCTCTGCCGGTGGCAGACAGGCCCTGGGAGATGGTTGGGATGGACTTTGTAGTGGGTCTGCCCAAGTCTCGTGGCTGTACCATTATTTGGGTAATCACCGACCATTTTTCTAAAATGGTGCATTTGGTGCCGCTTCCTCGGCTACCTTCTGCACGGGCCTTAGCAGCGCTGTTTGTTAAACACATCTTCCGTCTTCACGGTATGCCTGACAAAATTGTCAGTGACCGGGGTCCTTAGTTTGCGTCTCGGTTCTGGAGAGAGCTTTGTCGTCTCCTCAGTATCGAGTTAAATCTCTCTTCGGCTTATCATCCTGAGACGAATGGGTTGGTGGAGAGAGCCAACCAGACCTTGGTCACATATCTGCGACATTTTGTTTCTGCTAAGCAAGATGACTGGGCTTCTTTGCTACCGTGGGCGGAGTTTGCTCTTAACAATGCTGTCGCTGACTCCCTTCCTCCTTAACTATGGTCAGCATCCGCGGGTACCTGTGCCCATGCCCGTGTCTTCTGCCGATTCCAGGGTGGCAGACTGGGCTGTGGAGGCACGGGACATTTGGGATCGCACTCAGGATGCCATTCGGGCTTCCAAGGAGAGAATGAGGTCCTCCGCCGATGCACATCGGCGCCCTGCTCCAACCTTTGCTCCTGGCGATTTGGTGTGGCTCTCCACCCGTAACATCAGGCTGCGAGTTGAGTCTACCAAGTTTGCACCTCGCTACTTAGGTCCTTTTAAGGTCCTCGAACAGGTTAATCCTGTGGTTTACCGTCTGGCCCTTCCTCCACGCCTTGGTATCACCGACACCTATCATGTGTCCCTCCTTAAGCCCGTTTACATGTCCCGGTTTTCTGAATCTTCTACTGGGACGTCGGGTTCGTCTACGGATGATTATAATGATTTTATTTGGTGGACTGGAGGGGTTACGGCCCTGAGGATAGATCCTGGGAGCCTGCTGAGCACATTTGGGCTCCGCAGCTCATTGCTGCCTTCGAACGTAGCGAGGCCCAAGGAGGGGGGGCCCTAGGGGGGGTAATGTTAGGGGTCGAGTTCCCGCTTCTGCACAGGGGGAATCTCGAGCCATCTCTGCTGCGGTCTCCCATTCTTGTCCAGCCGCAGTGGAGTCTGCTCAGCGAAGACGCCGGTCCCAGCGTCTTGCTCAATCTCACTCTGTTCTAAGAGTTACTGCTGCTTCTCCAGCTTCTGCCATTAAAGTCAGTGCTGGTCAGCGGCGAGCGGACTTCTCTGGGACTAAGTCCTTGCCTGCACACACTGAGCATGCCCAGGGCAAGATCTCCCGCTGGAGATCGAGGATCATGTGCTCAGCCTCTGCGGCACATTCCATTGGTCCTTTTGGCAGGTCTTGGAAGGGCAAAAGTTCTGTAGCCACTTCCTGTCCTGCAACTATATAAACTGCGCATGACCGCACGGCCATGCGCTAGTATTGTTTTCAAATTATATGTGTGTGTGTAGATGGATGTATGTCGATGGATAAAAGCTCCTAAATATCCCTCCCTAGAGTTGTTGACTGTTCGCGGATGTTGGTAGCTATCTAGCGCCCGACTATTCATCTGTGCAATACACACATTACAGCGTCCAGTTGCTGTGTTCGCCTGTACGGCACCGTGCGCTTGTCTAGCGCTTTCCATACCCAAGCCTGGGTGGTTAGTGGTGTCCGTCAGTGCGGCATTGCTCGCACTTCTGTGCTTATATCTTACTATTCTGTTTCCTTACACACCCAGTTGCGGTGTGGTGCCAGCAAGGGTCTAATCGGACTTCAATCCCAGTTGGGATAAAGTTCGCTGACTACTTGCTTGCGCTTTATGTGCGGTACCGCGGTCCTGTGACGTAACAGGATTGCTTCCTCCACGCTGGGTGAGGTTGAACCCACGTGTGTGTACTCTAGAGTACCGCCATATAGTCTGCAATTTACTAGCAGCAGGTTTTCACCTGTACGGTGGACCCCGGACTGCGAACGCATCTATATCCTCTTTCTTAGTGCGTTCCGTCAGTCTAACATACAGTCCTTATGTTTTGTAGAAGACAGAAGTATGGAATTGATGAGCTAGTAGATGCTTACAAATCAATATTCTCTTGAAGTGCAGGGTATATAGGATAAATAATGTTTACCCTTGGTGTAAGACTTAATTCAGCACCTCATCATATCACACAGCATTGCTAAATCTGTCTTCATTTCACGAGAGACGTTGAGGAATATTAGCATAATGTCAGTTACAATTTCTACGCCATCATGCTTCTGAATGCCATTTAAGGTCTATCCTTCCTAGATTTGGCAAATGTCTTTTCAGAGTAAAATGAGTTCAATAGATTAAGTGTTCTCTTGTATTTGCCTATGAATTTATTGGGATGAATGTATGCATTTGGGCTCATATTTTACAATAACACATGCATTGTGTTAGGACCAAATATCTATTGCCTACGAGTTAAATATTTCTAGTATATAATATGGATAAAACTCTAATACCGGTGAAAGTTATTCAAATTTGTAAAGACACTTTGTAACACTAGAAAAGAAAACAGTTCTAGGGTATTTGAATTGCAAACTTTTATGGTATATCTCCATTCACTGCACTTCTAAAGGGAGCTATGTAATCAGATGAGTATGTTTGTGCATGCACCGCTCCATTCTTAGATGCTGCACATGGTGACCATCTCACGGGTTGGGATGAAAGAACGGTATATTGAGATGTGGATATGCCTTAAATGTAAAAAATGGGGAGTGTTACTCTTTCTGTAGTAGTGTTTTAGTCTATGTTTTGTATTATGATGATTATTAATTTATTATACCATTTTATTGTCAGTATGTATTTAGCACTTTATCGCATTTTGTTCATTGGTCGCCTGATCTTTGTAGAGTTTGCTTTCATACAGAGAGCTAATGATATTTAGAGTGGGAAAATATATGATCTATAGATTAGCGGATACAAGTTAAGTTTCCTGAAATTTGCAGGTACTAGTGAACTCAAACAACTTACGTTTCAATTTGTGAGGATTGCAAAAAAAAATGTCCTGTATTATTTCACACATTGCTGAAGAAAGAGTGGACTCGAATCATGTCGGGTTCAGCATTGTGGGATTCACCAAAATGACATGCAACTATCACTTCATGTGGTCTAGAGCAGCCAATCAAGGGAAATGCTGTGCATTGCTCCCCACATGACCAAATGGAGCGCCACACACTTTATAAAAGTGCATTGTTCCTCACGTAATCGTGTGGGGCATAGTGAAGACACAGGAGTTAATCGGAGGTCAGGTGCTGAGAGAAGTATTGGGAAGTAAAAAGAGGCAACATACAATAATAATAATCTTTATTTATATAGCGCCAACATATTCCGCAGCGCTTTACAGTTTAACAGTTTCAAACCCAACAGTCATAAGTAACATAGTTAACAATACAATAATTAAAGCGAAATAAGATGACCCTGCTCGTGAGAGCTTACAATCTACAATGAGGTGGGGGAGATACAAAGCACAGGTGTGTATTTACAATGATGTATTTACAATGATGGTACAGTCATCTTAACCCTCCGTCACATACAACTGATCTGACAGGCGCTTCTCTTTTACTTTCATTTCTCCTTCCTCACCAGATTGTGAGGAAACCCCCTCCCTCCAGGTAGTCTCCTGTCTCTTGAAGGTCTGTGAAACCTGATATCACAGTTGGATTTCAGAGCTTCAGGGGAGAGGATATAGCTGCACAGATCTCTCAGGCTCATTGTATGTGAATACGTCACATTCAGTAAGGTTGGTATTTTATGTTTTTATTCATCACAATAGTTTATTTAGCTTGTTTTATGAATGTATAGCACAAAATGTGAGGATATTTCATAGAAATAAGGGAGATTTTATAAAAGAAAGTGTGCTGCTCAGGCATGTACAGTAGTTCCCTAACATATTCCTTCTCTTGCTTCAGATTATCTGCTGAAATGGAGAGGAAAATGTACAATTTATCCAAACAACTTGATGTTGAGGAAGTAACAAACATGCTGTTAGATGATAGAGACCTCACACTGAATGAGGATTTAGGAGAGGAAAGTGAGATTGATTCTCATGATGAGGTGGAAGAATGTGTCCTGGATTCTGAAACAGAGCAAGATGGTGACAGTGGTGAGGATGAAGAAGTTGGATCATATTATATTGGAAAAGATAAAAATACTAAATGGAACAAGAAGCCATTCCAGAAAAAACGTAGGGAACCTTTAAACATTATTACTCACCTTCCTGCAGTAATAGGAACTGCACGTAATGCAAAAACTGCAGTTGAATGCTGGAACAGTATATTTACAGATGACATTCTGGACTCTATTGTCACATATACCAACCAATATATAGACATTATAAAGGACAAGTACATCTGCAACAGAACCATCAAGCCCACAGATGAAATAGAACTGCGTGCTTTTTTTGGATTACTGTACCTTGCAGGAGCTTATAGGGCAAATAGACAAAGTTTGGAGGAACTTTGGGGTAAAGATGGGGATGGAGTTGAAAAATTTAGCCTTGTTATGTCCATAAACAGATTCAAGATTCTAATTCGTTGCCTTCGGTTTGACGACAGAACTACCCGAACCGAACGCAAAACACATGACCGACTTGCTCCAATTCGTGATATATTTCAAAGATTTGTTGTAAACTGTAAACAAAGTTATTACCCTGGAGAGAATCTCACTATTGACGAAATGCTCCCTGGTTTTCGTGGTAGATGTGCCTTTCATCAATATATTCCATCAAAGCCAAACAAATATGGAATAAAAATTTATGCCCTTGTTGATGCCAGTAAGACCTACACTTACAACCTGGAAGTTTATGCAGGAAAACAACCAGAAGGTCCTTACTGTGTGAGCAACAAACCCATTGATGTTGTAAAAAGACTGGCTGAAGCCTTATTTGGATCGGGTCGCAATATTACAGCTGACAATTGGTTTACAAGTTGTGATCTGATTGATTATCTGAAAATTCAGAAGCTGTCATATGTGGGAACTGTAAGAAAAAACAAAAGGGAATTGCCGCCACAGTTTGTAAGTGTGAAAGAGAGACAACAGTACAGCAGTATGTTTGCATTCCATAATGGAAAGGCTTTAGTTTCCTATGTACCACATGCCAAAAAAATCATACTTCTTCTATCAACACTTCATGATGATGCTGCCATCGATCCTGGGACTGGGGCAGAAAAACCCCCGGAGATAATTACATTTTACAATGCCACCAAAGGGGGTGTGGATACAGCAGATCAGATGTGCTCCACTTTCAACGTCAGCAGAAACATCAAACGCTGGCCAATGGTCATATTTTTTGCTATGTTGAATTTGGGTGGTATAAATTCACAAGTAATTTATCTTGAGAACAAGCTTGAACCACTCCGTAGACGATTGTATCTGAAAAAATTGGCCCATGAACTAGTACTTGGAGAGCTACGCAGGAGAAGCGTGAAAACAATCGGTATCCCCTCTCACCTTCAAGTTCAGCTCAAAAGGTTCTGCCCAGAAGATGATGGTGAAAAGTCACCATCTGCACCACCTCACAAAAGAAGGAGATGCACCACCTGCCAAACGGAAAGCGGAACCAGAAGGCTTTCAAATTATGAATGTCTCAAATGTCAGAAAGCAATTTGCCTGACACATGCAAAAATGGTGTGTAATTCTTGCTATTTGCTCTGCAAGTGTGACTTTTCTGGGGAAACCTCAGCATCTACTTCTGAATGAATATGTTTTTAATAGTACTTAAGGTACCTTAAAATTAAGTTTGTGTTCAAAAATTTTCTTTGTACATTTTTTTGAGAGAGTCGAACTGGGGACTATTTGGCGGGAGTTTTGAAAAGTTTGTATTTCATAGTTATTAGTTTTATGTTAAGTAAATGTTTTTTTTTGCAACTGATTATGTGTAGTCTCTTTTATTACATCCCTATGAAGGTCACTGATCACTTTTAGAGCACTGAAATTGCAAACATTAGATAATATAGGTATTTTTCCAGCAGGCGCCTGACAGGCACATTATATGTGAACTCGTTAGTCCGAATATTGTATGTGACGGAGGGTTAAGGGGGAGGGGGATAGATGGGGATAGTGAATGGGCTACACACACAAACATAAAATGACTTTGATTAGCGAACGTGGTAGGCCGCTCTGAACAAGTGTGTTTTGAGCAAGCACCTAAAACTATGCAAATTGTGGATGGTCCTAATATATTGGGGTAGAGCATTCCAGAGGATTGGCGCAGCACGGGAGAAGTCTTGTAGTCGGGAGTGGGAGGTACGGATTAGTGCAGAGGTTAGTTGAAAGTAATTTGCAGAGCGCAGTGGTCTGTTAGGCCGATAGGCAGAAATGAGGGAGGAGATGTACAGTGGGGCAAAAAAGTATTTAGTCAGTCAGCAATAGTGCAAGTTCCACCACTTAAAAAGATGAGAGGCGTCTGTAATTTACATCATAGGTAGACCTCAACTATGGGAGACAAACTGAGAAAAAAAAATCCAGAAAATCACATTGTCTGTTTTTTTTAACATTTTATTTGCATATTATGGTGGAAAATAAGTATTTGGTCAGAAACAAAATTTCATCTCAATACTTTGTAATATATCCTTTGTTGGCAATGACAGAGGACAAACGTTTTCTGTAAGTCTTCACAAGGTTGCCACACACTGTTGTTGGTATGTTGGCCCATTCCTCCATGCAGATCTCCTCTAGAGCAGTGATGTTTTTGGCTTTTTGCTTGGCAACACGGACTTTCAACTCCCTCCAAAGGTTTTCTACAGGGTTGAGATCTGGAGACTGGCTAGGCCACTCCAGGACCTTGAAATGCTTCTTACGAAGCCACTCCTTCGTTGCCCTGGCGGTGTGCTTTGGATCATTGTCATGTTGAAAGACCCAGCCAAGTTTTATCTTCAATGCCCTTGCTGATGGAAGGAGGTTTGCACTCAAAATCTCACGATACATGGCCCCATTCACTCTTTCATGTACCCGGATCAGTCGTCCTGGCCCCTTTGCAGAGAAACAGCCCCAAAGCATGATGTTTCCACCACCATGCTTTACAGTAGGTATGGTGTTTGATGGATGCAACTCAGTATTCTTTTTCCTCCAAACACGACAAGTTGTGTTTCTACCAAACAGTTCCAGTTTGGTTTCATCAGACCATAGGACATTCTCCCAAAACTCCTCTGGATCATCCAAATGCTCTCTAGCAAACTTCAGACGGGCCCGGACATGTACTGGCTTAAGCAGTGGGACACGTCTGGCACTGCAGGATCTGAGTCCATGGTGGCGTAGTGTGTTACTTATGGTAGGCCTTGTTACATTGGTCCCAGCTGTCTGCAGTTCATTCACTAGGTCCCCCCGCGTGGTTCTGGGATTTTTGCTCACCGTTCTTGTGATCACTCTGACCCCACAGGGTGGGATTTTGCGTGGAGCCCCAGATCGAGGGAGATTATCAGTGGTCTTGTATGTCTTCCATTTTCTAATTATTGCTCCCACTGTTGATTTCTTCACTCCAAGCTGGTTGGCTATTGCAGATTCAGTCTTCCCAGCCTGGTGCAGGGCTACAATTTTGTTTCTGGTGTCCTTTGACAGCTCTTTGGTCTTCACCATAGTGGAGTTTGGAGTCAGACTGTTTGAGGGTGTGCACAGGTGTCTTTTTATACTGATAACAAGTTTAAACAGGTGCCATTACTACAGGTAATGAGTGGAGGAAAGAGGAGACTCTTAAAGAAGAAGTTACAGGTCTGTGAGAGCCAGAAATCTTGATTGTTTGTTTCTGACCAAATACTTATTTTCCACCATAATATGCAAAAAAAATGATAAAAAAACAGACAATGTGATTTTCTGGATTTTTTTTTCTCAGTTTGTCTCCCATAGTTGAGGTCTACCTATGATGTAAATTACAGACGCCTCTCATCTTTTTAAGTGGTGGAACTTGCACTATTGCTGACTGACTAAATACTTTTTTGCCCCACTGTAATAGGGTGCCGCACTGTGGAGAGCTTTGTGGGTGAGAACAAGTACTTTGAATTGTATCCTGTAATGAATGAGCAGCCAGTGTAATGACTGGCGAAGAGCGGACGTGTTCGAGTAATGATTAGCCAGATGGATGACCCTGGCTGCTGCATGGACTGGAGAAGGGAAAGTTGAGTAATGGGGAGGCCAATTAATAGAGCGTTACAGTATTCCAAGCGGGAGTGGATCAGGGCGACAGTGAGGGTTTATGTTGTTTCCATGGTGAGAAAAGGGCGGATTCTAGAGATGTTCTTTAGGTGTAAGCAGCATGAGCGGACAAGAGATTGTATATGGGAGGTGAAGGAGAGATCGGAGTCAAGCATAACACCCAGACAGCGCACCTGCTGCTGGGGTGTTATGGTGCCACCCACGGAGAGGGAAATGTCAGATTTAGGGAGGTTAGTAGATGGCGGGAGCAGAAGAAGTTCAGTTTTGGAGAGGTTGCGTTTCAGATAGAGAGTGGACAGGATGTTGGAGACTGCAGACAGTCAGTGGCGTTCTGTAGTACAGCGGGGGTAAGGTCAGGGGATGACGTGTATAGTTGTGTGTCATCAGGATAAAGATGGAAAGCCAAATCTGCTAATGGTCTGTCCAAATGGGGCTGTGTAGAGGGAGAAGAGAAGGGGGCCAAGGACTGAGCCCTGAGGTACACTGACAGTGAGAGGAAGAGGAGACGAAGTGGAGCCAGAGAACAGAACACTGAAGGAGCAGTCAGAAAGCTAGGAAGAGAACCAGGAGAGAGCATTGTTCTTAATGCCTAGTGACTGGAGCCTAGAGAGTAGGAGAGGGTGGTCAACAGTATCGAAAGCTGCAGAAAGGTCGAGACGAATGAGCAGAGTGGTCACCGTTCCGTTTTGCTGTCGTCAGAAGGTCATTGGTCACTTTGATGAGTGCAGTTTCTGTCGAATGTAGGGGGCAGAAACTGGACTGTGAAGGGTCTAGGAGGGAGAGAGTGGAGAGGTAACAAGTAAGGTGGGAGTACATCAGGCGCTCCAAGAGTTTTGAGATGAAGGGGAGATTGGAGACTGGTCTGTAGTTGTTTATGCAGGATGGGTCAAGAGCGGGTTTCTTTAGTAATGGAGTAATGATAGAGTGTTTGAAGGAGGAGGGGAAAATGCCAAAGGAGAGGGAGAGATTAAAGATTGTAGTTAGGTGAGTTGTGACGACTGGAGAGAGAGACTGGAGGAGGTGTGAGGGAATGGGGTCGGTGGTGCATGTAGTTGGACGAGAATAGGAGAGGAGCCTGGAGACTTCTTATTCTGTGATGGGATCGAATGTGGAGAGTGAGCCAGGGAAAATGGAGGGACAGTTGGGAGTCACTGAACTTGGTGATTGGGAGTGGATTTCCTGACGGATATTGTATATTTTCTCTATAAAGTGGGAGGCCAGGTTATCAGCACAAATGTCTGTGAGAGGGGCTTGTGCTTTTGGCCTGAGGAGGGAGTGAAAGGTGTCAAAACGTTTCTTGGGGTTGTTGGATAGTGAGGAGATCAGGGTGGTGAAGTAGGTCTGTTTGGCAAGGTGAAGGGCAGAGTTATAGGTCCTTAACATAAATTTGAAGTGTATAAAGTCTTCTGATGTGCGTGTTTTCCTCCCTAAGCGTTCAGCACACCTAGAGCATCGCTGGAGAAATCGGGTTTGCGTTGTGAGCCAGGGCTGTTTCACTCTGTATTTGGAGGGTCTGAGGGTGAGTGGAGCTACTTGGTCAAGGGTGCTTCTAAGAGTTCATTGAAGTGATGTACAGCCAGATCAGGACAGGAAAAAGAAGAGATTGGGGACAATGATGAATGTAGGGAGTCTGAAAGTGTATGAGGATTAATGGCAGGTAGATTTCTGAATGTATGGTAGGTAGGAGTGTGCTGGGGTGGGCGAGGATTTGTCAGTGTGAAGGAGAGAATGTTGTGGTCAGAGATGGGAAGCGGTGAGTTATCTAGGTAGGAGATTGAGCAGAGCCGGGCGAAGACCAGGTCTAGAGTGTTACCGTCTTTGTATGTTTCGGAGGTTGAGAGCTGTGAGAGGCCTAGAGAAGTTGTTAGTGATAGAAGCTGGGATGCAGATGTGGAAGTGGGGCTGTTAGTGGGGATGTTGAAGTCTCCCAGGATAAGGGTTGGTAGTTCTGAGGACATGAAGTGCGTCAGCCAGGCAGAGAAATGGTCCCGGCAGTGGGTGGGTGAGCCTGGGGGCCGTTATATGACCGCTACTCTGAGGGAGAGGGGACGAAAGAGCCTGATGGTGTGGACCTCAAAAGTAGGGAATGAGAGTGATGGAACTGGGGGGATGACCTGGAAGGTGCATTGTGAGGAGAGAAGTATGCCGACTCCACCACCATGTCTCGGGGAATGTGAGAATTGTAAGCCACCATGGGAAATGGCAGCAGGAGAGACCGTGTCAGAATCCTGAATCCAGGTTTCCGTGTGGGCCAACAGATTCAGAGAGTTTTTCAGAAAGTAATTGTGTAGGAAAGGAAGCTTGTTGCATACAGACCGTGGAATCCAAAGGGCACAATTAAAAGAAGAAGATGAAGGAGTGCAATTAATATTAGTAAGATTATTAAGGTTTCGATGTGAGGTAGGGTAGGGGTTGAGGTTGGTGGATGGTGGACCAGGGTTGGGGGAGATGTCCCCTGAAATCAGTAGGATTAGGAAGATAAAAAGCAAGTAGTTTTTGGAACTGTATGAAGTTTTTTGCGCAGAGTGTTTGGGCAAGATGGACTGAGGTTTTTCAGGAAGGTGAGAAGTGCATGGGAGCAGTACATGGGAGAGGGAAGGAGAGAGGAGCTGATGTATATGAGTCGTGATGAAGGGGGGATTGGGCGGTAAAAGTGGATTGCAAGGGACCACAGGAGGATAGGAATGAAGCACATGGATAGACGGGAGTGCAGAGTGTGGGTTACCTGACTCATGCACTGACTAACTGCCATGGAATAACTGCTGTATCACGACGCTTAGCTTCCTGACGCATTGCTTCTGGGACTCTTGCGTGCACCCTCACATGCGTGCACCCTCACATGCGTGCACCCCTAAGGATGTTTCTAAATTTATAGTCCAGACTGCTGGGTCAGAAGAGATGGATTGTGGGAACTTGTTGAGGATAATTTGGCAGCTGGGGCCAGCACACGAGGGTTTTTTTTTAGATGATCAAAGACATTCAGCCTGGCAACATCTATTTTAACACCTTCCACCAGATAGGATCTACACTGATCCCAGTCATGGATATGCAACAGTGAGTTTTAAGTACAATGCACCAAATGAATTAGACCAATGAATTAGCAGACACATTAAAATATGTTTCTAGATGTAAAGCAGCAGATGACAGGCAGCAAGCAGAGGTGGGAAGTTATACCATTAGAGTCTATAACATATACATTTTTTTCAACCCAGTCTTCAAAATTTAGCAAAATGGTAGTCATCTGGCATCTGCTGGAATTCACATGAATTGAATAAAAAAAAATCAGATTCTGGCAAGAGAACAGGAACGGTTACATTGAAAAGTGTCGCGTGGCAACTACTAGAGTATGATCACTGATGTTGTTTGGACCTTTTTGACGATGTTTCCATAGTGGTGTAGCATTTCTTTTGGAATGGTTTCACATGTGTCCATTATTTTAAACATCACTATGGAGTTTTTGATGCATTTCTTTAGCCTAAGCCATGAGTGAATTTGTAAACAATGGGGAGATAGAGGTTTTTCTCACAAAATTAGAATATCATCAAAAAGTTGCTTTATTTCAGTTCTTCAATACAAAAAGTACAACTCATATATTATATAGAGTCATCACAGACAGAGTGATCTATTTCAAGTATCTATTTATGTTAATGTTGATGATTATGGCTTACAGCCAATGAAAACCCAAAAGTCATTGTCTCAGTAAATTAGAAGAATTAACAAAAAACACCTGCAAAGGCTTCCTAAACATTTAAAAAGGTCCCTTAGTGTGTTTCAGTAGGCTCCACAATCGTGGGAAAGACTACTGACTTGACAGATGCCCAGAAGGCAGTCATTGACACACTCAAGGAGGATAAGCCACTAAAGGTCATGGCTAAAGAAGCTGGCTGTTCACAGAGTGCTGTATCCAAGCTTATTAAATGAAAGTTGAGTGCAAGGAAAAAGTGTGGTAAAAAAAGGTGCATAAGCAACCGGGATAGCAGCAGCCTTGAAAGGATTGTTATGAAATGCCATTCAAAAGTTTGTGGGAGATCCACAAGGAGTTGACTGCTGCTGGAGTCATTGCTTCAAGAGCCACCACACACAGATGTATCCAGGAATGGGCTACAAGTGTCACATTCCTTATGTCAAGCTACTCATGACCAATAGACAATGCCAGAAGCGTCTTACCTGGGCCAAGGAGAAAAAGAACTGGACTGTTGCTCAGTGGTCCAAAGTGTTGCTTTCAGATGAAAGTAAATTTTGCATTTTATTTGTAAATTAAGGTCCCAGAGTCTGGAGGAAACGTGGAGAGGCACACAATCCAAGCTGCTTGATGTCTAGTGTGAAGTTTCCACAATCAGTGATGGTTTGGGGAGCCATGTTATCTGCTGGTGTAGGTCCACTTTGTTTTATCAAGACCAAAGTCAGCGCAGCCGTTGACCAGGAAATTCTAGAGCACTTCATGCTTCCCTCTGCTGACAAGCTTTTTGGAGATGGAAATTTCATTCTCCAGCAGGACTTGGCACCTGTCCACATTGCCAAAAGCACCAATGCCTGGTTTAAAAACAACAGTATCACTGTGCTTGATTGGCCAACAAACTCTCCTGATCTTAACCCCATAGAGAATCTATAGAGTATTTTCAAGAGTAAGATGAGATACACCAGAACCTACAATGCAGGGGAGCTGAAGGCTGCTATCAAAGAAACCTGAGCTTCGATAGCACCTCAGCAGTGCTGCAGGATGATTGCTTCCAGGTCACTCTACAGTGATGCAGTAACTGATGCAAAAGGAGTCCGACCAAGTATTGAGTGCATTTACTGAACACATTTCAGTAGGCTAACATTTCGGATTTGAAAATAATTTTTCAAGCTGGTGTTATAAAGTATTCTAATTTACTGAGATGACTTTTGGGTTTTTATTGGCTGTAAGCCATAATCATCAACATTAACAGAAATACACACTTGACATAGATTACTCTGTTTGTAATGACTCTATATAATATGAGTTTCACTTTTTGTATTGAAGAACTGAAATAATTTAACTTTTTGATGATATTCTAATTTTGTGAGAAGCACCTGTGTATTAATTAATAAAAATCTGCAGGAATTCTAACCCCAAAACACTAGCAGACATGGCTGTGTCAAATACCTCGAACATGAGATTTCAACTCATTTTACAGATCGAAGATGCCTAGCTGGAGGGAAAATGGTCATGGCTTAGTTGAAAGGGCCATGGTGAAATGACACAATCCAGTAATGAAATATCAAAATTTGGTTTCACATTTATTGATGTAGAGTGAGCCAAGCAAAGGTGGTATAAAATTAGAAAGACATCTAAAAAAGGCAGTTTTATCTAACAGCATGAGTCATTGTAATAAATCTGGCACATTTTTATTGAATTTGGATGTTTCGCCCCCAGCAGTTCGCCCCCCAGCAGTTCGCCTCCAGCAGTTCGCCCCTGAGTACATTTCACTCCCATACATTTCACCCCCAGCAGTTCGCCCCTGGGTATATTTCGCCCCTAGCATTTGGCCCCCAGGATGTTTCGCACCTGCACATTTCACCCCCGCACATTTAGCCTCCAGCAGTTTGCCCTTGGGTACATTTTGCCCCCGCACATTTCGTCCCCAGAATTTGGCCCCCAGGATGTTTCGCCCCCGGCAGTTCACCCCCAGCAGTTCACCCCCGGATGTTTGTACATTTCGCCCCCAAACATTTCATCCCCAGCGTTTGGCCCCCAGGATGTTTCGCCCCCACAAATTTCGCCCCCAGCAGTTCGCCCCCGGATGATTGTACTCTTGCGGTTCATGAATTCCTGTCCGTCATTAATGTTTCACCCCCAGCAGTTTGCCCCTAGATGTTTTGCCCCCGAATGTTTCTCCTACAGCATTTTGTCCCTGGATGTGTCGCCATCTGATGTTTTGCCCCTAACATTTTGACTGCAGATGTTTTACCCTCAACTTTTGGGGTCAACATGCAGGGAACAAAACATCTAGGGCTGAACATACCTGGGGCTAAAATGTACAGGACCCCAATTGCTGGGGATTCCTGTGGCTGCCTTTTCAGCAGCTCACCCAGTGTCTCTTCTGGCTGGCCTTAAAGGAGTATTATCACCCTAGAACAAAAAAAACATGACATACTTACCTGTCACAGCTGCAGCTTCTTGGGTCACGGAGTGCAGTCTAGAGGTTCCCCGTCATGTCTTCTCCTGCTTCTGGCTGTCTTTTCATCTTGCCTGGATCACTGATCCATGAAGCATGATGAATGCCAATCTCCAGGTCGCTCACTGACATGACGTCACTCCTGTCCCATTCATCAGTCAATCCAGGGGGCAGGAGGCCTCTTCAGGCACCAAGACACTGCTGCACATGCACAGGGCCATGATGAGATCAGGCAGAAGAAGAGGAAGCTGGGAAGAAGGAGAGGACTCGTGGTGGCCTCCGGATCCAGCATAGCGATCGCCAGCCCACACAGCCAGGAGAAGATCAGGCAAAGATGAGCAGAAGACCTCTAGGTAAGTACCAGGAGGGGAAGATCGGCAGCATGCTTACTGCAACATGATTGCTGAAAGCATGCTGCCTTATTTTGCTGTTTGGCATGAGAATACCTTTTTAATGCAGGCTATGTATGGAAGCAGGGGGATTGTTGCCTGACTACAGGGTTAATCCCACCAACCATCTCTGCAAAACTGAGATATTTGCTGAACTAAAGTGGTGGTTAACCAGCTTCTACAGAGCCTCTTTATCAGGTCTTCAGAAGGGAGGTTTTGGGTTCAGCCCTCACAGAACACTCTGCCAGTATACCACAGAATGGAGCAGCAGATAAAAGTGGCATTCTCACTTCAGGATCCCTTTTTCTAATGATGCTCATCCTCAGATTAGGCCAAGAATAGGGTCCAGTTGTATTCTGCATTGAACCAGCTGTTTATCAGCAACTTTCAGCACCAACGACAATGACAAGTGACTGGAAGCTGCAGCCACATCTCTCCATTGATATCAGTGCAATCCAGGGAAGATGTGACAGCGCCTGGTAAAGAGCTGATCCACCGTGACATGCCTTATACAGGGGCTTGCACTGCTCTTTGTAGAGAAATGCATGTTCTGGACGGGGCTCGGTTGTGTGCATCCGGTCTTTCAGTAACAAATGGCCCTTTGGTGATAACCATTAAATTGGTGTGGCCCTTGGTGAATATGAGTTTGACACTCCTGATCTAAGACAAGTGACCATCATTTTACTGTCATGTACTAATGGTGTTACACTTAATGGCTTCTTTCTGTCATCCATTACATATCATACTGTATCTAGTGATGAGTAAACCCAATCTGGAAAGTTCAGGGTTCGCATCGAACATTGCCTGCTCGGGTTCAACCACACCAATCCCAAACAGGCAATGTTCGGAGTTTGCTCATCAGAAAATAAAAATCACTTCTCTCCCCTTTGCTGAGGTTCCGACCTGTGTGCACGATGCGTTTTTTCACGGAAAAAATGCGACATATGTACAAAAATTGCAAAATGATGGGATGCATACAGTGGGGCAAAAAAGTATTTAGTCAGTCAGCAATAGTGCAAGTTCCACCACTTAAAAAGATGAGAGGCATCTGTAATTTACATCATAGGTAGACCTCAACTATGGGAGACAAACGGAGAAAAAAAAATCCAGAAAATCACATTGTCTGTTTTTTTTAACATTTTATTTGCATATTATGGTGGAAAATAAGTATTTGGTCAGAAACAAACAATCAAGATTTCTGGCTCTCACAGACCTGTAACTTCTTCTTTAAGAGTCTCCTCTTTCCTCCACTCATTACCTGTAGTAATGGCACCTGTTTAAACTTGTTATCAGTATAAAAAGACACCTGTGCACACCCTCAAACAGTCTGACTCCAAACTCCACTATGGTGAAGACCAAAGAGCTGTCAAAGGACACCAGAAACAAAATTGTAGCCCTGCACCAGGCTGGGAAGACTGAATCTGCAATAGCCAACCAGCGTTGGAGTGAAGAAATCAACAGTGGGAGCAATAATTAGAAAATGGAAGACATACAAGACCACTGATAATCTCCCTCGATCTGGGGCTCCACGCAAAATCCCACCCCGTGGGGTCAGAATGATCACAAGAACGGTGAGCAAAAATCCCAGAACCACGCGGGGGGACCTAGTGAATGAACTGCAGAGAGCTGGGACCAATGTAACAAGGCCTACCATAAGTAACACACTACGCCACCATGGACTCAGATCCTGCAGTGCCAGACGTGTCCCACTGCTTAAGCCAGTACATGTCCGGGCCCGTCTGAAGTTTGCTAGAGAGCATTTGGATGATCCAGAGGAGTTTTGGGAGAATGTCCTATGGTCTGATGAAACCAAACTGGAACTGTTTGGTAGAAACACAACTTGTCGTGTTTGGAGAAAAAAGAATACTGAGTTGCATCCATCAAACACCATACCTACTGTAAAGCATGGTGGTGGAAACATCATGCTTTGGGGCTGTTTCTCTGCAAAGGGGCCAGGACGACTGATCCGGGTACATGAAAGAATGAATGGGGCCATGTATCGTGAGATTTTGAGTGCAAACCTCCTTCCATCAGCAAGGGCATTGAAAATGAAACGTGGCTGGGTCTTTCAACATGACAATGATCCAAAGCACACCGCCAGGGCAACGAAGGAGTGGCTTCGTAAGAAGCATTTCAAGGTCCTGGAGTGGCCTAGCCAGTCTCCAGATCTCAACCCTATAGAAAACCTTTGGAGGGAGTTGAAAGTCCGTGTTGCCAAGCGAAAAGCCAAAAACATCACTGCTCTAGAGGAGATCTGCATGGAGGAATGGGTCAACATACCAACAACAGTGTGTGGCAACCTTGTGAAGACTTACAGAAAACGTTTGACCTCTGTCATTGCCAACAAAGGATATATTACAAAGTATTGAGATGAAATTTTGTTTCTGACCAAATACTTATTTTCCACCATAATATGCAAATAAAATGTTAAAAAAACAGACAATGTGATTTTCTGGATTTTTTTTTCTCAGTTTGTCTCCCATAGTTGAGGTCTACCTATGATGTAAATTACAGACGCCTCTCATCTTTTTAAGTGGTGGAACTTGCACTATTGCTGACTGACTAAATACTTTTTTGCCCCACTGTATGTAGGCGTTTTTAAAGCGTTTTTATAGCGAAAAAACACAAAAAAACCACGAAAAATCCTGAATGTGTGCACACAGGCTTAGAAAATGTCTTGTAAAATTGCGGGCAAAATGCTATGACCCTATAATGCAATCAGTTGTGAGGTTTACAGATGGAAACAGTTGATTAAACATATCACAAAAGTGCAGCACTCTGTACAGTACTTTTGTGGCATGTGGATTGATGACTGACGGGAATTCATGAACCACAAGAACAAACTGGCGAAACATCCAAACATCAAATTCTGGGGGCAAAACAGGGTACAAACATCCTTTGGCGAACTGCTGGGGGTGAACTGCTGGGGGCGAAACATTGATGACGGAGGGGAATTCATGAACCACAAGGGTACAAACATTCGGGGGTGAACTGTCGGGGTGAACATTGATGATGGACAGGAATTCATGAACCACAAGGGTACAAATATCCAGGGGCGAACTGCGGGGGGCAAAACATTTATGACGGACGGGAATTCATGAACCACAAGCAGGTACGGACTGGGACTGAAATTCAGTCCTGGCATTTGAAATCACACAGGCCCATGTTGTCATTGTCCCCAAGCACCAGATCGGATAAATTACTAATATTACCCTGGATGGACGAAAGCAAGATTTACTACATGACTAATATTTCTAATGATGCCAGAGGTCTGCTGTGTTAAATGACAGAGTCACCTACTATGTGCTTCATCACAACTCTTAACAGTATGGGTGTCTTGAGAACACCGATTTTGTTAACAACGTAGCAAACAAGGCAGTCCACAACCAGACAGGCCCTTCTGGCATTTGCCAGAATTGCCAGATGGCCAGTCCGGCCCTGACCACAAGGGTACAAATATCTGTGGGCAAACTGCTGGAGGTGAAACATTGATGATGGAGAGGAATTCATGAACCACAAGGGTACAAACATCCGGGGGCGAACTGCCGGGGACGAAATGACATCCGGGGGCGAACTGCCGGGGACGAAATGGGCGAACTGCTGGGGGTGAAATGTGTGGGGGTAAAATGTGCGGGGGCAAAACATCCTGGGGGGCCAAATGCTGGGGACAAAATGTGTGGGGGCGAAATGTACCCAGGGGCCAACTGCTGGGGGCGAACTGCTGGGGGCAAAATGTGCGGGGGTGAAATGTGCAAGGGCAAAAAATCATGGGGGCCAAATGCTGGGGACGAAATGTGCGGGGGCGAAATGTACCAAGGGGCGAACTGCTGGGGGCGAACTTCTGGGGGCGAAACATTGATGACGGAGGGGAATTCATGAACCACAAGGGTACAAACATTCGGGGGTGAACTGTCGGGGTGAACATTGATGATGGACAGGAATTCATGAACCACAAGGGTACAAATATCCAGGGGCGAACTGCGGGGGGCAAAACATTTATGACGGACGGGAATTCATGAACCACAAGCAGGTACGGACTGGGACTGAAATTCAGTCCTGGCATTTGAAATCACACAGGCCCATGTTGTCATTGTCCCCAAGCACCAGATCGGATAAATTACTAATATTACCCTGGATGGACGAAAGCAAGATTTACTACATGACTAATATTTCTAATGATGCCAGAGGTCTGCTGTGTTAAATGACAGAGTCACCTACTATGTGCTTCATCACAACTCTTAACAGTATGGGTGTCTTGAGAACACCGATTTTGTTAACAACGTAGCAAACAAGGCAGTCCACAACCAGACAGGCCCTTCTGGCATTTGCCAGAATTGCCAGATGGCCAGTCCGGCCCTGACCACAAGGGTACAAATATCTGTGGGCAAACTGCTGGAGGTGAAACATTGATGATGGAGAGGAATTCATGAACCACAAGGGTACAAACATCCGGGGGCGAACTGCCGGGGACGAAATGACATCCGGGGGCGAACTGCCGGGGACGAAATGGGCGAACTGCTGGGGGTGAAATGTGTGGGGGTAAAATGTGCGGGGGCAAAACATCCTGGGGGGCCAAATGCTGGGGACAAAATGTGTGGGGGCGAAATGTACCCAGGGGCCAACTGCTGGGGGCGAACTGCTGGGGGCAAAATGTGCGGGGGTGAAATGTGCAAGGGCAAAAAATCATGGGGGCCAAATGCTGGGGACGAAATGTGCGGGGGCGAAATGTACCAAGGGGCGAACTGCTGGGGGCGAACTTCTGGGGGCGAAATGTGCAGGGGTGAAATATGCGGGAGCGAAACATCCTGGGGCCAAATGCTGGGGATGAAATGTGCGGGGGCGAAATGTACCCAGGGGCGAACTGCTGGGGGCAAACTGCTGGGTGCGAACTGCTGGGGGCGAAACATCCTATAACCCATTTTTATACCATCTAGTCTAAGTTTACACTGTATGAATTTTAAATAGGTAGATTTGCTGCACTGTGTGTAAAACTATCCTTATTTTATATAGAATATTTAATTAATCTTAAGCTGTTAGATTGTTTTACCAGTGATTACCAAATGTCTTTCCATTATAGGGTTGAAATTTTCTTACTAACAGCAGAAGACAATATACAAAGGCAAGTTAAAAATATAATGATATACTGTAGAAATTATTGCAAATCTCCCTTGCTTGGAAATTCTTATTTAAATATAATATTCCAATTATATAATAATTTTTAAGTGTTGACTCAGATATGCACAGCGGTATACTTAGTTCGAGTGATGTACGAATTATTCCCAAATGTCATCATTAAGTTAGCAAGATGGATAAAATCTAGAAAAGTACATCTGGTAACTGATATATTCTGAAAAATTACATAATTTAAAATAATGTTTAATTTCAAAGCAATTTGTTACTATTTTTCTTAGTGTTGTAGACTTCTCATGTTCTTTGACGTCTTTGTCACATCTAGTAAATTAATGTCAATATTCTGGATTTAGTGATGTTATGAATAGAGTTTGTGATTTATATAAAAAAAATAGGTATATACTTTTTCTACTTTTTCTGCTACTAGAAATAAGACAGTGTCATTCAAAATGTAATAGTGTTTTTTGAACAATGTTGCCAACTCTCCCAGATCTTGTAGTTGGCTCCTAGAAAAAGGGGAGACTTCGCAGAAGGCCAGAAGAGTTTACAAATGTCATGAGTAACAAAAGTCTCCTGGAGCAAGCAACAGCGCTCCCTTCGAAAATTTCCATTGTGTGGTGCCAGAATGCTGCTGTCATGGTCAGCTGCAGCCGCTGATGCGGCCCAGCCCATAGACGCCCCCACGCCGACCGACTGACCACGACGGCATGGGGCGTGAGTCCCCCGGGGACGCAATACGGACCCTGTATACCGCAGAGGGGGAACTGGGCATACCCAAACTAGGGGAGGGCAGAGACCGGGGTTCTGTGGTAGCTGAGCATGTGGACAAGGAAAGAGACACATAGGACTTGATTACACCGCACAACTTCAGGTATAGAGAAAGTAAAGTTTACTAAAGTAAAGTCACACAGTACATAAACCAAACCTAATGATGCCAGGCTCCTGATTCCACACCTCCCAAGACATCAGGGTACAGACAGGACATCAGGACATCTGGACACAGGAAGGACATCAGGACACAGGCAGGGCATCAGGACATCAGGAATACCGGATAGACATCTGGGACACTGACGTGACAGCCTAGGTCATCGGCTGGGACACTGGCGTGGCAGCCCAGGGCATCAGTTACATCAGGACATTGGACACAGGAAGGACATCAGGACATCAGGGTACAGACAGGGCATCTGGACCCAGGGTCACCGGAAGACAGACAGCTGATCCATGACTTACTCTTTATGTGCAATCCGTACAAAGGCGGAGACAGTGGCACCAGCGCTGATTGGGCATCGGGCACCACATGTCACAAGACCGTATGAGAGCCTTGGGGAGAGCGGGTTCCAACACCACTGGAATGGCACAGGCACGGGAGGTGAGTATAGGTTTTTCATTTTATTGGGGCCAAACATTTAGTTCAAGAAGGGGTTGTCCTAGTAGTGGACAATGTAGTAGTAAGTTAGATATTAAAGTGTTATTAGCCCAGGCCTGATCCTCTGCAAGGCTGTATTTGGTTCCTGCCATGTGCTGGACACAGTACAACCTTTCCCGTCTTGGCTTGTGATCAAAGGAGTGTATAACAAAGTTATCTCGCTAAGACAACCTTCTCTTTGTCTATACATTGGAGAAAGGGGCCGGTTTAATTGATAAAATTAACAGAAGGCAAGGCCCCCTTCATACAATACTCTGGTCATGTCCTCACAGCAGAAATGCTATCCTGTATAAAGCATAGGTCAGAAAGTGATTTGTCTGGGACTGCCAATGACTGGGATAGCAGAGAAACAATGCGCCTGGGCTAGCAGAATTATATTTGTATCTTATAACTTACTATTTACCTGTAAATACTTTTTTTTCACCGGGAAAACCTTTTAACTGATGTTTAGATGTTCTATTTTTGTTTTAAAAAAATAAAAAAACGAGAGCACTATTTGAACTAAAGCATGCGAAATATGTTATTCAAAGAACTGTAAAGATAATAAAGTAGTGGAGAAAAGTGGGTAAATCTACGCTAATGGTTCTGTGCTGACAATAAAGGTCCCTTATGAGGTTTAAAAATATATGTGCAGCTTTATTCTCAACGAGTTTCGACATTGGCAAACTTCTTCATCAGGAGAACAATGACAGATAACTGTTGTGGCTCTCCCGATAAAGCAGTTTAATATAATAATAATCTTTATTTTTTATATAGTACTAACATATTCTGCAGCACTTTACAGTTTGCACACATTATCATCGCTATCCCCATGGGGCTCACAATTTAGAATCCCTATCAGTATGTTTTTTTGGAATGTGAGAGGAAACCAGAGTACCCAGAGGAAACCCACGCAAACACGGGGAGAACATACAAACTCCTTGCAGATGTTGTCCTAACCACTGAGCCACCATGCTGCCCATAACTTTGAGAAACATGACAATAAAACAACATAGACTTTTTTCAACCTCATAAGGGACCTTTATTGAGAACACAGAACCATCAGTGCAGATTTATACACTCTTCGCCACTACTTATTACGTTGGATCCTCAAACACTTTGGTATTGGGGCAGCTGGTACTACTACCTCCCAAAGCTCTAACTCTTGATGGGGGCCAAACAACCCGAAAAGGTGAGCAGTTACCACAGCCTCCAACAACCTTGGGCTGTAACCCTGGTATATGTACACTGTAGAGCATGATAAACTATAAAAGAGCAGCTCTCAATCTGGAGGACACATGCATTGCATGGTCTGCTATCTTTTGAATTGCCTGCTACATTACATTCCTTTCAATGGCCAGAGATGGAGAAAAGAAATGCCAGATTTTACTTTCCAAGATGGTCAAAGATGGTAAGAGTAGCCAGATCCTTGGAAATCGGAAGATTGTGAGGCCATCTGTCTATGTGTAAAATCTCCTTTGAACATTTTATACGTTTTATAGGTATTTAAATTAGTTCCTTTTGTCATCCACATATTGATTCATGAGCCGACTCTACGCTACGCGGGACTGACGCAATCTGTATTCTCCAGACTATCCACACTGGGATGATGTTACTTTTCCCATCATGTAGATTTGAGCCTGTTATCTTTTTATTGTGACTCGTAATGGAGATGTTTAGGGAAAATGCCTTGTTCTGTTCTGGAGATGGGACAACTGAAAGCATGTTACTGTCAGAAAGATCAGCGCCTAGGAAAAAAGGAGCTGCATCTTTTCTTGTGGCATTTGCAGATTCTCCTGACATTCTGTCTCAGGGCTGAATGAATATTCCTCACTGTCTCAGCAAAACCGTTCCATCGGGCAACTGCAAGAAATCATGCTGAGTTAAAGTTGTTTCATGGTTCCAATCAGTAAGGAAACCTTAATCTAGCTATTATCTCGTTCTTCTCTGCCATCAGTGAGCTTCAGATTGTAAGAGGCTTCTTTGGTTTGCATTCTTTATTGAGATTAAAAATGTTTTACATGTAATTACTAAAATTGAAAAAGCTTGATGGTGTTACTAAAATAGCAGTGCAATACAGCTTAAGAAATGCGCGTGATTACTGTAAGCCGTGTGCACTGTGCAGCCTACACATACCGTGATATTATTGGTAATGTCCTATGTGGTTATGTAGGTTAGGGTAAGTAAAATAAATTAAGCAGTCTCATTTTCCATTAGAAGGTGAAGTGAATCACATTCAGTCTTGTGTGGCTTCCAATACTTTTAAGTCTATTTTTTTGGCATTCAGCTTCCTACATTGATGTATTAAAGCTATAATGTAAATCCTCCTCCTTTCTGTCATCATTTGTGGAAAAATATAATTTATTTTTACTTCCTTATATAGCTCCATTAATTAATTTCCACAGCACTTTACAGATATAATAATCTCTGTCTCCATTGGAGCTCACAAATTCCCTATCAGTCTTTGTGGTGTAGGATGAAACCGGAGAACATTGGAGGAAATCCACGCAAACACGGAGAGAACATACATTGTCCTTGGTGGGATTTCAACCCCAAACCCCCACGCTGCAAACCACTAAGCCACCATTCTGCATATAAATGTAATAGTGTTCCAACTTTATCCAGTCCTTAGCTCAAACTGAAAACGTTAAGGGCTTGTGCACACTTTACAGATTTGTTGATTTTTTTCTGCACAGATTTGTCACAAAACCGGAAGGGTTTCCTGATGCCAACAAAGTGAATGAGAATCCTGAAGTCTCAGGCACATGTTATTTGTGACTTGGAAATTTGCAGCAGACTTAAATCTGCAGTATGTCATTTCTTTCAACGTTTTTTGCTGCAGATTTCACTCATAGTAATGAGTGGAGAAAAATCTGCATGTTGCTCACAGATCTGCCAATAATACCACATATCGGGGATAGTTTGCAAAGCCACATGTGCCGGAATATCTGACTTAATTCACACAACAACAAAAAACATTTATTATGTGTTTTAGACACATTTTTGACACATTTGGCAAGAAGGAATGTGGTTTACCTGAATGTGGATGGGTCTAAATTACAATCCTGTGCACCAAAATTGCATTGAAATTATGCCCCAATATGACTCACCTTAGTGGCCCATAGTAAGTCATCTTATAGATGCTGCAAACATAGACTAGCCAGTCTAAAAATGGGCCATGTTTATTAGCCAACATGAGCAACTTTGATAAATTTTGATGCATTTTGATGCACACTATTGTAAGTTTAGTTGTTCAAAAGGTACACCACTTTATTTAATCAGTCCAACTGTTGGAACAATATGAAAAAAGATTTTTTTTCTCTATTTTGCTTATCTCTAAGTGGTATAAACTTGTCTAAATCCACATCTACTATATAATTATCTAATGGTCACTTCCGTTTTTCTGTCTGTCCTTCTTTCTGTCATGGATATTCATTAGTCGTGGCCTCTGTCTGTCATGGAATCCAAGTCGCTGATTGGTCTCGCAGCTACCTGTCATGGCTGCCACAACCAATCAGCGATGGCCACAGTCCGATTAGTCCCTCCCTACTCCCCTGCAGTCAGCGCCCGGTCCATACTCCCCTCAGTCACCACTCACATAGGGTTAATGCCAGCGGTAACGGACCGCGTTATGCCGTGGGTAACTCACTCCATTACCACTGCTATTAACCCTGTGTGACCAAGTTTTTACTATTGATGTTGCCTATGCAGCGTCAATAGTAAAAACATCTAATGTTAAAAATAATAAAAATAAAAAATCATTATATACTCACCTTCCGCTGCCTTTCCTGCTCCTGGCCACGCTTTGGTGACTGCTCCATGTAAGCGGCAGCTTCCAGTGGCAAGGATGGTTTGGGAGAAGGACCTGCCATGATGCCACGGTCATGTGACCGCGACGTCATCACAGGTCCTGCGCGCCTGCGCGAGAAGGACCTGCCATGACGTCACGGTCCTGTGACCGCGACGTTATCACAGGTCCTGTGCGCCTGCGCAAGAACGACTTGCCATGACGTCACAGTCATGTGACCACGATGTCATCACAGGCCCTGCGCACCTGCACGAGAAGGACCTGCCATGACGTCACGATCATGTGACCGAACTACAAGGGGCCCTCGGAAGGTGAGTATATGTTTATTTTTTATTTTTTAACCTGTGACATACGTAGCTGGGCAATATACTACGTAGCTGGGCAATATACTACGTGGCTGGGCAATATACTACGTGGCTGGGCAATATACTACGTGGGCTGTGCAATATACTACGTGGACATGCATTTTCTAGAATACCCAATGCGTTCGAATCGGGCCACCATCTAGTTGCTATCATAAATAAAAAAAATGAAATCTGTTAAATGTGTTTATTTTTTTCAGTAGTCTATAATGGCTGTTATTACACAGATGTGTGTGTAATAACAGAGGTGTACAGAGGTGCTCAATGCACACCTACGCAACACACAATGTAACGGGATATTTCTTTAAGATGCAGGACATCTAGTCAGCCCATACATTGTTACACACTATTATATATTTGTAATTATGTGCTCTGTTGCACTTGGCTTGCTAATGAGCAGTGTTCCCTTTGCCAAATTGTACAGCTGGCACTTTCCTGTCTGGTGCAGACAGAACTGAGAACATGGCTGTAAATAGTAGGAGGCAAGTATACTGGGTCAACCTCAACCGCTCTGCAGCTCTGGGATGACTTTCTAAAGTCACTATTTTTTGTACAAAAATATTGTCCAACTTCTTGTAGACTGGACTGAAAAATATGTACAGAACATGCAGTGTAAGGCTGAAAATATGGGGCATGATGTATCACTATACTACAAAGTTCTCCATTTAATAAAAATATGACAAAACATTGTTGAAACTGAGTTTTCGTTATTAAAACAACAAAAACAAAGAGTTAAAGTGGTATTCCCATCTCCATGATCCTATCCCAATATGTAGTTGGTGTAATAGTAATAATAATCTTAGCAAATACCTCCAATTAGAAATGTAGCATAGTTCTTCTGATTTGTTATGTCACTTACCCAATGTATAGGGCAGTAGCTTAGATATTCATGGTTATACAAAAAAAAAGTCCGAGGATGAACGGCACTAGGTAGTAATCATTTTTTATGTAAGCTCAGTGGATACGAGAGGATTCTTATTAGGACTCTTATAGCACATGTGCTCCCAGCATAATGCAGGTGGTGCTCAACATATAGCAGGAGTAGAAAAATCAATCAATGCTGAAGAAAGTAGACGTGGCACTCACCCAAGATATGCTGTGTTCAATGTCCTTTATTCATCTTCATACATATATGGACATTTAGTGGAGAGGCGGCAGGTGAAAAGAGGGGGTGCGGGTCCTGGACCGTAGAAGCGCATTTGCGCTAAATGGCCGTCTTTCTCTCCTCATTCCCCGCACCCCCTCTTTTCGCCTGCCGCCTCCCCACTAAATGTCCATCTATGTATGAAGATGAATAAAGGACATTATCTTGGGTGAGTGCCACGTCTACTTTCTTCAGCATTGATTGATATTCATGGTTATGACCAATAACTGCTAACTAGCTGTCACTATATGAGTGATCATAACCATGCTACCTAAGCTACTGCAATGGCCTACACTTGGTGTAAGCAACATAGCAAATCAGAAGAACTATATTACGGTGGTGTGAAAAAGTGTTTGCCCCCTTCCTGATTTCCTATTCCTTGGCATGTTTGTCACACTTAAATGTTTCAGATCACCAAACAGATTTAAATATTAGACAAAGATAACACAAGTAATCACAAAATGCAGTTTTTAAATGAAGTTCTTTATTATTAGGGGAAAAAAGAAATCCCAAGCTACAGGGCCCTAACTCTTGCCCAACTCAAGTAAAAACCTAAAAAATCGAGGTGCAAGTGAAGTCAGTGCCACTGCGGTCAGTACTATTCATCCAACCTGTAATACTCGCATTGGTCCATGGAAGGTGTATGGAAGAGCTTTCAAGCCAATACATGCTTCTGTCTTGATTTACAGATCTAAAATTGGTATTACATTTATTTTTCTTTTTACATTTTCTAATATTTTGTTTGGCATAAAATGTGTGATTATTTTTGTTGAGGTCATCCTACTTAAAGCCAAAAAGCAGTTGCCAGAGGCCAAAATAAGCTTGATCCCAATGGCCAAAAATTAGCATAGAACAACTGAAAGAATTAAATGTGCAGGATCCAAAGTATACATTTTATTAAATACCATTAAAACAGTATGTGTGAATATATAACACAATACATATAGAAAGAAGCCAAAAATACACTCAAATGAAGAAGAATGGTGGATGAGCCAAAGACAAATAGAGGACATATCTCAAAAGTTAAGAAAATATTGGAGCAACTGTAATGTAAAAAAAGGACTAAAAAGCATAATGTAAACATAAATTGCACACAATGCAGAATCAGGGCAAGGAAAAGTAAACCATACCATTTTTGTGAGAAGCTGATTTACAAGCTTCCTGCCATGGTTGGCTCATCTTCTCAATGTTAGTTTACTTTTAATTTTTTCTTCTTACATAACAGAAAAATATCATTTTTAAGATTAAAAATATTTTCTGATTAAATTATAAACAAATGTCCTAAGGAGCTGGTGACACATGTCGTCTAATTAGACCATTGTGATAGAAGGTGGATGCAGTGAAGCCTTCTTCCATTTTTCTGTAAAGGTTAATTGTCTCTCAGAAGAAATAACCAAAGGGCAGGGTTTTACAGTTTTCCCAACAATACAATTGTAACCTATGTGAGGAGTGCTGACTGTGCAGCATTGGTTCTGAATTGCACAGCTCTATAGTTTTCCATCTTCATGCATTAGTTATTTTCCCTAAAGATCTAAAAGCATTAGGGCATGAATAGATTTATTTCGCCATTGGACAAATTCATTTGGTCCCGCCAACCCCCACACCTGGAAGGAGAGCACAGGAGAAGTGCTAAGTGCAGTGATAAAATGAGCGTCAATACATTTTGGTCTGACAAACTTTCTTCATTATAATTAAATGTCTTTTTGTAATATCCTGTACAAAGTTCTATGGTAATTGTGGTGTGAAGAATAGTAAATATATCTATATTACATATGGGTAGTGTAGAATATGTATGAATGATACAGTACATATACAATATGCCATTGAATGGAATAGGGTAGTAGCATTTTTGCCACAAATTTGCCATTTTTTAGCCACAATAAAACGATTCTCCATCCTGTGAGCTAAAACTCTGACTGCACCTACTGTGCAGGTATCAATAGGAAATGCCATCATTGGGGCCATAGGGCTGTGGAGAGCACCGTCCACTACTTGCTCCTTAAACTGCTCCACATCATTTACGATAAAGCCCTGTGCACTTGTAAGTGGCTACATTTCAATTTTGTATACAACAGTACCTAGTCTAGATTAATGCTGTGTACAAGGCAGAACCTACACTTGGAATTGTTAACCCCCCACAGTCAAACATTTTTTCTGTATCCTATTGATATACCAATGTCTCTACAATCATGGTCAAAAGTTTTGAGACTGACCCAAATGTTGGTTTTGCTACCTCAGTATTGTTACTGAAGTACAGTTATAAGAATTTCATAAATGTTTAAACTTTTAATGATAAATATGTCAAGTTTATGCAATATTTACAATGATGACCCTTATTTTTCTAGACTTCTGCGATTCACCCTGTCTTGCTGGATAATAAGTGAGGTAGGAGGAATGTTAGGAAGGAGAACTGTCTATGATGTATCCATCTTGAAACTTTGCAAGAATCTCAGGATGGTGCTTTGTAGGTGACATGGTTGGGCACTGAGAAAAGGATATATAAAGCTACTCCTTTTGGAAAATATAGTTTGGAAACAAAGGACAAAACAAAAGACTTGCACTGAAGGGGAGCTAAAAAAAGAAGATACAGTTAACAGGAGGGTTTGGGAACTCATTACACGGAGAGCAAGATCATTTTTTAGTTATGTTCCCAGAAAACTCCTTTAACTTAAATGGAATCTGTCAGCAGGATTTCACCCCCCAATCTATTTATAGGAACATGTAGCTCTTTCAAAGACAAGTCCAGCAATACATTTTCCAAGCCACTTTGTTCTTCCATTACTGAGAAATCAGCATTTGAATGGACATGCAAGTGAGAGTGAAGTGCTTTCAGCACTTGGAAGCTCTTCACAAGCCCCTTTCACTCCATCTCCATTCTCCGCCCAGCACCTCCTTCTACTTTACTGGCAACTTCTTTGCTTGTAGTCACACAGAAAAAGAGCTATAAGTCAAGCAGGCGGTGGCAAGGCTGGGTGGGAACTAAAATTGCAGTGACAGAGGCTTCAGATCTTCAAAAGCTCTTTAGTCTCATTTGCATATCACTTCCAATGCTGATTTCTCAGTATAAAATGAACTGACTGGCCATGTAACGTATTGTTGGATTGTCTTGAAAGCGCTCCATGCACATATACATTGTGTGGAAGATAAAATCCTGCTGACAGATTCCCTATAATTCTCACTGGTCCACCCATATGAAGGCTTGTGTTTTTTGTATAGAGCGGTCATCACTTAAATGCTCCGTACACAATGAAACATCAAGATCTCTGGAGATAGACTTGTAACCTTAAGATTGTTGATATTTTTCAACAATTTTGGTTCTACAAAGCCATCCACAGCCTGTCTCCTCCATATGTCTCTGAACTAATCTCCCGATATCTTCCCTCACGTAATTTCCGGTCCTCCCAAGACCTCCTTCTCTCCTCCACACTTATTCGCTCCTCACCCAACCGCCTCCAAGACTTCTCCCAAATATCCTTCATCCTCTGGAATTCTTTGCCCCAACACGTCCGACTATCAACCACATTAGGATCCTTCAGACGGAACCTAAAAACCCATCTCTTCAGGAAAGCTTATAGCTTGCCCTGACCCCTCCACCTCCTCACCACTACTAGAGCTACCGCCTTACCAACACCAGAGCTGCTGCAACCCCCAACCTACTGTCTCCTTCCCCACCATCCTGCGGAATGTAAGCCCGCAAGATCAGGGTCCTCTCCTCTCTGTATCAGTCTGTCATTGTTAGGTTGCTTACTGTAAGTGATATCTGTAATTTGTCTATAACCCTGTCTAATGTACAGCACCATGGAATCAATGGTGCTATATAAATAAATAATAATAATAATAATTCTCAAGTCCTCAGACAGTTCTCTTCTCCTCTTTCTGTTCTCCATGCTTAGTGTGGTGCACACAAAGACACACGATGGAAAGATTGAGTTAACTTCTCTATTTTTAATCTGGTTTGAGATGTGATTTTCATATTGCCATGGGTGAGTTTGAATAAGCATCACAAGAAGGAAACAAAGGTTTTTTTTACTCAGAATTTTAGGAAGGTGACAACAATTTTGTCTGACCCATTTTTGGAGTTTTGTGAGAAATTATGTCCAATTTGCCTTTTTATTCAAATACACACAAAGGAAATAATGTCAGTTCCTTCAGCATTTTTTACTACAGTTTTCCCCATTGAGATTAAAATGGATTTGCACCCAAAAAAAGGCCAAACACAAATCAAAAAACACATCAAAATTTCCATATCTGTATTTGTTTTTGCGATTTTCTAGCCATAGTCTGCATTTTTCATTCAAGAATAGAAAATCTTTAAAAAAAAACCCTACGTGGCATTGTTTTCATTAACCAGGAAACTTAGGATGAAGTGTGTTATTTTCAAAATAAATTCTGCCATATTGGTTGAAGTAATAATTTACAATATGAGATGAATATGTATTTAATACAGAACTTGGAGTTACAGTTAGGTCCATATATATTTGGACAGAGACAACATTTTTCTAATTTTGGTTATAGACATTACCACAATAAATTTTAAACAAAGCATTTCAGATGCAGTTGAAGTTCAGACTTTCAGCTTTTATTTGAGGGTATCCACATTAAAATTGGATGAAGGGTTTAGGAGTTTCAGCTCCTTAACATGTGCCACCCTGTTTTTAAAGGGACCGAAAGTAATTGGACAGATTCTACAATTTTTAAAAAAATGTTCATTTCTAGCACTTGGTTGAAAAGCCTTTGTTGGCAATGACTGCCTGAAGTCTTGAACTCATGGACATCACCAGACGCTGTGTTTACTCCTTTTTGATGCTCTGCCAGGCCTTCACTGCCGTGGTTTTCAGTTGCTGTATGTTTGTGGGTCTTAGTGTCTGAAGTTTAGTCTTTAACAAGTGAAATGCATGCTTAATTGGGTTGAGATCAGGTGACTGACTTGGCCATTCAAGAATATTCCACTTCTTTGCTTTAATAAACCTCTGGGTTGCTTTGGCCTTATGTTTTGGGTCATTGTCCATCTGTAGTATGAAACGACGACCAATCAGTTTTGCTGCATTTGGCTGGATCTGAGCACACAGTATGGCTCTGAATACCTCAGAATTAATTGGGCTGCTTCTGTCTTGTGTCACATCATCAATAAATACTAGTGACCCAGTGCCACTGGCAGCCATGCATGCCCAAGCCATCACACTGCCTCCGCCGTGTTTTACAGATGATGTGGTATGCTTTGGATCATGAGCTGTACCATGCCTTCTCCATACTTTTCTCTTTCCATCATTCTGGTAGAGGTTGATCTTGGTTTCATCTGTCCAAAGAATGTTATTCCAGAATTGTGCTGGCTTTTTTAGATGTTTTTAGCAAAGTCCAATCTAGCCTTTTTATTCTTGATGCTTATGAGTGGTTTGCACGTGCAGTGAACCCTCTGTATTTATTTTCATGCAGTCTTCTCTTTATGGTAGATTTGGATATTGATACGCCTACCTCCTGGAGAGTGTTGTTCACTTGGTTGGCTGTTGTGAAGGGGTTTCTCTTCACCATGGAGATTATTCTGCGATCATCCACCACTGTTGTCTTCCGTGGGGGCCCAGGTCTTTTTGCATTGATGAGTTTACCAGTGCTTTCTTTCTTTCTCAGGATGTACCAAACTGTAGATTTTGTCACACCTAATATTGTAGCAATTTCTTGGATGTTTTTTTTCTGTTTTCGCAGCTTAAGGATGGCTTGATTCACCTGCATGGAGAGCTCCTTTGACCGCATGTTTACTTCACAGCAAAACCTTCCAAATGCAAGCACCACACCTCAAATCAACTCCAGGCCTTTTATCTGCTTAATTGAGAATGACATACCGAAGGGATTGCCCACACCTGTCCATGAAATAGCCTTGGAGTCAATTGTCCAATTACTTTTGGTCCCTTTAAAAACAAGGTGGCACATGTTAAGGAGCTGAAACTCCCAAACCCTTCATCCAGTTTTAATGTGGATACCCTCAAATGAAAGCTGAAAGTCTGAACTTCAACTGCATCTGAATTGGTTTTTCTTAAATTCATTGTGGTAATGTTTATAACCAAAATTAGAAAAATGTCGTCTATGTCCAAATATATATGGACCTAACTGTATCTTCTGTTCTTGGCAGTGCATGTGCCACTGTAGTCCATGCGCACTGTTAGTGGTAACGGTGCACCTCCATTAGTGTCACACTGCTGGTAATGTGCCTTTTGCTTAGCTCTTCCTATAATGTGTTGCTTTTAGTAATATTGTTCATTCCCACAATGCCGTATGTGACGAGACCAGCATCACTATTGTTCTTATGCTTTTCATATATAAGCAATGAGGGACTCTGTCAACATTTGTATCAAAAATACAGCTGATTTTCTGCAAGATTTTTATTTTCATTAATGCACATTAAGGGAAAAAAAAGTCAGGTATTCCCTGAGGATCTGTGACTCATGCATCTTAAAAACCCCGCAGATGACACATGACAAGTTACTGCAGTATATCTTTGTCCCCAGAGAGGGTTTCTAATGCATAATGTGAACCGATCAGTGATGTTTACATGACTCTGCAGCAAGTTCTTATTCTGCAAGAGGCAATTTGCAGAGGGAAAGCAGAAACCATCCACATATCCCTATTACATTGGTTATATTTTTTCTGGATGGAATATAGTTACTACAACCAAAACACAGCATTTTATTTATATTCTCTACTATATAGGATTAGTATATTGTTAAAGGGATTTCCAGGATATTTTTTAAATTATGGGCATCTTCTGAAAAATAAAAAAAATGAGTGCTGCTTGCTAGAGATGAGAGGGCCCCTGCATGTTTGGGTTCGGCTGAACAGTTAAAAAAAACTTTGGGTTTCGGTACCAGAACAGTAACCGGACCCAAACTCGAATCCAAACCCCATTCATTTGAACAGGTGAGGGGGCAAAAATCCAGTGTTTTCCACGATGTCATGTGTATGACCTCGTGACAAACACGACTTCTAATTGGTGGTAAAATCATTACCACTGGTCAGATGGCCACAGTTTCCACTCTGTCAAATGACAACGTGAGCCCGCAGCTGTGATCGGAGGTAAAAAGTTTACCACCGGTCTCTGGCTTCGGCTGATGGGACTACTGCTCCCATTAGCCTATGCACGCTGCCGCTAATAACAGTGAAGGCAGGCGGCGGCTAATGGGAGTATTCAGTGCGACAAACAACTGGAGAAGTCCGTGTTCGGCCATCTCTAGTGCTTACCCTTCACCAATTCAGCACAACTTTTCCACCTCTGCCACTGGTTTTTATTGCCGAAGCTGTTACATATTGTAGTTGGGATGTCATTACGACAGCATTGTAAACAAATATAGGGGCAGTAGTGACGAGGCAGTGCTGGAGTGACTGTTAGGAAGTGACCCCTTACACAATAGTTAGCTGTTGGCCCAATCGTTTGTTTGGCCGGGAGCTTTCCCTCCTGGTTGCCCATACACAGGAGCCGTCACTTTGCTCCAGTGTTTTGTATCCGAACGTTGCAGCCAGACTCTTCTGGTGGTGGCTTACCTCGGCAACAGCAAAAGGTTCAGACCAAAATTGGTCATTTGTTATCGGAGAGTCGGAAGGCCCACTTACACGTTAGACTGTCGTTTGAGCCTTATATCAGTGGTTTCAGACAAAGTAAGTTTAGTGTGTTTGGGGCTTCAGTATGACTGATTTTGGTATTTTTTAGCAGAGGAAACCAATAAAACAAACAAACAAAAAATATAAATCCTTCAAAATCCTTTGATATGTTCCTCATAAATATGAGATATATTACTATTAAAAAAGTTGTTTGATGCAGAATATATCATAAAATGATGTTATGGGCACATAATGCATTAAGAATTTTATATTTAACACTTTTCAAGGGAACATGTTCAGAAGAAAAATATATTAAGCATCTATAAAAATAAAGTAGACTTGGGAGAAAAAGTCCCTCTTTTGTTAATATATAAGTACATTGTAGAATGTATATATTCCAGGAAGTATACTGTTTCATTCTTTTTCAGTTAATTTTCAAAAAAAATTCCGAAGCCAAATACAGTCTTTTTAGTGAAAAAATGTTTTTGGCATCAGCTGGAATGAATTTCCCAGGTAGGACCCTGCGCAGGTCTAGATGCAAAAAACATTTTTTTCACAAATAAAAATTCTTTGTAGTCTGTAACTGCAATTTTCTTTAATCAAATTTAATGGTTAGTATTAAAATTAGGATTGTTTTGAATATAGACTAGTGTGAAGTTTCCCCATAGAAACAAATGAAGGATTGGGCGTTGATGAGTTCTGGGAACATAAAAGGCTGTTGTAGTGTTATTTTTATCAATAACTCACATGATTGGAGAGGATAATCAAACTGTCTGCTTCCCACAGTCGAGACTCCATTTTAGACAGAGAAAGTAACACACAAAGTGGGTTTAACACACAGTGTCAGTGACATATGAATAGTTGGCCATCATTAAGTCCAGAACTCTGCATGCATTGTTTGTAAAATTCATGGTCGACCATTTTTGGCAAAGATCTTAAGACTAGGGTTGAGCGACCTTGACTTTTTTAGGGTCGAGCCGGGTTTCGCGAAACCCGACTATCTCAAAAGTCGAGTCGAGTGAAATCGGCCGATTATGGCGAAAAGTCGAGGATCGACCGAAACACGAAACCCAATGCAAAGCCAATGGGATTTTTTCTCTCTCTCTCTCTCTCTCTCTCTCTCTCTCCCCTCCGTCCATCCCTGAACTGAAAAGCTGGTGTTACACAGTGCAAATCGCTACAGCGCACAAGCGACAACATGGCGATAGGCGTCCACGCCCCTAAGACCTATGTCATCACTCTGCCCACGCCCCTTCATTGGCTGAAAAAAATGGCGCCAAGCGCGTCATACGAAACGCGACTTTGGCGCGAAAGTCGCGTACCGCATGGCCGACCCCACACAGGGATCGGGTCGGGTTTCATGAAACCCGACTTTGCCAAAAGTCGGCGACTTTTGAAAATGACCGATCCATTTCGCTCAACCCTACTCAAGACATTACTAAGGGTATGAGCTCAAAAAATTGGATGAAAATTCTAAGAGACCTCACAGTGTTAAAACATTTTTTCCAGCCAGTTGGAGGCTTTGCAGTAATGCGATTTGCTTCAAATCAAATTTTTGCGAAACATTTGATGAAGATGGCGAATCTAAATTTCAAAATATTTGCTCATGTGTATTGTCTCAATATTATGAGCCACTGATCAGGTGCATAGTAATTTGTGCTAGTAAAGTGAGGCAACCAAGTACAATTTAAAATTAAATGGGCTTAATAAAAATATTTAATCGATTTTTACATTTTCTGACTAAATGTTTCTAACAAAAATTTCCAAGTGTAAATGTGGCATAAATCCCTCCATTCATTCACGTTCGATTATTCATTCACGTATCTACAGGGTAGACCTGGTCCACCAATATGGTAAGAAGACCTAGGATCTGAGACGCGTTTCTCAAAAAACAGGGAGCCTTAAATGCAACCAAAGACAATTATATTTGGCTGAGACCCATTCACTTGCAGTATGTTCATCTATACTGCCTTAATAAATAACCATTCTTTAGTTAGTAATCGTTAAACATTACATCAAATACATAGCACAAAATTTCTATTAACAACCAAGTTTTCACCATTGTTAGATATCTTCAAACCATTCGACTTGTTTTGACAGGTAACAGTATGGCCATCTGGTGTCCTCACATTCTACCAGGCTGACACTAGGGTTGAGCTAAACGGATCGTTCATTTTCAAAAGTCGCCGACTTTTGGCAAAGTCGGGTTTCATGAAACCCGACCCGATCCCTGTGTGGGGTCGGCCATGCGGTACGCGACTTTCGCGCCAAAGTCGCGTTTCGTATGACGCGCTTGGCGCCATTTTTTTCAGCCAATGAAGGGGCGTGGGCAGAGTGATGACATAGGTCTTAGGGGCGTGGACGCCTATCGCCATGTTGTCGCTTGTGCGCTGTAGCGATTTGCACTGTGTAACACCAGCTTTTCAGTTCAGAGACGGACGGAGGGGGGAGAGAGAGAGAGAGAGAGAGAGAGAGAAAGAGAGAGAGAGAGAGAAAGAAAAAAAAAAAAAATTCCCATTGGCTTTGCATTGGGTTTCGTGTTTCGGTCGATCCTCGACTTTTCGCCATAATCGGCCGATTTCACTCGACTCGACTTTTGAGATAGTCGGGTTTCGCGAAACCCGGCTCGACCCTAAAAAAGTCAAGGTCGCTCAACCCTAGCTGACACAGTTGCTTAGTATCTATTATAGGTGATACTGTACTGTTTGCATAGCAGTGATAAATAAGGTCTGGCCATCTGGTAATATGACTCTGTAGCACAGGGTATACGTTAGAAAATGAGTCTTCTATCAGAGACCCTATAAACTATAATAGGTACCTTGCATGAGAAATTACAATAATTTGCTGAGTTCTTAAGATCCATTTACACTGTACGATTTTCATAGAGTAGTATCCCTAGGAACGGTCATTCAGCATAAACTTGCATTGTAAACAGACTACAGATCGCCCCACGAATGAGCAAAACGCACAGAACCATCTGATACTGACCATACAGGCCAGATTGGGAAGCATGTTGCATCACAGTGTAAACTGAGCTTTACTTTCACTCTACACTTACCAACAAGAAACAAGTGTGAGAAACTGGAATATCACCTAGTATTAGGCTGTAAATCAATTGAGGAGAGTTAACACTTAAAGGGAACCATCAGAGTCAACTGTCAGTCAGTGCCGGGGGCATGGTTAGAGCCGCCATTCACTATGCACTGATCTATGACTGAAGCCGCAGCGGCCCACCCTTATGACTGAAAGGGCAAGGCTTTACTCCCAGCAGCAGGACTCTCAGTGCGGGCACCAGGCAGCCTCAGAATGTTATTAACCTGCAGAGTAACCCCATATATGAGAGTTAATAGTGTTTTTTACATGACAGGCATTGTGATTTGAAACTACCACCTTGATGATTTTTGTTGAATGCACTGTGAGTTTTACTGTATGTGAAATAGATAATGGACCTCAGTAGAAATGTCAGCTCAGTCTCTTTGATGGGTCTATAACTACTATTTTTTGTGTGTGATTTCCTTTCTCAAGTATGAAAAAGAAAACTATCCATATTAACAGAATAGTTTAGGAAAGAAAAATCACATAATACTGTAGAATCATTTTATAAAAATATTTCATAGCAGTAGCACTATAAATCTCTTGACTAGTGTTTAAATGGAACCTGTCACTTAAAAAAACCCCTCTATATACCTTAAAATATAGGTGTAATCTGCAAGTAAATAGTGTGCAAATAATTTCTACGAGGCTTAGTGGAAGCACGGCTACAGACATAAAAGTTATATTCTTCTTGCAATCGCCCACTTCCAGTCATCGACATGTTGCAGGGAGCAATGCTATACAGTGACCACGCTGTAATCACTCCCCGACACTGATTGACAGCCAAATCTGCACACACAAGCTACAAAACAGGCTGCCAATCATTGTGCTCCCTGCATAATGAGCGGTGACTGTAACAGCTCCCTGCACTGCTCCAATGACTCCCGGCAGCCTACTTAAGCCTGCCATCCCTAATTGAAACATTATTCCCCTATAGATTATCACTGTATTTGGCAGTAAATAGCATTTTTGAAGGTGATAGGTTCTCTTTAAGATATTTTCCAAAGTTTGAAAGCTTGGTCATGTGCAATCAAATGAAGCCAAACTGAATGTATTGCAAACTAGGTCACACACTTGTACTGTGAAATTGGGCAGTCAGTTATGTGCTCGGATCCTTTGGGTACAAATTATTAGACTTTACCATTGGCTTCACAAATGATTTATGTCACAAATGGTCCTTTTTACCAAGCTCGCTTGGATTGATAGACTGTTAAAATTTGAATACACGCTGGATAGAAGCGGCAATAATTTGGAATTTCATGCAGTGGAGTCTGTAGTTGATTTTTATGCAAGTACTTAAATGTATACCAATGCATTTATTCTTTGTGCTTTTATTGGTAAAACAGTTAAGCCTAAAAAAAATCAAAAGAATAAATCTTCAAAATGTAAAGCATCAAATAACAAAAATGAATTCATTTATTCTGAATCTTGGAAACTTCCCTATTGTATTTTTGTTATATATACAAGCACTATGTGGTTTACAAATTATATGTTGATCTACCAATACTGTGCTGCTCTTCTATAGCTTAGCCCAGATCCCTCATTGCTCTTCTAGCTTTGTTTTCTTATGAGGATGGCACATGACCACTACAGCTATTCAGTGAATGCAGCAGTCATCAATGAGTCACCAGCGGGAGACCCATGCAACAATAAGGAGGAACAGTGGAGAATGCATAGAGCATAGACAAGTTGGATATGTATATGTTTTTTTTTTTTTTAAACCATGCTGGGCCCTTAAAATAAAATAAAAAAGTGGGGGGAAGTGGTGGGCAGATTATTTATCACCTTTTGTGACATGAATGTGATAAGTCAGAGGGTCGGGAAGGTGAATCACATTATTGTATTGTTGATCTGTGTACAGCTTTATTTGGGTGGCTCCTTGTTTCTTTTTGTTTCAGGCACCAAGTTTTATTGCATCTTGGTTTCCCATGCCTACATACAATACGAGGTTAATGAAGGAACAGTAGTTCAGCACAAATTCCTGTATTACTTGTGACTAGACTCTGAAGACAATCCTAAGAAATAAATACAAACCTTTCTAACATTGTCATGAAAGTTCAACCCAGTGTAGTCGTAGCACCAGATCTTATTAACGGAAGGCAAACTAATTCCACCATCTTCGACTTGGAACCAGATCCCCAAAGATTTCATAAAATGTATCTACAGTGTTATCTGAATGATCCTTTTAATTGTGAGGTCAAACACTGGGATAGGGTACTTAATGTAAAGTTCAAGAAGATGAATAGTAGACACAGATTAAAGAGGACTGATGTTGTTAATGTTATATAGCCCACATGTGTAGGCCATGAGTATATAGTAAAATTTCAACTACTTATTACCTCACATTGTTTTGTTTGTGTCATACATATTAACGCCAGCACGCTGAATAATAAATGATTAAAGGGAAATGTAGACTGATTCATGCTGCCCAAACCCTAGGCAACATGAATCAAAAACCGAATGTGCTAGTGCAGCTGTGTATGTTGTGTTTTGAAACGCTGCAGTGTTGCTGAAAAAATATACTTGAAAAGAAGGCCAGGGACTATGCCTCTCTGATGACTAGTCTGAGGCAGGTGCTCAAAGGCTTCTCTCCACTCAGCACCCCATGACTCATGGGTTTCTCCAAAATGACAAACCTGTCCGTCATGGTAAACAGGATGGGAAGAAGCCACTGGGGACCAGCATTGGGCAGTGATCCAAGACACATTTTCCCAAGCCTGCTTTTGAAATTGCTTTGTCTCGGAAACACTGCAGCGCTTCACAGTAAAACATACAGGACTACAATAATGCAACCAGACCCTGATTCATGCATGTTATGTTTTGGGAATCATGAGTCCCCTATCAGGTTTCTTTTAAAGCACCACTCCAGCATTGTTTTTATATTTTACCTCTAGAGTGGCGTCATCCATCCAAGTTCCCTTCCCCTAGTATTATACGCCCCAGCCGACATCTTCATCTGTTATCACTACTGCTCCACAGGTTGTGACCTTCCAGATTGCTCTAGTGTTTGCTGGATGTTCCAGATGTCACTACTCAAAATAATTCCACGAGAACCATAATGAGGCCAGAATAAGGATCTCATAGACTTACATTGAGAGCTTGAGACCATTATTTCTGCCTTCGGTAAGTCAGAAGTTGAAGTCACAAGATGGCGGATTGGGACAGAGCATTGCTGGGAAGAGCTGAAGACAACGGCTTCTGAGTATTGTGAGTGGCAGTACTCTAAAGCAGAGATAAAAAAATGCTTGAGTGGTGGTTTAAATTACAACACAGCGGTGTTTGAACGTTTGTGGACCCTACCATACCTGTATATATAAAAACGAGTGTGTGTGTGTGTGTGTATCGATGATGATGTCATAATGGTTGCCATGGCGATGATGATGTCATAATAGGTTGCAATGGTGACGGTGATGTCATAATAGCTGCCATGGTGACGATGATATCATAAAAGTTTCCATGGCGAAGATAATGTCATAATGGTTGCCATGGCGATGATTATGTCATAATAGGTTGCAATGGTGACGGTGATGTCATAATAGTTGCCATGGTGATGATGATGTCATAATAAGTTGCCATGACGACAATGATGTCAGAATGGTTACCATGGTAAAGATGATGTCAGAATGGGTATATGGTCATGGAACTATGGGATGGAGGATGTGTGATGGGTATATGGGCACGGGACTATGGGATGGAGGTTATGTATGATGGATATATTGGCACGGGACTATGGGATGGAGGATATGTATGATGGGTATATGGGCATGGGACTATGGGATGGAGGATAATCATTATAATTTGCTATAACTAACCACAGCTAGTTACTATGCCTGGGTAACGCCAGGCTCTTAAGCTAGTTTCTAAATAAATTTAATCTAAAACTATATTATATTTTCACACAAGTCCTAAAAGTAGTTAAAGAGAACCAAATCAAATGAGTCAAATGAGATAAATATTATACTTTATCATTTTTGTTGTAAAGAAAATGATGAAATATCATGTTTGTGAACCTTTGCGTTAATTATCTTGTGTAGTCCTCTTGTGCAGTAATAACTGCATCCAAGTATTCCCAGTAATTGTTGATTAGTCCTATACATTGGCTTGGAGGAATTTTAGCTCATTCATCCCAACAAAACAACTTCAACTCTGTAATGTTCATGGCTATTCGCCTAGGAGCTGATTGCTTCAGGTCCTTCCACAACATTTCTAAAGAATTAAGGTCAAGACTTTTGTTTGGCCATTACAAAACTTTAATTGTATTTTTCTTTAACAATTCTTTTGTAGAAAAATTTGTGTGCTTTGTGTTGTTGTCTTTCATGACCCACATTCTTTTGATATTCTGCTCACAGACAGATGTCTTGACATTTCCCTTAAGAATATGCTTATAAAATTCAGAATTTATCTATCCACCTCTGGTGGCAAACCGTCTTGGCCTAGATGCAGCAAAACCAGTCCAAACCATGATATTACCACCACCACCGTGTTTCACAGGTGGTAAGAAACTTTTATGCTGTAATGTAAAGCTTCTTTAGTCTCCAAACATAACGATTCTCATTCAAACCAAAAACTAATTTGCTCTCATTCGTCCACAAAACACTGTGTCAATAGATTTCTGGCTTGTCCAGGTGATCTATTGCAAACTGCAGATGGGCAGCAATGATTTTTTATTTGGAAAGCAGCGGCTTTCTACTTGCAATCCCGCCATGTGCATTATTGATATTCAATGTTCTGGTGGTGCACTGGTGAACAATAACATTAGCTAATGTGAGAGAAGCCTTAATTTGCTTAGAGGCTAACTTAGGTTCTTTTATGACCTCAGGGACTATTACGTACCTTAGGGCTCATTCACATGTCAGAATTTACTTACGACTGCTATCTGTTTTTTTCATGGAGAGCACTCTTATCAAGTCATGGGCTGTTCACATGTCAGATGTTTTTCTCAGACCGAATGGGTGCAAAATGGCGTAGACATGTCCGATATTGATCTGAGCATTAGGGCTTATTCACATGTCAATATTTGGTCAGCATTTTACATCAGTGTTTTTAACCCAAAACCAGGAGCATATCTTACAGAGAAAAAGTATAAATGAAAGATTGACACCTGTTCTGTGTTTTGGAGACACTCCTGGTTTTGGCATACAAATACTGAGGAAATACTGATCAAAAATAATGACTTGTGCATATAGCCTAAGGGTATGTTCCCACGGTCAGTAAGCGCTGCGGGTTTGATGCTGCTTACATCCGCAGCGCCCAACTCACATAGTCCAGATGTTATATCATAGTGGATGGGATTTCAAAGAATCCCATCTCCACTATGCGTGCACAGATGACTGCGGCTTCCCTGCAAAAGCCGGCAGCACTTTGGACGGAGCGGGTATGTGCTGCGTTCAAAGCGCTGCCGATTACTGACCGTGCGGACGTAGCCTTAGATGGGTCAGTGAAAAAAATCTGACAGCATTGGGATGCCATTGGTGTGCTGTCCGTTTTTCACTGACTCATAGATATGAGAAGGTTGAAAAACATTTTTCTCATCAGTGAAAAAACTGTTGAAACTCTAACCAAACTCTGATGACACTTTTATGAAAATCACTGATAAAACTGGGTCTGTTTTTCTCGTATGTCAAAACAAATGATGGCTAAATGAGGCCTTACTGTTGAAGTGATCTTTGTTTGTCAACCACTCCGGTGGATGTTAATAATGGTTTTGAATTGCCCTCATTCCATTTCACAACAATCTGTCTGAATTTGATCTGGTTGAGTCCAAATTCATTAGAGATGATTTTGTAACCTTTTCCAACCTGATGAGCATTGACACATCAGTACTGCCACCTGATGAAGACGGAGCTGTTCCGTCGAAACGCGTTGTGGATTTCAATAAACAAAGAAACTTTTAATCCTTTCTACTGTGTCCTGTGCGCTTCCATGTGACCGGAGTATTTTGCAACTTACAGTTTATTCCTCTCCTGAGGCACCCGGCAGGAGCTGCATCGGACCTTTCTCAATCAACATCTCCCCTGACCGCCAGCCTGGCGCTCCGTTAGCCTGTCCTTTCTGTATCTATTTGCACTCACACCTGATTGTCATCGCATTGACTGAAAACACCAGACTCTAATTTCACCTTCAAATTATTTGCTAATGTTCAAGGTTCACATACTTTTGCAACTCAGACATGTGATGTTGGATTGTCCCCCCCTCAAAAAAATGACAAAGTCAACAAAGTGTAATTTGGTTCTCACTTTCTATTTTTAGGACTTGTGTGAAAATCTTATGTACTTTACATCAAATTTTTGGAAAATTCTGAAGGGTACACAAATTTTCAAGCACTACTGTAAATGGACTGTATAAAAACGAGTGTATGTGTGCATGTATGTGTATAGATGATGATGTCATAAGTGTTGCCATGGTGACGATGATGTCATAAAGGTTGCCATGGTGAAGATGATGTCATAATGGTTGGTTGGCAACGATGATGTCCTTATACGTTGCAATGGTGACGGTGATGTCATAATGGTTGCCATGGTCACGATTATGTCATAGTAGGTTGTAATGGTGACGGTTATGTCATAATGGTTGACATGGTGACAATGATGTCATAATAAGTCGCCATGGCGAAGATGATGTCATAATAAGTATATGGGCTTGGAACTATGGGATGGAGGATGTGTATGATGGGTATATGGGCATGGGACTATGGGATAGAGGATGTGTATGATGGGTATATGGGCACAGGACTATGGGATGGAGGATAATCATTATAATTTGCTATAGCTAACCACAGTTAGCTACCATTCCCGGGCAACGCGGGGCTCTTCAGCTAGTTATAAATAATATTTAGGTTAGTTTTTTCCATATCACAATTTTTATTAAAAATATAAATGAGAAATATTGAAATTTTCACACTGGCCACTGGGCCTTTTTTTTAATCAAATTTCCTGTTTCAGGAAATCCAAAGATGTATATTATCAGAAATAAACATACTTTCACCTTATCTTTTGAACTAAAGATTTTATAATTTTCTAATATGAGTTTTAAAAGGTCATTGTTATGGTAGGGGGAGTAGGAGAGGGGAACTGTGATATCGCCTATTGTGATTGGTGGGTCCTAAATTGTCAGCTATGCATAGAGGTGTCATTGTAATTTCCCCCCTGCCTACACATTCTGAAAGGTCAAGAAGTAAAAGTCTAAAATAGCCCCAGTGACCAGTGTGAAAATAGCTAGATTACCAATATTGTTTTCAATAAAAAAAAATTGTGATATGAAAAAGTGTCTTTAAAAAAAAAAATACTAATACATGGCAAACACAAATCTGATTTAAACAATACAGTATTATCTGATCAACACAAATTTAGACATTTCTGCTTTCAATAGCATTATGATTTTTTTTTGCATCAGATTAGTAGGTTTTTCCATCTTATTATATTATTTCTCTTAGTGCTGGTGGGATTTTTCAGTTGATTAACTCCTATCACTTTTTTTTTGTAAGTTTCCATAAAAAGTTAATTTTTCAGCGGGTTTTTGCTTTTGAATCTGAGAGCAGCAAAATGTAGGGACTGAGAGCCTGATTCCAGGGATGTGTCACTTATTAGGCTGTGTGTTATAGTTTTAATACAATCAGTGTTTTGCCAGCAGGAATTTTTTACTGCCTGACTATGTCTCATGTGCAGGCTAGTCCAGCTAATCTGCGTAACCCCACCCCTGCCACTGATGGGCATTTTGCTGACAATGTACAGTGTTCCAAGAAAGCTGCCAATCAGTGGGGTGGGTGGAGTTATACACAGTACATCATTCTAAACACTGCTAAATATACAGCTGCGAAAACAAGGATTCTATCCAAACTACTCCAACCAGTCTAGTAAGTGATATATTGCTGGAATCAGGCTCTTTACCTCTACATCATGCTGCTTTCAGATTAAAATAACAAAAACCTGCTGACAGATCCCCTTTAATGGTCCCATATATTTTAGTTGAAATCTGCCAACATCAAAGGGTCAGTAGACCATGTGAAATATATGGGGACCTCCTGAATGTCCCCCAACAAGTGCCTGATTCTCAAGGGAGAGAAGAATCAGACACTTGAAAATCCAATACTTTCATTTTCGAGGGATATAAACCACTGCCAGAGATGTCTGGAAGAGGCCTTCTCCTCTCTCCTCATTGAAAACACATGAATACTTGGACAAGTTGAAAGAGATAGTTGTCTGCCAAGAAACTGTTTGCTTTACATCTATCTCACTATATTCCCAGATTTATCTATCTCACTATATTCCCAGATTTATCTATCTCACTATATTCCCAGATTTATAGACCTCACAGATTAAGACCTTCCATTGTCAAACATTGGTAGGTAACTTATTTAGGCAATTGCCAAATTAGTTTAGTGTCCAATTTAGGCTATGTGCACACATTGCAGATTTTGCTGCGGATCTGCAGCGGTTTTGATGCTGCGGATTAACAGCAGTTTTCCATGCGTTTACAGTACCATGTAAACCTATGGAAAACAAAATCCACAGTGTACATGCTGTGGAAAAAAACACAAGGAAACGTAGCGTTGTTTATTCTGCAGCATGTGAGTTCTTTGTGCGGATTCCGAAGCGGTTTACACCTGCTCCATAATAGGAATCCGCAGGTGTAAAACCGCAGGTGGAATCTGCACAAAATCCGCAAAATAATCGCAGTAAATCCGAGGTAATTCCACAGTGCGGTTTACCTGCGGATTTACCAAAATCAGTCCGGAAAAATCCGCACCACTTTCCGCAACGTGTGCACGTAGCCTCAAGAGTCCCGACTATAAAAGGTGTATTCTAATCTTTTAACTTTATGGCACTGCTAGCAAGTGTTGGCAAATCCTAATAACATGCCATCATCTCCTATAGTGGTTCCTCATTGGATACAAAGCCAGTTTTAATGTCAGGCAGGGGGATGCATGAAGCCCGCTGTATTCTTCTCTGGCACTTGTACATTTACAAAAACAAAAGCTACTGGAATGGTGAAATGATCTTATTTTTAGTTTAGCATAATTTAGTGGGATATATGAAGAATGGCAAAGAGCTGCATTATATGCAAGAATTGTATAACACATCAAAAAAGAAGAAAGAGATTATATCTAGAGATATGTTTTGAGACGCTGCAAAATCTAAGCAGAGATTCGGTAAGGCATATCTTTGTCTCTCTCCATCTCTAAGGATGCCTGCAGTGATCGGAGGACAATGCAAAAATCTAATAGGATCGAAATCTCTGTCTGCAAGATCCATATCTTTACATCTCTAGCAACACAAGAACTGTTAGCATCAGCTTTAGGTGAACAAATACTCTCGCAGGATGCCAGGTAGAAGAAACATACATATCTTGCTCCACGATCATTGCCGTACGGATCATATATGAAGCTCTATTACTTGAATATATGTTTATATTGGTTTATGATTCAATGATGTTTTTATAGTAAAAATCATCTTTATCACCATTCATAGGGATTCTCGGGGGATTCTATAACCTTTGCCTAACAGCAGGAAATATAATAGCGTAAGCAACACTCACTGTTCCAGCACAACTGCTCCGATGGTTCTCGCGGATCCAGCAACGGGTCACATGCTCTACTCACGTGACCTCTGCAACTAATCACTGGCCTCAGTGGTGATGTTTCCATGTTAACCAAGTGGTTACTGCAGCAGTAGTTGACTGACCCGTAGATGCGCCAGGTAGGCGCGAAACGGCCGTCATCAGCCCTGCCACACTCTGTACCCCTGCACCCCCGGCCGTGAAGATTTTATGTGAGTAAATAAAGACACTGTTTCTGAAGATCGGTGAGTGCTGCCTTCTCTTTCCTCTGCATTTTTGGATTCATCGGCTTGTGTTTTCGGCAATAGCACCCGACATCTGCTGGCTTTACTCCTTACTGCTAGTGGACGGACACAGCTTATATATACAACGGTGGTGCGGTCAGCTGTTACTTCTATTTTCTAATATATGGCACAAGACAATCTGTAGGACAGGCGGAGATGGAACGGCGGAACTAAATCAGATGGGGACTTGAATGGTGAGTTTTGTTTGTTGGATTATGTTAATATATTGTCAACGTTCAGAAAAGCCGAGGCACCAAAACATCAACGTCTTGGTAAAAAAATTGTTTTTTACTCCATGTCAATTAAAAAAAGAAAAGCAAGAAGACACTGAAAGCAACGTTTCGGCCATAATTGACCAGTATCAAGCCCAGGGAAAAATTCATAGAGCTGCGTGAATTTTCTCTGGGCCAATTATGGCTAAAATGTATTTTTTAATTGACATGGAATAAAGAATCAGTTTTTTATTAAGAATCTGATGTTTTGGTGCCTCGGCTTCTCTCAACATCTATATTGCTCTTGGACCTTGTGGGACACCCAGCCGACTTCAGCACAGCTGGTCAATGGTGCATATGAGTTCAACATAGCTATCACATTGTCAATTATACAAATTTAATAAAATCTTAAAAAACACTCCGGCATGTTACAACTATGTGTATTTCAGTCACTTTACAAATTAAATCTGTATTATACTCTTGGCAAGTGCTAAATTATCACACTGAGTGTACTCACCCTCAAGCAAAATGGCCCTGGAAATTGTATGTAAATGTTGGCAACACGAACCTGCATAGAGAATCATTTTCAAGACAAACTAGATTCTAGAAAAGATTAAATAAACAAAAATTCTGGGTAACAAAATGTGATTTATACTGAGCACTGTATCGGATATTACACTCCATCTAGTACTATCCCGATAAGACGAAGACAAAAGTGATTTTCAGCGTCGGTGCATGGAGACTGTATGCTGGAATATTTCTACTGGTTACCTTGTTAGATGAAAGATTAATTATAAATTAATTATTGATAACATCCAGAGGAATTATACTAAACTTGAAGCACTCAGTTTGGAATGTACTTTTGGGCGCTCATTTTATATTTAGTATGAGTCCAAATGGAACAGTTAGATTAATTTGCTTCCAAAAACATATGAAAGATTAGAATATAAACTACTTGATGTCTTACAAATTATGGCTAACAAATGCCAAAGAAAAAAACTGCAAGGAAAACATAAAAAGCCAGGGAACTTTAGTCATTACTAGCAATAACTACGATAACCAGCATTTTATTAGAATAAAGTTTGTGGATTCAGCTCATCCATCAAATATTAAAAACAACTGACGCATTTTGAGTCTGGCTGACTCTCAATTAGATACTACGTTTATGATTAAGAGTCAGAGGGACTTGAAATGCGTCACTATTTTCTATGTCCATGCTATTATTTTAATTAAGTCAAAATAAAGAAATTTTGCTTTTAATTCTCTTTGCTGGATTGAAAAACATTTTATTCACTTTCAACTAGGACTAGCATCTTGCATGAGCACAATTTGTTTGGGAGGGCACCACAACAGATAAAGAGGGATACACCCAGAGTCAACACAAAAACCACAGAAATATATATGAAAAAAAAGCTGCAGACCAAAAACTGGGGATCACCAAAGAAAGTACAAAAACAATAATTTTATTAGAATACAAAGACTACCCCTCCCAACGCCAGTGTGTAAATCTAATGTTGTAGTTGATACAGTGAGTTGATATGCACAGTCTCACCGGCAAATGCTCATAACGGTTAGATCAATGTATGAAGATACCAATAATATACATGTTATACATACTAGTAACCTTATAGAGTAGATACCTCTAGTAAACACTGAACCGCAATATATTGGATCACTACAACCATACGCCAAATCAACCTTACAATAAATAGGAAGTCACTTAGTAATATAGCAAAAAATACACAGACATTGCTAGTAAAATATGCATAAGCTGATACAAATTTGCAGAAGAACAAGACCGGAATCCTGCTACAAAAATGATTGAGTGGCTACCACAGACCCAATACTGCACATAATATGTAAATGGCCTGAGAAAGGGGGAGCCCGTAGAGATGCCTGACGCGTGTCGCCACCACAAGGTGGCTTCGTCAGGGGCTGAAAGTGAAAAGACTAGCATCTTGCATGCCGCTGGAGTAAGATTAGCAAAATTCATTTTGTCCACTACTAGGACAAGCTCTTCTCTAACTAAATGTTCGGCCCAATAAAATAATATAGCCTAGCCTGGGATTCCTCTACATGTTCAGTTTGTCTGAAGGCAGAGACAGTGACGCCAGTGCTGATTGGGCGCCGGGAATCACGTGTCATTCCATTGCATCACAGCCCCGGGACCGTGAGTGCAAAAACCACTGGAACAGAGCAAGCATGAGTTTAGGCTCTATCATTTTATCTGGGCCGAACATTTACTTTAAGAAGGGGTTGTCCTGGCAGTGGAAAACCCTTTTAAGAAACGTGCGCCACCTCAAGAAATGTTTATCAGCCAGGGGCTGTAGAACTTTTCTGCCATAATGTTGTATCATAAATTACGATGAACATTTTAACCATGCTCAACCATCCCACATCTGGCTAACCACTGCCCACTTTTCAATAAAGTCATCACGTTGCCCAAATATATTGCAACATTTCAAACAGTTTTCCCCCAGTATACTGGCAAAAACTGTTTAATGAATTGAGCCTAAGTTTCAAAGAACGGCCTCTATGAAATTTCAGACCAAGAATTTTTCAACCTCTTCCATCTTCTATTGTCTGCTCAGATGTGATGGATGATTTCCGTTCAGTAAGCTTACCTTTTGATCACATGTCATTCTTACATCTGATGCAGGAATGACCTAAAATATTGCAGAATTGGAATGATCGTTCTACATTATAATTGTTTTCTGAAAGTTTCCACTGCTGTATTTATATATTTACGTCGGTCTCTATGTGCCATATGCTGAGAGCAGGGGGTGGACATACCATTGGTGCAACCGCACAGGACCCCAAGAGGTGAGGCGTCCACTTCCACCTCCAAAGCAAATGGAATTGTGCATTATGGTGAGATATTGGTCTAAAAAGGGTCCATGTATTGTCCTTGCACATGGGTCTTCTGTTTGTGTCCAACCCTGCTGAGAGTTATCAACAGCAGAGAGGTGTCTGGATCAGGAGCTGTTCGCATGCTCGGAACTTAGATATATAAGTGAGCATGAAGAAGCACCTTCCCAAGAGCAACCACAGCTGCCAGGCTGGAGCCATGGCTACATAGACGACCATGAAAATGCAGAGAAGGGACCTGGACTATATGGGATGCAAGATCTCCAAAATGGTACACACAAAAGTAAAGCAAATTTCAGATATTAATAACTTTACAGAAGGTATGCTTTCACAAATTATCAATGATATATTTTTCTGAAATACTATTGCACATCAGTTCTAGAAATATCAGAAACAAATAATCATATTTAAAGCATAAACTAGAGAATAGTAATTGGATTGTCTAGTTAAGTTCATTCAGGATTTGTGGTATATATTTAGTTAGTATTTACATTCTGTATGAAAAAGAGAATTAAACTATGTGAAATGGTGTATTTCTGTGGTTTTAGATGAGGCATCCAGAAAGCAGCATCTGTCAGAGCAGTGATAAATGAATGCAAACCTCCCTTGCTAATACTGTATTTTATTGCAATGGATATATTCCATTTCTATGAGCTACAATTCTGAACTAACGTCAGGTCAGTGCTGATGTGGTAGAAGCTTGCTGCACTGCACCAAACACACTGAACATGCAGGACTTTCAACACGAGTATTTCTCCTGGAAATCCGCCACACAAACAATGTACTGGAAGGTTTCTCTGTTCAGGAATCTCAGAAGACTGTTCTTAAAGCAGCAAAGAGATGTGAGATGTACTAAAAACAAGTGGCTGCTGCATTTATAGAATTTAACTACTAACATGCAGTATATATTCATGGATCGTCCATGGAATCCTCCACAATATGTATGCTGTAGTCTTCTGCAATAAAAAAGTCAGCAATAGTGGAAATGCACAGCTGCTAAACATTATGAATTCAATTTGCAAGGCCTTGGTCTGGTGTCCAGTCTATTCCATTGTGAAACCCAGTATTCACATCTGCGCTTGGCATCCTGGATGCATATGGCATCTACTGGGCTCCACAAAGATACCACGTGAAGCTTAGTGACAAGACCTAATGAAGTCATGACGTTGCCCAGCCTAGAAAGCGCAACAGGCACCCAAGATGCTGTACCGATGGTGCCCAAATCAGAAGTGAAGACCAGCTGTTAATGGACTCGATGTCAAGCCAGAGCAGCAAGAATCAAATTGCTCATCTCAAACAGCTGCTGCAACTATTTCCCTCATTAAAAGATAGTAAGATATATATACAGTATATATGAAGACGAGAACATGTTATATTAAAAAATGAAGGCCTCTACTATCGTATACCTATATGACTTCAATTTTATACAGGGACATGTGATCCCTTTGCCATATGCAGGTCTTCTCTACTAATAGAACCACACAGATGCACAAAAAGTGTAATACAAAGCTTTATCATGACATATGACGTAACTTACGTAATTTGCTGACTCCCTGACTTTGATGCAGGTTCGCAAGCTGAGCCTTCATATTTAACTGATTTGCAGTAATTAGCCATCATGAGCCTTTTATAGCTCCAATCCACCCACGATTTTTAAGCTGTTAAAACCCACTGTTAATCTCTGACAGTGGCATTTAACACACACAAGGTCACTTTGTTCCATGCTCCCACTGGCGCACCGATGTGATCACAACGACTGGCTGTCATTGAAGGAAACATGAATGCGGCCAAGTACAGAGATATCCTGGATGAAAACCTCTTCCAGAGTGCTCTGGACCTCAGACTTGGCCAAACGTTCACCTTCCAACAATACAATGACCTAAGCACACAGCTAAAATAACAAAGGAGTGGCTTCAGAACAACTCTGTGACCATTCTTGACTGGCCCAGCCAGAGCCCTGACCTAAACCTAAAGTGTGAGGACACAGAGGAGTGCAGTTTCCAAAGCTTTACTCACAGTTCTTAGGCTAGGGTCACATTGCGTTAGGGCAATCCGTTTAGCGCTAGCGCTAGCGGATTGCGCTAACGCAATGTTTTTAAGGGGCCGCATTTCGGGGTCGCGTGAACATCCCCGCTCTCGCAGATCCCCGATCTGCGAGAGCGGGGAACGGATCTCGGGTGCGCCGTGGACGCTGCAAGCAGCGTCCGCGGCGCGCTGCAAAAGACTGGCACATCGCTAGCGCGTGCCGAAAAGGACACACGCTAGCAATGCGCTGGTTACATTGCAGGCTATGGGAGCGCTAACGGGCGCGTTGAATGGCGTTAATTTCGCCATGCAACGCTGTCCGTTAGCGCTCACACTAAAACGCAATGTGACCCTAGCCTTAGTTGCATCAGCCAGGTTGCTGTGTCCTCCAGGTTTGTGGTCCAGCCAGCTCTCAAGCAATTTGGCAGCACTTTCCAGAACCCTCTTTCATATGTCCTTTTCTGGCTGTAAAAGCTTTTAGATGAAATAATAGACCTGGAGCTTCTTTTGTTATAACTCTGCACTGTGTTGTTCCAATATTATTTCTAAAAAAAATTGACAACTGGGTGGTACTAGTTGGGGAGTGTTTCTACATATTCAAAATGTCTAATCAATGTCTACTGCACCTGATTATGTATAGCAAAACCCCTTTGACAAGATAGTAACACTAAATTGTCTATTTACTTGACATTTGTCTAGGAGAGAATAAGAGAGGAAAAGCACAATGCAGTTATGACAAATAATGCTGGGGAATTGTCTTTCTCATTTCATAGGGAATACATATATTTATTTAAACACGCTATGTAAAACAAGGCCTCATTAACAATTTTGTAGTTTTGCATTTTGTGGTTTCAGTTCACATATGAATTGTATATGTACGAGACAGAGAGAAATATGACTTACATGAATTTTGAATAATTTGTGCTTTCCTCCATTCAGAAACATACATACTGTATAGTTTGTGGCTTAGGTTTTACCTTACTTTAAAAGAAGACCTTACACCAATAATCTAGTTTTATCAAAAAGTAAAAAATATAATTATTATAAATATAATCCAAAGTGTCAGTTATTACAGGTCTCTCACTGGTAACTTCCCTTTTTACTTAAAATAATCTCTAGAGGCAGATTCTCAGGGAGATCAGTGTCCGGCCCATAGATAGCAAAAACTTATTTGCATATAAGAAAAACATGGATTTCTCTTAAATAAGACATTGGATCACAGATATCAAGGTATCATTTTATTCATCTTCCTATGACCTACCTGCCCATATAGACGACTTAGCAAGGTTATCATTTTTGAGCTTAGTGGCAGATTTCCTTTAGGCTTCTTTTACACTTACCGTGATTTTAGTGGCCTATTTTTGCGGGCCGCATCACCGTAATTTTCCCGGTCTGCCGCAAAAACGGGCTGCAAAAATCTTGCGGATCGCTATTTTTTTGGATTAGAATAGAAGGAAAAAATTAGGGACCAAAAAAAAAGGCGATCAGCAAAAAGGAATTCAAGGTGCACTGCAAAAACCAGCTTCCGTTGTTTTTGAGGCCCCATTGATTTTCAATGGGGGCTGTGTCCGTAAGCTGTGAAAAATATCGAGCAAACTCAATATTTTTTCGCGGCCTTAAATATGGCCCTCATTACCATACGGCGTATGGCGCTCCTTGGAATTATTGCGGCCCGTTTTTGCAGCACCATAGAAATCTATTGGGGCCACAAAAACGGGATGAAAAACCACGGCACGTGTAAAAGAAGCCTTAAGCTGTATTTTCAAAATTCAAATGATCAGAAAACTGTTGTGTGTGTGCACATGAGGAATTACACTATATCTGGCCATTATATACCTTGCATTTTCATTAGTTTTCCCCATTGTGGGCTCTATCTCTCATTTGGGATGCACTTTAAACTGATGATAGATGACAAGCTGCTATGATCTTTCCCATACACTAGCACAACACAGGAGAATTCCTGCTCTTTAATCCCTTTTTAGCACACAGAAAAAAAGCAGCAGCAGCATGGAGGAAATTACACAGCAGTAGTGGCCTGTGTAGATATGAATCCAGCTCTGGGGTCAGGCAAAAAAATAGTTAGAAAGTTCAGCACGATCTTTCTGTGTCTCCCTCTGCCTGTTTTTTCTCTCTGCTCTTCACTATCCTCTCTTCATGCAATATAATGCCCTGTGACTTGTGTCTATCTTGTCCTGAGCAAAAAAAATTGTAGCTGTTTTTTTTTTTTTTTTTTCACAGTAGATAAGTGAGTTCAGAAGACGAGAAGTGGGTGGGGGAGAGACGTTTCTTGTAAGTGGAAGGAAGCAGATTGATTTATATAATAAGATATATTACAAAGTTTCTTATAATTACGATAAGGTTTTTAATATTAGAGTTTTAGGACTGTCCCAAATACGGTCACTGTGGAGTGATGGGATGACTCTTGCATTTTTTCTTATCAAAAAACATGCGCACTAAGTACCATATATATTATTTTCATGACCTACGCTGTTTATTTACTGCAGGGTATTTAATCATTATGTTTCTGTCTTTGGTTTTTAAAGTTTCATATAATTGCCTGTACTATTGAATTCTGCAAAGCTTGCTGAAAGTACAGTTCCCATTTAACTCCTGTACCCCCATATAAGGTACAGATGGCTTTACAAGTAGGTGAAACCTCTTTTAATACCTTGCTATGCCAATCATCACAGCACTTGTGGAAATTGTCCTAGAAGAAAAATTTGAATCACAGCATGTAGCTGATCACTATCATAAAGCTATGAACTGGTGTAATATCAACCAGATGACCTGGCAGATTGTTCCCCTCAGGTGCGCTATAGAAGAAGCAGCATGGATTTGGTTGGGATTTAAGTGTATTGCCATACACATATAAAGAATGCTACAATTCTTGAACAATCTGACATTTGTCTTGATAAAATCAAATAATTATATCACCCTATTAGTATCAAACTATAAAACCGTAACTGTACAGATTACAATTACTCTGTGTCTGGATTGTTCTTCCTCGAATCAGTCTCAAAATTTATAAGCAATAAAGTAGAAGACATTGTGCAGCCTATAAAACTGGATCCTTTTAATAATGTTTTTGAAACAAAGGAAGGTAGTAGCCATTTATCTAGAAATGAAGATCCTGTTGTATCTGAAATTATCCCAAACTAATCATAATCCAGACTAACTGGACATAAATAACCAATAACATGTAGGTGAAAATGATGTATGTCATATAAATGTTTGAAATAGAAAAAGATGTTAAAGGCAAGCTAACTGCCAATTCATAGTTCCCAAACCACAGGCAGCATGAATCGGACATGAGTTTTGCTTTTTCAGCCAGGTATGTCTAAGGCTAAGTTCACACTGGGCATTTTTAATGCATTTTTATGCCAATTTTCAGCTGCTTTTTACAGTACCAGCAAAGCCTATGCATATGTTTCCATGGTCAGTATCGGCTGCGCTTTGGACGCAGCTCCGTCCAACGCGCTGCCAGCTTTGGTACGCGCGGTGATTCCGCATGTGTTCATTGAACCATGCGGAATCACCGCATCCTATACATAGGATTGTGATATTTATCTTGCAGAGACGGAGCATCTCCGCAAGATAAATTGACGTGCTGCAGTCTGGAGAGACGCACCGCATGTCCGGATACGCAGGGAAGCCGGGGGCTATGCTGTAACACCTGGAAGCTGCAGGTGGGATGCTGCGGCTGTACCCAGCGTCCAATCTGCAGCGTTTACTGACCGTGGAAACATACCCTATTAGATTTCAGAAATCTCATGCACACACATTAGTTTTTTTGTCATAAGTATTTAGTGCTTTGCATGTTTTTTTGGACAAAGAGCATGTTACTTCTTTCAGCGTTTTTCAGCAATAGACTTCAATGGGTGATGAAAAAACACACCAAAAATGCAGGTATCATGTTTTGCTGCATTTTTTGTGCCAAAACCTGATTCTATGGAAGAGGCCTTTTTTTCAACAGTAATCTTTATCAGCATGTATAAGAGACAAATGTAGCATGCCAAAACCACGTCAAAAGACGCACAAAAAATGTATAGAAAACGCTGTAAAAAACGTTGGAAAAACATGCTTTTTTCTGCAGCTTTTTTCTTTCCAAGAGACCAGGTTTTGCTTCAGAAAAAAAAAAGCTGAAAAAACGCCAAGTGCTAACTTACCCTAAGAGTTTGTGTGCACATTGAGTAGTTTTGAGCAGGTTTTGGCATGAAAAACACTGTGTAAATTGACATGCTGTAGATTAAAAAAAAAGCTTTGGTTCATATCTGCAAGGAAAAAAAATAGCAGCATGTGCGTGAGGTTTGAGAAATTTCATTTACTTTACTGGTACTTTAAAATGCTGCATATTTTCAAGGCTAAAGCGCTGCATTGTCAAAAACGCACTGAAAAAAAAACCGCTGCATGTGAACAAGTCCTTACTCTGAAACTTTGTGCTGTTTGTTAACATTTAACAGGAGACCTGAGACCTTGCCGCTTGTACAGTACCCTGCTCACCTTCTGTGATAGGTCTCTCCCTATACGCATACGTAGTGAAAGACCTACAGTATCACTCAAGGGGAGCGATACAGAGGGGAGAATGAGTCAACACTTGACATCTTGGACCAATCATGGTCCCTGGCAGGCTTTTAACTGTATGTTTTCTCTGAAGAATGATAGCTAGGGTTGAGCGACCTTTACTTTTATAGGATCGGGTCGGGTTTCGTGAAACCCGACTTTCTCAAAAGTCGGGTCGAGTGAAATCGGCCGATCCTATAAAAAAGTCGGGGTCGGCCGAAACCCGAAACCCAATGCATTGCAATGGGTTACTATGGTTCCCAGGGTCTGAAGGAGAGGAAACTCTCCCTCAGGCCCTGGGATCCATATTTAAGTGTAAAAAAAAGAATTAAAATAAAAAATATTGCTATACTCACCCTCTGACGCGCCCTGGTACTAACCGGCAGTCTTCCTTCCTTAGAATCAGCGCTTGAAAGACCTTCGGTGACGTCGCGGCTTGTGATTGGTCGCGCGACGGCCCATGTGACCGCTCACGCGACCAATCACAAGCCGCGACGTCACCGAAGGTCCTTCAAGCGCTGATTCTTAGGAAGGAAGGCTGCCGGAAAGAAGCAGGGCGCGTCCGAGGGTGAGTATATACCTAATAAGAATATACTCACCCTCGGATGCGCCCTGCTTCTTTCCGACAGCCTTCCTTCCTAAGAATCAGCGCTTGAAGGACCTTCGGTGACGTCGCGGCTTGTGATTGGTCGCGTGAGCGGTCACATGGACCGTCGTGCGACCAATCACAAGCCGCGACGTCACCGAAGGTCTTTCAAGCACTGATTCTAAGGAAGGAAGACTGCCGGTTAGTACCAGGGCGCGTCAGAGGGTGAGTATAGCAATATTTTTTATTTTAATTCTTTCTTTTACACTTAAATATGGATTCCGATACCGATTTCCGATATTGCAAACATATCGGAACTCAGTATCGGAATTCCGATACCAGATTCAGAAGATCGCCGACCTCATGGCCGACCCCACACAGGGGTAGGGTCGGGTTTCATGAAACCCGACCTTGCCAAAAGTCGTCGACTTCTGAAAATGGCTGACCCGTTTCGCTCAACCCTAATGATAGCATTTAAAGGCTTTGTCCAAAGGCAAAATAAATTTAATTCTAATCATTATCTATGTTATGCCATAATCTAAGCTTTGAGCTATTTTCTATTATACTTGCTTTAAAGAATCCCTATCCTCACCCAACTACACTATATTGTATTTTTTTCCCTACTTCCTGTGTGGTGATGTTTTGTATGAGAATCCCAATGCATGCTGGGATACTAAAGCAAAGCGTCATCACAGCAGGGGTAAAACATACCCAACTGCAATGACGGAGCAGGACTGCTTCATGCTGCCTGAAATGACAGAGCAGGACTGCTTCATGCTGCCTTCAATGATAGAGCAGGACTGCTTCAGACAGCCTGCAATGACGGAGCACGACTGATTCATGCTGCCAATCTTTTGAACTTCAAACTCCAAACTCCAAACGGAAGGGACAAACTCTTTTACCAGTAATTTATAACATACATTTGGAATGTGAAAAGACTGAGGAAGTTTTAATCTGCAAGCAATTGAGTTAACTACCTTCAAAATCTCATATGGACTGATAAACTTAGCACCCAACTTGGCTGATGGCACTTTCAATTTAACATTTTAGGAAGAAAGCCAGACCTTATCACCAACCTTGAATATGGGACCCTCTGAACGTTTCCTTTTGGTCTTCCATTTCTGGTGATGTTGGTCCACCACAATATTACTCTGAACCTCTCTCCAGAGATCCCCCAGTTTTCGTATAGCAACCTCTAATCCGGGACAACCATAATTCATCCTCGAGAATTCACCAAAATGAGGATGAAAACTATGATTACAAAAAAACAGTGAGGTTCCAGTAGACTGTTTATCTCTACTGTTAAAGTTGAATTCAGCAAGAGGTAAAAATGAGGACCAGTCCCCCTGCTGAGCCATAATGAAACACCTTAGAATTTGCTCCAATGACTGATTTGTCCTCTATGTCTGACTGTTGGTTTCAGGATGATAAGCAGAGGAAAAATGACAGGTCAATCCCCAATCTCTTACAAAACGCTCTCCAGGATTTAGACACAAACTGCACCCCCCCTATCGGATACAATGTTCAAAGGAATGTAATGCAATCTCACCACATGATTGATGAATAACCTGGAAACCATCTCAGCATTAGGTAACCATGATAACGGAACAAAGTGAGCTTGTTTACTGAATCGGTCAGCGACCACCCAAATAACAGTTTTCCCACTAGACAAAGGCAAATTAGTGAATAAATGAGTCCACGGTCTTTCTGGAATAAGCAATGGAGCCAATTCCCTGGCCGGTTATAATAAAATTTAGCATATGCGCAAACTGACAACCAAACCTTTAGATCTGCCCCCTTACATGTGAGATCAGTAAGTAGTTTAACAACCTGTGAAAAAACCCTAATACATTTCCTATAATTGGGGAATCCTAAAAAATTCTGTAAAGCTTTAAGGTTGTGAGGTTGAACCCAATCAATTATAGCTTGCACCTTTCCAGGATCCATCTTAAACCCCTCAGCAGATACAATGAATCCCACAAATAGTATTTCCTGAACAGAGAAAGTACATTTTTCTAATTTGGCAAACAAAGAATTTTCCCTGAGTTTTTGTAAAACATAACGAATTTGCTCATAGTTCAAATCCAGATCATATGAAAAAAATTGCATGTCATCAAGGTATGTTACAATAAACCTTCCAACAATATCAGAAAAAAATGTTTTTCATAAAGTTCTGAAAGACTGCAGGAGCATTGGTCAAACCAAAAGGCATGACCAGGTTCTCGAATAAACCCTTAGATGTTAAAAAGGCTGTCTTCCACTCTTCACCTTCCCAGATTCGGATCAGATTATAAGCCTCTCTAATATCAAGTTTAGAAAACCATTTGGCCCCAGTAAGCTGATTATATCGGTCAGGGATAAGTGGAAGTGGGTAAGTATTTTTGCAAATAGTACTGGAAAAGAAAGATGTTCCACAAAACCGGAAGTCACGGTGCACCGCAAAAACAAACTTCCATTGTTTTTTTCCATTGATTTTCAATGGGGGCCGTGTCCATAAGCTGTGAAAAAGATCTTTCAGGTTCGATCTATTTTTCACGGCCGTAAATACGGCCCTCACGGCCATAGGGTGCACGGCGCACCGTGAAATTATGGCAGCCCGTTTTTGCGGCCTCATAGAAATCTATAAAATGGGCTGCAAAACCACGGTATGTATAAAAGAAGCCTAATCCTAATTTAAAAAACAGTGCAGAATCAATAAAACTTGATGCAGACCCACAGTCAATGAAAGCAAGGGCAGATAACCAATGGTTTTGAAAACATAGTTCCACATTCAACAGTACGTTATCTGAGGAGTAAAAAGGTACCTGGAAGCCTGGATGACCTCCTCACATATCTCTCAGACTTAAGTGTTTCCTGACGGCTTGTTTGCTTGAGGGTGAATGGAGCAGACCTTGAGATAATGTCCAGTGCGACCACAGTAGAGGCAGAGTCCCAAATCACGCCGACATCTCCTCTCCACAGCCCGAGAGCTGGCTGTTCCAACCTAAATTGGTACCATCTCAGGTAACGAAACCGATGTGGGAAGAATAACCGAAACCCCTTGTCGCTCATCACTTCTCTCCAGACAAAAAGAATGCCTAAGTCTGAGGACCCCCGCACATTAGGGACATAATTATACCCACCCACTGGGACTCATCCCCAGAAGACCAGGGTCATAAAGTCAAAAATAATTTACAGCACTCCTTAAATACCTTAAATGGATCATTTCCCCTGAATATCTGTCAGGAAGTGCCACAACTAGTGTTGAGCATTCCGATACCGCAAGTATCGGGTATCGGCCGATTCTTGCGGTATCGGAATTCCGATACCGAGATCCGATACTTTTGTGGTATCGGGTATCGGTATCGGATCCATAGTGAGGTGTAAAATAAAGAATTAAAATAAAAAATATTGATATATTCACCTCTCCGTCGGCCCCTGGACATCACCGCGGGTAACCGGCAGGCTTCTTTGTTTAAAATGAGCGCGTTTAGGACCTGAGAATGACGTCGCGGCTTCTGATTGGTCGCGTGCCGCCCATGTGACCGCCACACGACCAATCAGAAGCCGCGACGTCATTCTCAGGCACTAAACTCCTCATTCTAGGAATTTAGGACCTGAGGAATGACGTCGCGGCTTCTGATTGGTCGCGTGGCGGTCACATGGGCGGCACGCGACCAATCAGAAGCCGCGATGTCATTCCTCAGGTCCTAAACGAGCTCATTTTAAACAAAGAAGCCGGCCGGTTACCCGCGGTGATGTCCAGGGGCCGCCGGAGAGGTGAATATATCAATATTTTTTATTTTAATTCTTTATTTTACACATTAATATGGATCCCAGGGCCTGAAGGAGAGTTTCCTCTCCTTCAGACCCTGGGAACCATCAGGATACCTTCCGATACTTGGTGTCCCATTGACTTGTATTGGTATCGGATATCGGTATCGGCGATATCCGATACTTTTCGGGTATCGGCCGATACTATCCGATACCGATACTTTCAAGTATCGGACGGTATCGCTCAACACTAGCCACAACTGGTTCGGAGGAGGCCATCCGTACTCCAGCAAGTCCAGGAGACATAACTACTGTCGATAGGGGAGTGCTTTGGAAACCACCCACAGTACTAAACTAACCCTGCAGCTTGGACTGTGATAATTCTAGCCATTGTCACCTGATCACAGAGTGCACGAACTGGGTCCATTGTTCAGGAAAAAAAGCATAGGGCCAGACGTAATGTGATGCTAGTCACTACTCACGGACAGGCCATGAGGCAGAAGAGTCAGACATTCCTGGGTCAATACTACGAGAATGCATAGATAACCAAGGGAAAAGACGAAGGCACAAGTCAGGTCACAGTCCAGGGTCAATAAGAAGAGATAGCGGATCAAAAGCCGAGGGACAAAGCAAATGGATAGTTAGAACATGGTCCAAAGGGTCAGGCAGCAGAAGATTAGAACTCAGAGCAACAGAATCACGCTAACACTCACCAAGAAGAACAAACTATGTCTGGCATGGATCAAGGGCAGAAAGCTCAATTAAGTAGCTGGGCAATCACCAGAACACTGAACACCTGCAGAAAGTCCCGCACATCCCAGTCACAGACTGGACAGCAGAGCTGCCACTCAAGGCACCGACAGCCCAGCAAGCCCATCACAGTATTGGACAGCCAAGCTGTTAATCAAGACATGGACAGCTCAGCAAGACAGTTTTCATAGAACAGCATAGCAATCATTCACTGAGCAGAGGGATCGTGACAATAACGAAAGGTAAAGTATGGCTAAATAAACTTTTAAAGATGCCGTATTATAGCTCAGTTCAAATCAGAAGTTGCTATTAGCTGTAAGACTTTCAAGTACATTTGTCCTTTTACCTACTTTCTGTATAGAAATACCTCAACTATGTAATTCACCAAATGCTTTGTATATACAGTATCTAGCAATCAGGAATCTACATGTAGTTTATTGTTAAGTGTACAATTTAACAGAAAGGACTTTTTTTCTGTGCCCTTTACAACTACAGTATATGGTCATTGACTATAATGATCAAGAAAAGAGTATTGTTCGTCAACACCGGAATACGAGAATATATTGTGAGGAAATCATAGGTCTAACAGGCAGATAGGGCCTCTCACGTATTATGATAAGCCTGGAAATCCTGAGAAATAACAGGTTATATAATGGACTTATAAGAGGGGCAGACCATATGGCTGTCACTGCATCCTCTGTAGGGAGTTCTGACCATATACTGACTTCCTAGTATGAGGTGTATGGGGAGGAGCCGTGTGTGTATGAGGTGTACGGAGCGGAGCCGTGTGTGTATGAGGTGTATGGAGCGGAGCCGCATGTGCAAGGTGTATGGAGCGGAGTCGTGTGTGTACGAGGTGTATGGAGCAGAGTCGCACGTGTATGAGGTGTACGGAGCGGAGCTGCATGTGCAAGGTGTATGGAGCGGAGTCGTGTGTGTACGAGGTGTATGGAGTGGAGTCGCATGTGTACGAGGTGTACAGAGCGGACGCTGACTGTGTATCGGATCAGATATTGCTCCTCGCTCTGACACTGACTGGCACAGAAGACATGGAGAGGTCTTTATCAGTGGCTTATCTGTTGTGAATTCTGTGGCAGAGCTCCCTCCTGTGGTCACAAGTGGTACTTCGGCTGATTCTCTCTGTGAGCTTCCGTTGGTGGAGGAAAGTGGTACTGCGGCTTCTGAGTTTCCTTCCTCAGGTGATGTGGTGAAGTCGTTAGGTGCTGCTCTATTTAACTCCACCTAGTGCTTTGATCCTGGCCTCCAGTCAATGTTCTAGTATTGGACCTGTTTCCTCCTGGATTGTTCCTGTGGCCTGCTGCTCTGCATAGCTAAGTTCTGCTTTGCTATTTTGTTTGCTGTTTTTTCTGTCCAGCTTGTCTATTTGTTTTTTCCTGCTTGCTGGAAGCTCTGGGACGCAGAGGGTGTACCTCCGTGCCGTTAGTTCGGTACGGAGGGTCTTTTTGCCCCCTTTGCGTGGTTATTGTAGGGTTTTGTGTTGACCGCAAAGTTACCTTTCCTATCCTCGCTCTGTTCAGAAAGTCGGGCCTCACTTTGCTAAATCTATTTCATCTCTACGTTTGTCTTTTCATCTTAACTCACAGTCATTATATGTGGGGGCTGCCTTTTCCTTTGGGGTATTTCTCTGAGGCAAGGTAGGCTTATTTTCTATCTTTAGGCTAGCTAGTTTCTCAGGCTGTGCTGAGTTGCATAGGTAGCGTTAGGCGCGATCCACGGCTGCCTCTAGTGTGGTTGGAGAGGATTAGGGATTGCGGTCAGGAGAGTTCCCACGTCTCAGAGCTCGTTCTATGTTTTTGAGTTATTGTCAGGTCACTGTATGTGCTCTGACCTCTATGTCCATTGCGGTACTGAATTACTTTATCATAACAGTACTGGAGGCCAAAAGTACTAATGATTCTCAATAGAGGGAAAAAAGAAGTTCTGAGACCATTTTTTTTTCTCTGCACTGTGTTTTGCCTTTTTTTTCCCCTAGACATTTGGGTGGTTCAGGACACAGGTGTAGCGATGGACATTAAAGGTCTGTCTTCATGTGTGGATCAGCTCACGGCAAGAGTACAAAATATTCAAGACTTTGTGGTTCAGAATTCTATGTTAGAACCGAGAATTCCTATTCCTGATTTGTTTTTTGGAGATAGAACTAAATTTCTGAGTTTCAAAAATAATTGTAAACTATTTCTGGCTTTGAAACCTCGCTCCTCTGGTGACCCAGTTCAACAAGTTAGGATCATTATTTCTTTTTTACGTGGCGACCCTCAGGACTGGGCATTTTCTCTTGCGTCAGGAGATCCTGCATTAAGTAATATCGATGCGTTTTTCCTGGCGCTCGGATTGCTGTACGATGAACCTAATTCAGTGGATCAGGCAGAGAAAAATTTGCTGGCTCTGTGTCAGGGTCAGGATGAGATAGAGGTATATTGTCAGAAATTTAGAAAGTGGTCCGTACTCACTCAATGGAATGAAGGTGCGCTCGCAGCTATTTTCAGGAAAGGTCTCTCTGAAGCCCTTAAGGATGTCATGGTGGGATTTCCTATGCCTGCTGGTCTGAATGAGTCTATGTCTTTGGCCATTCAGATCGGTCGACGCTTGCGTGAGCGTAAGTCTGTGCACCATTTGGCGGTATTACCTGAGCTCAAACCTGAGCCTATGCAGTGCGATAGGACTTTGACCAGAGTTGAACGGCAAGAACACAGACGTCTGAATGGGCTGTGTTTCTACTGTGGTGATTCCACTCATGCTATCTCTGATTGTCCTAAGCGCACTAAGCGGTTCGCTAGGTCTGCCACCATTGGTACGGTACAGTCAAAATTTCTTCTGTCCGTTACCTTGATCTGCTCTTTGTCATCGTATTCTGTCATGGCTTTTGTGGATTCAGGCGCTGCCCTGAATTTGATGGACTTGGAGTATGCTAGGCGTTGTGGGTTTTTCTTGGAGCCCTTGCAGTGTCCTATTCCATTGAGAGGAATTGATGCTACGCCTTTGGCCAAGAATAAGCCTCAGTACTGGACCCAGCTGACCATGTGCATGGCTCCTGCACATCAGGAGGTTATTCGCTTTCTGGTGTTGCATAATCTGCATGATGTGGTCGTGTTGGGGTTGCCATGGCTACAAGTCCATAATCCAGTATTAGATTGGAAATCCATGTCTGTGTCCAGCTGGGGTTGTCAGGGGGTACATGGTGATGTCCCATTTCGTCATCCACCCCTTCTGAGGTTCCAGAGTTCTTGTCTGATTACTGGGATGTATTTGATGAGCCCAAGTCCGATACCCTACCTCCGCATAGGGATTGTGATTGTGCTATCGATTTGATTCCTGGTAGTAAATTCCCAAAAGGTCGACTGTTTAATTTATCTGTGCCTGAGCACGCCGCTATGCGGAGTTACGTGAAGGAGTCCTTGGAGAAAGGGCATATTCGCCCGTCATCGTCGCCATTAGGAGCAGGGTTTTTTTTTGTAGCTAAGAAGGATAGTTCACTGAGACCTTGTATAGATTACCGCCTTCTAAATAAGATCACGGTTAAATTTCAGTACCCCTTGCCGTTGTTATCTGATTTGTTTGCTCGGATTAAGGGGGCTAGTTGGTTCACCAAGATAGATCTTCGTGGTGCGTATAATCTTGTGTGTATTAAGCGAGGCGATGAATGGAAAACTGCATTTGATACGCCCGAGGGCCATTTTGAGTATCTAGTAATGCCATTCGGACTTGCCAATGCTCCATCAGTGTTTCAGTCCTTTATGCATGACATCTCCTGAGAGTACCTGGATAAATTCCTGATTGTGTACTTGGATGACATTTTGATCTTCTCGGATGATTGGGAGTCTCATGTGAAGCAGGTCAGAACGGTGTTTCAGGTCCTGCGTGCTAATTCTTTGTTTGTGAAGGGATCAAAGTGTCTCTTTGGTGTTCAGAAGGTTTCATTTTTGGGGTTCATCTTTTCCCCTTCTACTATCGAGATGGACCCTGTTAAAGGGACTCTGTCACCTGAATTTGGCGGGACTGGTTTTGGGTCATATGGGCGGAGTTTTCGGGTGTTTGATTCACCCTTTCCTTACCTGCTGGCTGCATGCTGCCTGCAATATTGGATTGAAGTTCATTCTCTGTCCTCTGTAGTACACGCCTGCGCAAGGCAAGATTGCTTTGCGCAGGCGTGTACTATGGAGGACAGAGAATGAACTTCAATCCAATATTGCAGCCAGCATGCAGCCAGCAGGTAAGGAAAGGGTGAATCAAACACCCGAAAACTCCGCCCATATGACCCAAAACCAGTCCCGCCAAATTCAGGTGACAGGTTCCCTTTAAGGTCCAAGCCATCCATGATTGGACTCAGCCGACATCTCTGAAAAGTCTGCAAAAGTTCCTGGGCTTTGCTAATTTTTATCGTCGCTTCATCTGCAATTTTTCTAGTATTGTTAAACCATTGACCGAGTTGACCAAGAAGGGTGCTGATGTGGTCAATTGGTCTTCTGCTGCTGTGGAAGCTTTTCAAGAGTTGAAGCGTCATTTTTCTTCTGCCCCTGTGTTGTGTCAACCAGATGTTTCGCTTCCGTTCCAGGTCGAGGTTGATGCTTCTGAGATTGGAGCAGGGGCTGTTTTGTCGCAGAGAAGTTCTGATTGCTCGGTGATGAAACCATACGCCTTCTTTTCCAGGAAGATTTCGCCTGCTGAGCGAAATTATGATGTGGGCAATCGAGAGTTGCTGGCCATGAAGTGGGCATTCGAGGAGTGGCGTCATTGGCTTGAAGGAGCTAAGCATCGCGTGGTGGTCTTGACTGATCATAAGAACTTGACTTATCTCGAGTCTGCCAAGCGGTTGAATCCTAGACAGGCTCGTTGGTCGCTGTTTTTTGCCCGTTTTGACTTTGTGATTTCGTACCTTCTGGGCTCTAAAAATGTGAAGGCGGATGCTCTGTCTAGGAGTTTTGTGCCCGACTCTCCGGGTTTATCTGAGCCGGCGGGTATCCTCAAAGAGGGAGTAATTGTGTCTGCCATCTCCCCTGATTTGCGGCGGGTGCTGCAAAAATTTCAGGCTAATAAACCATGATTGTTGCCCAGCGGAGAAACTGTTTGTCCCTGATAGGTGGACGAATAAAGTTATCTCTGAGGTTCATTGTTCGGTGTTGGCTGGTCATCCTGGAATCTTTGGTACCAGAGAGTTAGTGGCTAGATCCTTTTGGTGGCCATCTCTGTCGCGGGATGTGCGTACTTTTGTGCAGTCCTGTGGGATTTGTGCTCGGGCTAAGCCCTGCTGTTCTCGTGCCAGTGGGTTGCTTTTGCCCTTGCCGGTCCCGAAGAGGCCTTGGACACATATCTCTATGGATTTTATTTCAGATCTTCCCGTCTCTCAAAAGATGTCAGTCATTTGGGTGGTCTGTGATCGCTTCTCTAAGATGGTCCATTTGGTACCCTTGTCTAAATTACCTTCCTCCTCTGATTTGGTGCCATTGTTCTTCCAGCATGTGGTTCGTTTACATGGCATTCCAGAGAATATCGTTTCTGACAGAGGTTCCCAGTTTGTTTCGAGGTTTTGGCGAGCATTTTGTGGTAGGATGGGCATTGATTTGTCTTTTTCTTCGGCTTTCCATCCTCAGACTAATGGCCAGACCGAACGAGCCAATCAGACCTTGGAAACATATCTGAGATGCTTTGTTTCTGCTGATCAGGATGACTGGGTGTCCTTTTTGCCTTTGGCTGAGTTCGCCCTTAATAATCGGACCAGCTCGGCTACCTTGGTTTCGCCGTTTTTCTGCAACTCTGGGTTCCATCCTCGTTTCTCTTCAGGGCAGGTTGAGTCTTCGGACTGTCCTGGTGTGGATACTGTGGTGGACAGGTTGCAGCAGATTTGGACTCATGTAGTGGGCAATTTGACCTTGTCCCAGGAGAAGGCTCAACGTTTCGCTAATCGCAGATGCTGTGTGGGTCCCCGACTTCGTGTTGGGGATTTGGTTTGGTTATCTTCTCGTCATATTCCTATGAAGGTTTCCTCTCCTAAGTTTAAACCATCGTTTCATTGGTCCGTATAGGATTTCTGAGGTTCTTAATCCTGTGTCTTTTCGTCTGACCCTTCCAGATTCTTTTTCCATACATAACGTATTCCATAGGTCATTGTTGCGGAGATACGTGGCACCTATGGTTCCATCTGTTGATCCTCCTGCCCCGGTTTTGGTGGAGGGGGAGTTGGAGTATATTGTGGAGAAGATTTTGGATTCTCGTGTTTCAAGATGGAAACTCCAGTATCTGGTTAAGTGGAAGGGTTATGCTCAGGAAGATAATTCCTGGGTCTTTGCCTCTGATGTCCATGCTCCTGATCTTGTTCGTGCCTTTCATATGGCTCATCCTGGTCGTCCTGGGGGCTCTGGTGAGGGTTCGGTGACCCCTCCTCAAGGGGGGGTACTGTTGTGAATTCTGTGGCAGAGCTCCCTCCTGTGGTCACAAGTGGTACTTTGGCTGATTCTCTCTGTGAGCTTCCGTTGGTGGAGGAAAGTGGTACTGCGGCTTCTGAGTTTCCTTCCTCAGGTGATGTGGTGAAGTCGTTAGGTGCTGCTCTATTTAACTCCACCTAGTGCTTTGATCCTGGCCTCCAGTCAATGTTCTAGTATTGGACCTGTTTCCTCCTGGATCGTTCCTGTGGCCTGCTGCTCTGCATAGCTAAGTTCTGCTTTGCTATTTTGTTTGCTGTTTTTTCTGTCCAGCTTGTCTATTTGTTTTTTCCTGCTTGCTGGAAGCTCTGGGACGCAGAGGGTGTACCTCCGTGCCGTTAGTTTGGTACGGAGGGTCTTTTTGCCCCCTTTGCGTGGTTATTGTAGGGTTTTGTGTTGACCGCAAAGTTACCTTTCCTATCCTCGCTCTGTTCAGAAAGTCGGGCCTCACTTTGCTAAATCTATTTCATCTCTACGTTTATCTTTTCATCTTAACTCACAGTCATTAAATGTGGGGGCTGCCTTTTCCTTTGGGGTATTTCTCTGAGGCAAGGTAGGCTTATTTTCTATCTTTAGGCTAGCTAGTTTCTCAGGCTGTGCCGAGTTGCATAGGTAGCGTTAGGCGCAATCCACGGCTGCCTCTAGTGTGGTTGGAGAGGATTAGGGATTGCGGTCAGCAGAGTTCCCACGTCTGAGAGCTCGTTCTATGTTTTTGGGTTATTGTCAGGTCACTGTATGTGCTCTGACCTCTATGTCCATTGCGGTACTGAATTACTTTATCATAACACTTATCACAGCTGCTGCGATGTGAGCAGTCAGTGGTGCAGCTGGATGACACCATTCAGCACCGTGGGAGTGGAAGCTGCTGGCTGCTTCGAGGGTGCACGGTGAAAGGTGTGTGTGTAGTGATGGAGAAGGCAATGATGGGGTGGGGTAACCATGTGTGGGGCCATTATACTGTATGGACCATCATGTGGGGCAAGTATACTGTACGCAGCATCATGTGGGGCCATTATACAGTGTGGAGCATAATGTGGCCATTAATACAGTATGGAGCATTATGTGTGGCCATTATACAGTATGGGGCACTGTGTGGCCATTATACAGTATGGAGCATCATGTGTGGCCATTATACAGTACGCAGCATCAAGTGTGGCCATTATACAGTACAAAGCATCATGTGGGGCTATTATACAGTATGGAGTACAGTACGTCGGAATGTGACAGAGAGTATACAAAACTTATGACCACTACCACTGAAGAATCCTCGCAGTGCACAGTGCGTGACATGTAATGATTCACAAGTCTTCAGTCACATAGAGTGCAGACTTGTAGGTTAGGACTGGACAACCCCTTTAACTCTTAAAATGCAATAGTAGGGCATGACTTTGCACTAGTCATAGGCACAAAACACAAACAGAATGCATTGTTTGGAAATGACAGACAATTAATGCATAGACAAGTGCACTGAACATAAGTCCATGTGAGTGCTGGAAACACACAAATCTCATAGACCATCATCTTATTCTGGTAGTGCTATGGCCTGGCAATAAAATAGTATGACATATATAAAAATATAAGGTGTGAACAATACAAAAGAATAGGGGCAACATGTTCAACATAATAATAACAGCTTAATTGGCAAGGAGGTCGACCTTCACCTTCTCACAGATTTTCAGTTCATTTTCTATTCAGATATTTTAGACAAATTATATAAATATATAAGGTCATGGCCTCAGGACATTTTTGACATTTTTTACATGCAGAACCCTATAAATGTTTCCATGCTTGAGAATATACTATAAAGCCTGCATATCCTCAACAATGACTTATGACTGCGACCTCCAAAACTGTCACATGCTTCCAACAGGCTCTGCAAAAACTATCAAAATGCAAAAACAAACTTCTTTACCCTGCACCTTACATCTGTCACAAAGCAGAAGCATCAAGATTATTCTAGATAATGCGAGGCTGTTTTTGCCACATTACCTTACTCTGTAATTCCTACTACTAACAATGATTCAGAGTAATTGATTGTTATTTGTTACAGCAGACCCTTATTAGTAGGCATTAGTAACATTGATTGTTCTGTCCTCACTAGCTTAGGCAGGCTCATACGTAGCTATACAGTCAGCTAAACCGCTATACCGGGGTCCAATAAGGTTGAGTCTGTGCTTTATTAAACGTAGTGGTATATTGATGCGGTGAAACTGTGAACAATGATATACATAGAATCAGTGCATGGCATAGAACAGATACATAATACACATGATATACATTATGCATAACATTTAGAAAGCTAGTGACTAAACTAGGAGTACAACTGGTTAAACTAAGCTAATATAGAGCAGAAATATCTATAGGAAGCATAAAGACATACCAATGCAATCGCAAGGGGGATGAAGTGAAGCGTCTTTCCTTGAAGGCAAACCGAAGAAAGTGAAAGGAAAAATGGAGGGAAATGGAGGCTGAGCTACCATAATGCATTGCAAAGGAGGAGGAGAATCAGACATGGATAATACAAAAACAAGATTGAACTGCCAACATAACTCTGACCGCTAGAGGGAGCCAAAGGACTAAAAACAAATAAAGATATGAACATCCATACTGAGAAACCTGCAATTACGCAAACAGATAATCAGGGTAACAATATTAGATGGCGGAGACAGAACACTCCCCGTCTGGCATCAACGGATGTCACTACTCCTTTCTTCCGAAGGCAACAATAGGACCAGTTCAGATACCGGTCTGGAAAATGTCTTAGGTTCATTCCCTTTGGTCATCCTTAGCTCAACTTTGCGGACGTTGCCGTCCTTGCTCGGGAACGTTGCGGTAACTAGACCAAGTGGCCACTGGTTCCGGTGAATCTGACAGTCTTTCACAAGAACAAGGTTACCTATGTTCAGATTAGGTTTAGTAGATTGCCACTTTGTATGTGGCTGCAGGGTAGACAAATATTGTTTGCGCCACCTGTCCCAGAAAGTATTTGCATGACTTTGTACCTGTCTCCATTGGCGCTTGTAGAGGTCCTTCGCGTCGAATCCTCCTGGAGGGGCAGTGGACAGTCCTGTTTTCTGGGTAAGTAAAGTAGCTGGAGTCAATAACAAAGGCTCCTCAGGGTCGTTAGGAACTGGAACCAGGGGTATTGCGTTAATTATAGCTGCAGCTTCAGCCATGAAGGTGATTAGGCTTTCGTGGGTGAGCCTCGCTGCTCCTTCTGTAAATAGTCTTCCTTGGTGCTTGACCAGATTGTGGTAATGTTGTACGATTAGGTAGGCAACGTGACATTTTCCGGGAAGTATAAGAGGGAATTTCTCCACAAACTCCATCTCAGCTTCTTTGAGTCGGCCTCCTACTCTCAGTAGGCTGCTGTTGTCGATGAATGGGTCGAGTTTTCTCAATACGCTGCTCACTGGTACTGGAGCTTTATTAATAAGACATTGGATTTCTGCAAAGTAGGTTTCTCTTTGAACAGTAAGGATGATATGATTTCTAGAGAACTCTAAGTCGGAGGTAACGTAGGTATTTTTACAAAGATGCCAACCTTTACATTTTTCTGTGCCACAAGTTCTGGTAGCCATGAATGAGCGAGCTATATGTGTCAGGCAGGTAATGGCTCGAGTAAGTGACTTCCAACTTGAGAATCTGTCGAACCTGCAAGATCCAAGCTGGATAACAGAGGTCACTGTATGTAGTGTAGACACCTGAGGGCGGATTTCAGCATCTGAGTCCTCTCCTACAAGTTCGAAGGTGTCTGGAAAACATTCCTCAATGTACAATAGTTTTGGTCCAGAGAGCCCCGTTGTGCTTCCTAGTCGACTTGCGTCAACTGCTCTAGTTGCATGATCTGCGGGATTCTGGTCTGTGGGTATGTAATGCCACTGCTGTGGGTGAACTGATCTCCTGATTCGTAGCACTCTGTTATTGACATAAACGTAGAATCGCCTGGTTTCGTTGTGGATATATCCCAGGACTACTTTGCTGTCTGAGTAGAACTTGGCCTGTGTCAGGTCGATATCCATTTCGGATGCGATGAACTCCGCTAACTCAACGGCTAAGACTGCGGCACAAAGCTCTAACCTGGGTATAGTGTGCTCTGGTTGTGGTGCGAGTTTGGCCTTTCCCATGACAAAACCAATGTGGCACTGACATTTGGAGTCTACAGTTTTGAGGTAGGCAACAGCGGCAATTGCTTTGACAGAAGCATCTGCAAATACGTACAGTCTTTGGCTCTGTATCTCAGTAGATGGCACAGGGGTGTATGGTCTTGGCATATGCAAGTTGGAGAGTGCCGCTAACGAGTTCTTCCACTCTTCCCACTGGATCCTCTTATCAGGTGGCAGAGGTGCATCCCAGTCAGATATTTCCCTAGTTAAGTCTCTTAGTAGGGCCTTGCCTTGTATAGTAACAGGAGCTGCGAAACCCAAGGGGTCGTACAGACTGTTGATGGTAGACAGGACGCCTCTACGTGTGAAAGGCCTTTCTTCCTGGCTGACCTGAAAGGTGAAAGTGCCTGATTGTAGATTCCAGAGAAGCCCGAGGCTGCGTTGCATTGGTGCGGGGTCTGATCCCAGGTCCAGGTCTCTGAGACCATTACATAGGTCCTGAGAAGGGAACGCTTCCATGAGTTCTTGGCTGTTTGAGGCTATTTTATGAAGCCTAAGGTTCGAGCAGGCAAGCATGTCCTGAGCTCTCCTGAGAAGACTGATGGCAGTCTCATTTGAAGGCATGGCTTTTAGACAGTCGTCGACATAAAAGTCCTTTTCTATGAATTGTCTGACATCTGCTCCGTATTCTGCTTCTCCTTCCTGAGCCGACCTTTTGAGTCCGTAAATGGCGACTGCAGGTGAAGGACTGTTGCCAAAGATGTGCACTCTCATGCGATACTCTGTGACTTCTTTAGTAGGATCATTGTCTCTGTACCAGAAGACTCTTAGGAAGTTCCTGTCTCTCTCTCTCACAAGGAAACAATGGAACATTTGCTGGATGTCAGCGATGAAGGCAATGGAATCCTTACGGAAGCGCATAAGTACACCCAGTAGTTTGTTATTGAGGTCTGGTCCTGTCAGCAGAACGTCATTCAGGGAGACATCATCAAATTTAGCACTGGAATCAAACACGACTCTGATCTGGCCTGTTTTCTTAGGGTGGTATACTCCGAACATGGGTAGGAACCAGCATTCTTCAGAGTCTTTGAGAGTGGGAGCTAGTTCTGCGTGACGGTTTTCAAAAATCTTTGACATGAAGGAGAAAAAGTGATCTTTCATCTCTGGTTTCTTTTGCAGATTACGAATGAGAGAGGAGAAACATTGTAATGCCTGATTTCTGTTGTTCGGTAGACGTGGTCTGTGGGTTTTGAAGGGAAGAGGTGCGACCCAGCTGTTGGTCTCATCTTTAACGAGTCCCTTGTCCATTACCTCTAAGAACAACTTGTCCTCTACCGACATTGCCACTTGGTTGTCCTGCTTAGTTCTCTGGAAGACTGTGCACCCTAACTGATCCTCATAGCTTCCCGACACTATACTGCCGTCGTGAGTAAAGTCTATTAAATGGTTGGGCAGTTGGATGCTGTGTGGCAGTTCCCTGACATGGAACTCATTGTTACAAGGTTGAAACAGAGATGGACGTCCTTTCTCCAATGTATTTGTCAGCATGCTTGTCACAGAAGATGGGGCGTGCATGCGTCCCAAGCATACGTTGCCAATTATGACCCATCCTAGGTCTAGCCTTTGGGCATAGGGAGCATTGTGGAGTCCATTGATATGACATCTCACTTTATGAGCCTGCAGGATATCTCTCCCCAACAGCAGAATTATCTGGGCCTGATGGTCGAGTTCTGGTATAAGGTGTGCTATTCGTTTTAAGAGAGCGTGATGGATTGCTACATCTGGTGTAGGGATTTCAGATCTATTGTCTGGGATCTGGTTACATTCGATGATCGTAGGTAGCGGTAGGCAGAATTGTCCGTCTAAAGACTCGATCTGGTAGTCAGTAGCTTTCCTGCCTGCTGTTGTCACAGTACCTGCACACGTCTTTAAGGAGTAGGGAGTGCTTGGCCCTTTGATGTTGAATAGGTCAAAGAACGTTGATCTAGCCAAGGATCGATTACTTTGATCATCCAAGATAGCATACAGTCTTACAGCTTGGTCTCTATGGCCCTTCGGGTATACTTTGACGAGGCATATTTTTGAACAGGACCTACTGTCTATTGTCCCTTTGCAGACCTCGGTGCATTGTGAAGTGATCTCTGGCGTAGCTGTATCAGTGTTCCTTTCCTCCCCGCCATGCTCACTGTCAGCAGGCGTGTTTTGTGTACTCCATGGAGCTGGGCCAGGGTGTAGAGCGGTGTTATGGTCTGTGGTGCCACATTCTGTGCATTTTACACTGACCTTGCAATCCTTGGCGAGATGAACTGTGGACGAGCAGCACTTGTAGCAGATACCGTTTTCTTTCAGGAAGCTTCTGCGATCTGGCATAGATTTTCCTCTGAAGGCTTTGCATTTCAGGAGAGGATGAGGCTTCTGATGAAGTGGGCACTGCTTGTCAGGGTCCTGCACCTTTGTCTCTGATTGGGAGCAGCCAGCAGACCTGTAATTAGAACCTGAAGAAGAAACATACGTCTTGTGTACTGCCACAGATGTTCTGCGTGGATTTGCAGGTGGTGACGGTGTGGCATATGGTATTGCAAAGTCAAAGCTGGGATCGTTTCTAATTCTCGCTTGTTGGTGTATGAAGTCTACAAAAACGGAGAAGGGAGGGAATGGAACGCTGTGTTTGTATTTGTACGTGGAACCATGTGTGAGCCACCTCTCCTGTAGATTGTAGGGCAACTTCTGGACTATAGGGTTAACACCTCTGGCTGTGTCGAGAAATGCAAGTCCCTGTAGGTCGTCCTCGTATTTGGCAACTTGGACATCCTTTAGCAAGTCGCTTAGCTCTCTAAGTTTCTGGAGACCTTTGTTAGATATTTTAGGAAAGTCATCGATTCTTTTGAACAAGGCTCTTTCTATTACTTCTGCTGAGCCGTAACACTCATCCAGCCTTTTCCAGATCTCTTTGAGGCAAGTCTCAGGGCGGTTTATATTAATGTCTCTGATCCTTACTGCGTGTTTGACTGACTCTTCTCCCAGGTATTTGACTAACAGGTCTATCTCTTCCCTGTGTTGTAGCCCCAAGTCTCTAATGACATTTTGGAAGGAAGCTTTCCAAGCTCTGTAACCTTCAGCTCGGTCAGTGAATTTCATGAGTCCCTTGGCAACCAGTTCACGTCGTGTGAAGAACTTGGCAAATTCTGTCGTGAACCGGTTGTCAGCAGAGTATACTGGTGATTAGTGTTGAGCGATACCGTCCGATACTTGAAAGTATCGGTATCGGATAGTATCAGCCGATACCCGAAAAATATCGGATATCGCCGATACCGATATCCGATACCAATACAAGTCAATGGGACATCAAGTATCGGAAGGTATTCTCATGGTTCCCAGGGTCTGAAGGAGAGGAAACTCTCCTTCAGGCCCTGGGATCCATAGGGATGTGTAAAATAAAGAGTTAAAATAAAAAATATTGATATGCTCACTAGAGTTGAGCGACCTTGACCTTTTTAGAGTCGAGCCGGGTTTTGCGAAACCCGACTATGTCCAAAGTCGGGTCGAGTGAAATCGGCCGATTATGACGTAAAGTCGGGATCGACCGAAACACGAAACCCAATGCAAGTCAATGGGGCAGCATAGTCGGCAGTGAGTGGGGGCCAGGAAAACACCTAGAGTGGCCATTTTAATGTCAAAACCATCCATTCTTCTTAATGAAGCTTGTCAAGCGTAATTTACCTTATAATAATTGGAAGGCATTTGAAATTGGGGGTCATTTGGCTAAAGTTGTGGGGGGTAGGGCTGGTTCAAGTAATTAGTGGGCCCAGGAAATCTGGACCACGTCACGGCAGTGGAGCAGGGAGAGGTAAGTATTTCAACTTTGCAAGTGCTGTGAACCTGAGCAAGCAGGGGGGGCCCACTCGTTGGCATTGGCACTGGCACAGGGCCCCTCAAAGTACAGCGGTGTGTTTGCACGGCGGGGGCGCCTCCCACCGGCAGCAACACTTTTGCGTACTATGAGAGGCCCTGTGCCAGTGACGTCGCCAACTAGTATTCCTCCCCCCACCTGATGAAGGAACCTGCACTTTCATCTGCACCTTCCTCTTTGTCCCCGTGTAAGGTGGTATGGTATGCGGGAAGAGCAACCTGACTTTCAGCAGGGTCACAATGTTGTTGTGTAGCGTGCACGGGGAATGTTGCGTTATGGGTCAATGTACCAGCAGACTCATCTATCACTGGCTGGGCAATGGGCACGATGAAGTGGAAACACAGATATAGGCCCAAAGAAGAAAGTGGGCTAAATGCAGTTCAAAATTGGTAACACAGGAATAACCAGGGGGCATTGCAGTGGAGGACAACTGGAATGAGAGGCTGACACAGAGAGTAGGGCCAAATCAGTAAGTAGTCGAAATGCAGTTCAAAATTGGCAACCGTAGTAAACAGGCGGCACAGCTTTGTTCAGTGGAGGAGAACAGCAAGGAGTGGCAGACACCGATAGTAGGCCCCAAACCAACTAGTACGCCAAATGCAGTTGTTCCATTTAACCACAATTTAATGAGAGCCTGAAGATAGAAGCTCAGGAAAGGCAACCTGGGGAACACCTTGGAGTGTAACACACCATCTCTCTCCACCCCATACCCATTTTGTATGGCCTAATGCAGTGTACTTTTCTACAACTACTAAACGAGAGTCGGAAGACCGAAGCAATGGCAAGGAAACCTGGGGAACACCTTAGAGTGTAACACACCCTCTCTCTACACCCCATACCCAATTTGAAGGCCTAATGCAGTGTAGTTTCCAAGAACTACTAAACGAGAGCCGGAAGATCGAAGCTCAGGAAAGGCAACCTGGGGAACACCTTGGAGTGTAACACACCCTCTCGCTACACCCCATACCCAATTTGAAGGCCTAATGCAGCGTAGTTTCCAACAACTACTAAACGAGAGCCGGAAGATCGAAGCTCAGGAAAGGCAACCTGGGGAACACCTTGGAGTGGAACACACCATCTCTCTACACCCCATACCCAATTTGAAGGCCTAATGCAGAGTAGTTTCCAAGAACTACTAAACGAGAGCCGGAAGATCGAAGCTCAGGAAAGGCAACCTGGGGAACACCTTGGAGTGTAACACAACGTCTCTCTACACGACGGAAGGGCTGATTCTTAGGAAGGAAGGCTGTTGGAAATAAGCATTGCGCGTCCGAGGGTGATTATATTCTTATTAGGTATATACTCACCCTCGGACGCGCCCTGCTTCTTTATTTGGAATGAATGTTTATTTGCAATGTGGTGTTGACTTTCTCTATTATTTTGGTAATTAATGATTTTATTATTTTCATTATTTTGCATCTTCTCGGCAATAATATAAAGAAGACGCGACAGGACAACACTCGGTGGATGCCATATGTGTGTTTTCAATTTAAAAAAACTTTCAGTTAACTACTTGCAGGAGAAAGTAATTGTAGCTGGTGGCCATTTTTAGTACTGTACCAGATTAGAGTTGTGTGTTTGTTTTTAATGTTAAAATGTCTGCATTTGATATCTCACCAGTATTTTCTTTTTTATAAGCAAAATACTTATTTTTATATTTTCTGATGTTGGTTCCAGGGGTACACGGCCAGCAGTGCCCTGGTCAGTGTAGTAGTAGTTGAAAGAATGGACCGCAGACAGGCATCGAAGGCCTAAAATAATAACACATGGCTGTAGGCAATTTTAAATTGGTTCCAGGGGTACACGGACAGCAGTGGTGTGGTCAGTGGAGGCCTAGTGGAAGGAGTGACCGCAGACAGGCATCGAAGGCCTAAAATAATAACACATGGCTGTAGGCAATTTTAAATTGGTTCCAGGGGTACACGGACAGCAGTGGTGTGGTCAGTGGAGGCCTAGTGGAAGGAGTGACCGCAGACAGGCATCGAAGGCCTAAAATAATAACACATGGCTGTAGGCAATTTTAAATTGGTTCCAGGGGTACACGGGCAGCAGTGACCTGGTCAGTGTAGTAGTAGTTGAAAGAATGGACCGCAGACAGGCATCGAAGGCCTAAAATAAAAAAATTGGGCTGGCTGTAGGCAATTTTAAATTGGTTCCAGGGGTACACGGGCAGCAGTGACCTGGTCAGTGTAGTAGTAGTTGAAAGAATGGACCGCAGACAGGCATCGAAGGCCTAAAATAAAAAAATTGGGCTGGCTGTAGGCAATTTTAAATTGGTTCCAGGGGTACACGGGCAGCAGTGGTGTGGTCAGTGGAGGCCTAGTGGAAGGAGTGACCGCAGACAGGCATCGAAGGCCTAACATAACAAACTTGGGCTGGCTGTAGGCACTTTTAAATTGGTTCCAGGGGTACACGGGCAGCAGTGGTCTGGTCAGTGGAAGTCTAGTGGAAGGAGTGACCGCAGACAGGCATCGAAGGCCTAAAATAATAACACATGGCTGTAGGCAATTTTAAATTGGTTCCAGGGGTACACGGACAGCAGTGGTGTGGTCAGTGGAGGCCTAGTGGAAGGAGTGACCGCAGACAGGCATCGAAGGCCTAAAATAATAACACATGGCTGTAGGCAATTTTAAATTGGTTCCAGGGGTACACGGACAGCAGTGGTGTGGTCAGTGGAGGCCTAGTGGAAGGAGTGACCGCAGACAGGCATCGAAGGCCTAAAATAATAACACATGGCTGTAGGCAATTTTAAATTGGTTCCAGGGGTACACGGGCAGCAGTGACCTGGTCAGTGTAGTAGTAGTTGAAAGAATGGACCGCAGACAGGCATCGAAGGCCTAAAATAAAAAAATTGGGCTGGCTGTAGGCAATTTTAAATTGGTTCCAGGGGTACACGGGCAGCAGTGACCTGGTCAGTGTAGTAGTAGTTGAAAGAATGGACCGCAGACAGGCATCGAAGGCCTAAAATAAAAAAATTGGGCTGGCTGTAGGCAATTTTAAATTGGTTCCAGGGGTACACGGGCAGCAGTGACCTGGTCAGTGTAGTAGTAGTTGAAAGAATGGACCGCAGACAGGCATCGAAGGCCTAAAATAAAAAAATTGGGCTGGCTGTAGGCAATTTTAAATTGGTTCCAGGGGTACACGGGCAGCAGTGACCTGGTCAGTGTAGTAGTAGTTGAAAGAATGGACCGCAGACAGGCATCGAAGGCCTAAAATAAAAAAATTGGGCTGGCTGTAGGCAATTTTAAATTGGTTCCAGGGGTACACGGGCAGCAGTGACCTGGTCAGTGTAGTAGTAGTTGAAAGAATGGACCGCAGACAGGCATCGAAGGCCTAAAATAAAAAAATTGGGCTGGCTGTAGGCAATTTTAAATTGGTTCCAGGGGTACACGGGCAGCAGTGGTGTGGTCAGTGGAGGCCTAGTGGAAGGAGTGACCGCAGACAGGCATCGAAGGCCTAAAATAATAACACATGGCTGTAGGCACTTTTAAATTGGTTCCAGGGGTACACGGGCAGCAGTGGTCTGGTCAGTGGAAGTCTAGTGGAAGGAGTGACCGCAGACAGGCTTCGAAGGCCTAACATAACAAAATTGGGCTGGCTGTAGGCACTTTAAATTGGTTCCAGGGGTACATGGGCAGCAGTGTATGGTCAGTGGAAGTCTAGTGGAAGGAGTGACGGCAGACAGTCTTCGAAGGCCTAACATAACAAAATTGGGCTGACTGTAGGCACTTTTAAATTGGTTCCAGGGTAACACGGCCAGCAGTGGCCTGGTCAGTGTAGTAGTTGTAGAAAGAAGGGACCGCAGACAGGCTTCGAAGGCCTAACATAACAAAAATGTCAAAACAATGGTATTGTCAGTGCCAGGCATTGAAGGATGTCAGCGGCTAGACTACACATTGGTGAAGCTGTGAGAGATAATTTTGCTAGTGGTAGAGCACTGTTTGAGCTGGGGGGGGGAACTGTCTTGTGGCCGGCGGTACAGGCACAGGGCCCCTCATATTACAACGGTGTGTCTGACGTTGGGTGCGCACCACCACCGCCAGAGACACTTTATTGTACTATGAGGGACCCAGTGGCAGTGCCGTCGACCAAAAGCGGCCACACCCACCTCTTCAGACAAACAGCACTCTCAAGGGTCCAAGCGCAAAGTGGCGATAGCACGGCCCCGTGTGGGGAGTTTGGCCATTTCGTGAGGTGGAAACATGTCGTATGCTGGACAATCAGGTGAAGAAAATTACGAGATTGGAAAAGTCATTCAGAATAGTCCACAGGCAAGACCTTTTCATAGGAAAGCTAGGTGTCAGCCGGGCAGGGTGGGGCAAAAGATTTTGAAATCCAGTTGTGGTTCATTTTAATGAAGGTTAGATCATCTACATTTTGGGTAGCCAGACGAGTCCTTTTTTCTGTTAGTATTGAACCTGCAGCACTGAATACTCTTTCTGATAGGACACTAGCTGCCGGGCAAGCAAGCTCCTGCAATGCATATTCTGCCAATTCTGGCCAGGTGTCTAATTTGGATGCCCAGTAATCAAATGGGAATGACGGTTGAGGGAGAACGTCGATAAGGGATGAAAAATAGTTTGTAACCATACTGGACAAATGTTGTCTCCTGTCACTTTGAATTGATGCTGCAGTACCTGTCCTGTCTGCGGTCATAGAAAAATCACTCCACAACCTGGTCAGAAAACCCCTCTGTCCAACGCCACTTCTGATTTCTGCCCCTCTAACACCTCTGGTCTGCTGGCCCCTGGAGCTCGTGTGAGAACGATCACGGGCGCTGTGTGCAGGGAATGCCAGAAGCAAACGGTCAACAAGAGTTGATTGTTTTGTTGCTAATATTAGTTCCAAGTTCTCATGTGGCATAATATTTTGCAATTTGCCTTTATAGCGAGGATCAAGGAGGCAGGCCAACCAGTAATCGTCATCGTTCATCATTTTTGTAATGCGTGTGTCCCTTTTGAGGATACGCAAGGCATAATCCGCCATGTGGGCCAAAGTTCCCGTTGTCAAATCTGCGGTTGTGCTTGGTTGAGGGGCAGTTGCAGGCAAATCTACGTCACTTGTGTCCCTCAAAAAACCAGAACCCGGCCTTGCCACGCCACCAATTTCCCGTGCCCCCGGGAAAGCTTCCTCATTAAAAATATACTCATCCCCATCATCCTCCTCATCCTCCACCTCCTCTTCGCCCGGTACCTCGTCATGTACACTGCCCTGACCAGACAATCGCTGACTGTCATCAAGGCTTTCCTCTTCCTCTGGTGCAGACGCCTGATCCTTTATGTGCGTCAAACTTTGCATCAGCAGACGCATTAGGGGGATGCTCATGCTTATTATGGCGTTGTCTGCACTAACCAGCCGTGTGCATTCCTCAAAACACTGAAGGACTTGACACATGTCTTGAATCTTCGACCACTGCACACCTGACAACTCCATGTCTGCCATCCTACTGCCTGCCCGTGTATGTGTATCCTCCCACAAAAACATAACAGCCCGCCTCTGTTCGCACAGTCTCTGAAGCATGTGCAGTGTTGAGTTCCACCTTGTTGCAACGTCTATGATTAGGCGATGCTGGGGAAGGTTCAAAGAACGCTGATAGGTCTGCATACGGCTGGAGTGTACAGGCGAACGGCGGATATGTGCGCAAAGTCCACGCACTTTGAGGAGCAGGTCGGATAACCCCGGATAACTTTTCAGGAAGCACTGCACCACCAGGTTTAAGGTGTGAGCCAGGCAAGGAATGTGTTTCAGTTGGGAAAGGGAGATGGCAGCCATGAAATTCCTTCCGTTATCACTCACTACCTTGCCTGCCTCAAGATCTACAGTGCCCAGCCACGACTGCGTTTCTTGCTGCAAGAACTCGGACAGAACTTCCGCGGTGTGTCTATTGTCGCCCAAACACTTCATAGCCAATACAGCCTGCTGACGTATGCCAGTAGCTGCCCCATAATGGGAGACCTGGTGTGCAACAGTGGCAGGTGCGGATGGAGTGTTTGTGCGACTGCGGTCTGTGGACGAGCTCTTGCTTCTGCAGGAGGACGAGGAGGAGGAGGAGGAGGGGGTGCGAACGGCTACAGACAACTGTTTACTAGACCGTGGGCTAGGCAGAACTGTCCCAAACTTGCTGTCCCCTGTGGACCCTGAATCCACCACATTTACCCAGTGTGCCGTGATGGACACGTAACGTCCCTGGCCATGCCTACTGGTCCATGCATCTGTTGTCAGGTGCACCTTTGTGCTCACAGATTGCCTGAGTGCATGGACGATGCGCTCTTTAACATGCTGGTGGAGGGCTGGGATGGCTTTTCTGGAAAAAAAGTGTCGACTGGGTAGCTCGTAGCGTGGTACAGCGTAGTCCATCAGGTCTTTGAAAGCTTCGCTTTCAACTAACCGGTAGGGCATCATCTCTAACGAGATTAGTCTAGCTATGTGGGCGTTCAAACCCTGTGTACGCGGATGCGAGGCTAAGTATTTCCTTTTTCTAACCATAGTCTCATGTAGGGTGAGCTGGACTGGAGAGCTGGAGATCGTGGAACTAGCGGGGGTGCCGGTGGACATGGCAGACTGAGAGACGGTGGGAGATGGTATTGTTGCCGCCGGTGCCCTAGATGCAGTGTTTCCTACTACGAAACTGGTGATTCCCTGACCCTGACTGCTTTGGCCTGGCAAAGATACCTGCACAGATACAGCAGGTGGTGCGCTAAATGGTGGTCCTACACTGCCGGAAGGGATGTTGCGTTGATGACTAGCTTCATTGGCCGAGGGTGCAACAACCTTAAGGGACGTTTGGTAGTTAGTCCAAGCTTTCAAATGCATGGTGGTTAAATGTCTATGCATGCAACTAGTATTGAGACTTTTCAGATTCTGACCTCTGCTTAAGGAAGTAGAACATTTTTGACAGATGACTTTGCGCTGATCAATTGGATGTTGTTTAAAAAAATGCCAGACTGCACTCTTTCTAGCATCGGATACCTTTTCAGGCATTGCAGACTGAGCTTTAACCGGATGGCCACGCTGTCCTCCACCAGGTTTTGGCTTTGCCACGCGTTTTGGGCAAGATACGGGCCCGGCAGATGGAACCTGTGGCGATGTTGATGCCTGCTGCGGCCCCTCCTCCTCCTCTGCTTCAGAACTGCTGCCGCCTGCACCCTGTTCCCCCAATGGCTGCCAATCGGGGTCAAGAACTGGGTCATCTAATAACTCTTCTTGTACCTCCTGCGCAACTTCGTCTGTGTCACCGTGTCGTTCGGTGGTATAGCGTTCGTGATGGGGCAACATAGTCTCATCAGGGTCTGATTCTTGATCAGCACCCTGCGAGGGCAATGTTGTGGTCTGAGTCAAAGGACCAGCATAGTAGTCTGGCTGTGGCTGTGCGTCAGTGCACTCCATGTCAGATTCAATTTGTAATGGGCATGGACTGTTAACTGCTTCACTTTCTAAGCCAGGGACGGTATGTGTAAAGAGCTCCATGGAGTAACCCGTTGTGTCGCCTGCTGCATTCTTCTCTGTTGTTGTTTTTGCTGAAGAGGACAAGGAAGTGACTTGTCCCTGACCGTGAACATCCACTAACGACGCGCTGCTTTTACTTTTACCAGTTTCACGAGATGAGGCAAAAGAGCTAGAGGCTGAGTCAGCAAGATAAGCCAAAACTTGCTCTTGCTGCTCCGGCTTTAAAAGCGGTTTTCCTAATCCCAGAAAAGGGAGCGTTCGAGGCCTTGTGTAGCCGGACGACGAACCTGGCTCCACAGCTCCAGACTTAGGTGCAATATTTTTTCCCCCACGACCACCTGATGCTCCACCACTACCACTACCCTCATTACCAGCTGACAATGAACGCCCCCGGCCACGACCTCTTCCACTAGACTTCCTCATTGTTTTAAAAACGTAACCAAACTAACGTTATTTGTTGCAGTCACACAACTTACACGGTGAGCTATAACTTCTGTATGATTTAGCTACCCCTTTACAGGTTGGTGAGACCACAGCGAAAATCAGGCCCAATGTTACACACTCTTTTTTTGGTGGCTGCAAATTAGAGAGATGCCCCACACGCAGGACTGTCACTGAAGCACAAATGTTAATATTAATGTCACACTATTATTTTTTTTTTATTTTTATTTTTTTCAGGAACACTTTAGAAACCCCCCAAAAAAAAAAAAATAGATTTTTGCAGGGAGAATTTAGAAAACAAATGTAACAAACTATATGCTTTCTATGGGCCACTGAGTGAGAGATGACGCACACAGGAATCAGGAGTGGCACACAAGCCCAGAGGCCAATATTTTTCTACCAATGATTGATGGAGTTATTTTCTCTGGTAGATTTTGGAACCCAAATCAAGGAAAAAAAATGTAGGCTTTCTATGGACCACAATTGGAGAGAGAGAGAGAGAGAGATGGCACACCCAGGAGTCAAGACTGGCACACAAGCAGAAAGGCCAATATTAATCTCCCACTGTTTTTTTTGGTTGTTTTTTTTTTTTTTTTTTTCAGGGAGACTTTAGAAAAAAAAATAATAAAAAAAATATGATTTTATCAGGAAGAATTTAGAAACCAAATAAAATAAAATGATTTTTTCAGGGAGAATTTAGAAAACAAATAAAACCAAAAATAGGCGTTCTATGGCCCACTGACTGAGAGATGACGCACCCAGGAGTCAAGACTGGCACACAAGCAGAAAGGCCAATATTAATCTCCCACTGTTTTTTTTGGTTGTTTTTTTTTTTTTTTTTTTCAGGGAGACTTTAGAAAAAAAAATAATAAAAAAAATATGATTTTATCAGGAAGAATTTAGAAACCAAATAAAATAAAATAATTTTTTCAGGGAGAATTTAGAAAACAAATAAAACCAAAAATAGGCGTTCTATGGCCCACTGACTGAGAGATGACGCACCCAGGAGTCAAGACTGGCACACAAGCAGAAAGGCCAATATTAATCTCCCACTGTTTTTTTGGTTGTTTTTTTTTTTTTTTTTTCAGGGAGACTTTAGAAAAAAAAATAATAAAAAAAATATGATTTTATCAGGAAGAATTTAGAAACCAAATAAAATAAAATGATTTTTTCAGGGAGAATTTATAAAACAAATAAAACCAAAAATAGGCGTTCTATGGCCCACTGACTGAGAGATGACGCACCCAGGAGTCAAGACTGGCACACAAGCAGAAAGGCCAATATTAATCTCCCACTGTTTTTTTTGGTTGTTTTTTTTTTTTTTTTTTTCAGGGAGACTTTAGAAAAAAAAATAATAAAAAAAATATGATTTTATCAGGAAGAATTTAGAAACCAAATAAAATAAAATGATTTTTTCAGGGAGAATTTAGAAAACAAATAAAACCAAAAATATGCGTTCTATGGCCCACTGACTGAGAGAGAGAGAGAGATGGAACGCTTAGTACTGGCACACAAGCCCAAAGGGCAATATTAATCTCCCTTTTTTTTTCCAGGGAGAATTTCTGAAACCCAAAAAAAAAATAAAATAGGCTTTCTATGGCCCACTATTTGTGAGAGAGATGGGACGCTCAGGACTGGCACAGATGGCACGCTCAGGACTGGCACAGAAGCCCAGAGGCCAATATTAATCTCCCTTTTTTTCTGGGAGAATTTATAAAACCAAAAAAATATTTAAATAGGCTTTCTATGGCCCACTATTTGTGAGAGAGATGGCACGCTCAGGACTGGCACAGATGGCACGCTCACAACTGGCACAGAAGCCCAGAGGCCAATATTAATCTCCCTTTTTTTCTGGGAGAATTTATAAAACCAAAAAAATATTTAAATAGGCTTTCTATGGCCCACTATTTGTGAGAGAGATGGCACGCTCAGGACTGGCACAGATGGCACGCTCACAACTGGCACACAAGCCCAGAGGCCAATATTAATCTCCCTTTTTTCAGGGAAAATTTATAAAACCAAAAAAAAAATTAAATAGGCTTTCTATGGCCCACTATTTGTGAGAGAGATGGCACGCTCAGGACTGGCACAGATGGCACGCTCACAACTGGCACACAAGCCCAGAGGCCAATATTAATCTCCCTTTTTTCAGGGAAAATTTATAAAACCAAAAAAAAAATTAAATAGGCTTTCTATGGCCCACTATTTGTGAGAGAGATGGGACGCTCAGGACTGGCACAGATGGCACGCTCAGGACTGGCACAGAAGCCCAGAGGCCAATATTAATCTCCCTTTTTTTCAGGGAGAATTTATAAAACCCAAAAAAAAATAAAATAGGCTTTCTATGGCCCACTATTTGTGAGAGAGATGGCACACTCAGGACTGGCACACAAGCCCAAAGGCCAATATTAATCTCCCACTGTATTTTTATCAGGGAGAATTTATACACCCCACAAAAAAAAATACAGAAAAATGAAAAGGCTTTCTATGGCCCACTATGTGAGAGAGATGGCACACACAGGGATGGCACTCTAGCAGAAATGCCAAATTGCCAATCTTAATCTCCCACCAAAAAAAAAAAAAAAAAAAAAACAGGGAATGTCCTACAATTACTATCTCCCTGCCTGCAGTAATCTCAGCCAGGTATGGCAGGCAGCTACTATCTCCCTGCCTGCAGTAATCTCAGCCAGGTATGGCAGGCAGCAATAAGGAGTGGACTGATGCACAAATGAAATAAAAAGTGTGGACAAACAAAAAAGATAGCTGTGCAGAAAGGAAGGAACAAGAGGATTTGTGCTTTGAAAAAAGCAGTTGGTTTGCACAGCGGCGTACACACAGCAATGCAGCTATCAGGGAGCCTTCTAGGGCAGCCCAATGAGCTACAGCGCTGAGGGGAAAAAAAAAAAAAAAAAAAATTCCACTGTCCCTGCACACCGAGGGTGGTGTTGGACAGTGCAAATCGCTGCAGCACAAGCGGTTTTGTGGTTAATGGACCCTGCCTAACGCTATCCCTGCTTCTGACAAAGCGGCAGCAACCTCTCCCTAAGCTCAGATCAGCAGCAGTAAGATGGCGGTCGGCGGGAACGCCTCTTTATAGCCCCTGTGACGTCGCAGACAGCAAGCCAATCACTGCAATGCCCTTCTCTAAGATGGTGGGGACCAGGACCTATGTCATCACGCTGCCCACACTCTGCGTTTACCTTCATTGGCTGAGAAATGGCGCTTTTCGCGTCATTGAAACGCGACTTTGGCGCGAAAGTCGCGTACCGCATGGCCGACCCCGCACAGGGGTCGGATCGGGTTTCATGAAACCCCGACTTAGCCAAAAGTCGGCGACTTTTGAAAATGTTCGACCCGTTTCGCTCAACCCTAATGCTCACCTCTCCGGCGGCCCCTGGACTTCACGCTGGTAACCGGCCAGCTTCTTTGTTTAAAATGAGCGCCTTCAGGACCTGCGAATGACGTCATGGCTTCTGATTGGTCGCGTGCCGCCCATGTGACCGGCACGCGACCAATCAGAAGCCGCGACGTCATTCGCAGGTCCTTAATTCCTAGAATTAGGAGTTTTGTGAATGAGAATGACGTCGCGGCTTCTGATTGGTCGCGTGCCGGTCACATGGGCGGCACACGACCAATCAGAAGCCGCAACGTCATTCGCAGGTCCTGAAGGCGCTCATTTTAAACAAAGAAGCCGGCCGGTTACCAGGGTGATGTCCAGGGGCCGCCGGAGAGGTGAGCATATCAATATTTTTTATTTTAATTCTTTATTTTACACATCCCTATTGATCCGATACCGATACCCGATACCACAAAAGTATCGGATCTCGGTATCGGAATTCCGATACCGCAAGTATCGGCCGATACCCGATACTTGCGGTATCAGAATGCTCAACACTGCTGGTGATGGGTCGCCCTGATAGTGATGTGAGGTGCGTTCGTACCTGTTAGTGTCTTCATGGTGGCACCAGCCGGTGTCGTATTGCTTCGGCCTGATGTACGGTGCATCAGCAGGGTGATCCACGTTGGTTACCTGATGAGGGGCAAGGTAGTCATTAGCAGAGTTGTTTTGTCTCACGTTTTCGAGTTTGTTTCTGTCCTGAGCCTCGTGACGACTCTCGCTCACTTCGCTGGAGGTGTCATATTCTGGTTTTGGTACTGGTTCAGGGTTATAGTTTGGATCAGGAAGGTCATTAACATACTTAGATGTGCGTTGTGGTGAGTCTTGCAGTGGAAACTCCAGACTCGACGTACTGCTTTGGCTATGCAGCTTGGGATTTTGCGCGGCTTCTAGCGATTCTGCTTCGGCGAGGGCTGCGGCAGCTTCCCTTTTTGCTACTAGGCTTTCTAAGGCGGCATCCACACGTGCCTTCTCTAACTGCGACCTTCTCTCTTGATCGGCTCTCTCATCATCTATGCGTGCTTTTTCTAACTGCAACCGTCTCTCTTGATCGGCTCTCTCATCATCTATGCGTGCTTTTTCTAACTGCAACCTTCTCTCTTGATTGGCTCTCTCTAAGCGCGACCTTCTCTCTTCGTCATCTAGGCGTGCTTTTTCTAATTTAAGTTGCATCTCTCGGTCAGCAAAGCTCGCTCGTATTTTGGCAGCTTCAGCATTTGCGCCGGCAATGGCGACAGCGCTGCTGATGGATGTTGTCTTTGAGGAGACGGAAGTAACAGATCTTGTCCTATGCGATTTGTGAGACATGGTGTCTTGTGAAAGTGCTTGGCTGTGCAGAGATTGCTGTAGCTGTATTTAGTCTCTGAGTAGCCGGTGACTTGAATCCCACTAGTTGGATGGCTGCCGTTTCACTGTTCTGTCCTCACTAGCTGAGGCAGGCTCATACGTAGCTATAAAGTCAGCTAAACCGCTATACCGGGGTCCAATAAGGAGACTGTGGTTGAGTCTGTGCTTTATTAAACGTAGTGGTATATTGATGCGGTGAAACTGTGAACAATGATATACATAGAATCAGTGCATGGCATAGAACAGATACATAATACACATGATATACATTATGCATAACATTTAGAAAGCTAGTGACTAAACTAGGAGTACGACTGGTTAAACTAAGCTAATATAGAGCAGAAATATCTATAGGAAGCATAAAGACATACCGGCAATGCAATCGCAAGGGGGATGAAGTGAAGCGTCTTTCCTTGAAGGCAAACCGAAGAAAGTGAAAGGAAAAATAGAGGGAAATGGAGGCTGAGCTACCATAATGCATTGCAAAGGAGGAGGAGAATCAGACATGGATAATACAAAAACAAGATTGAACTGCCAACATAACTCTGACCGCTAGAGGGAGCCAAAGCACTAAAAACAAATAAAGATATGAACATCCATACTGAGAAACCTGCAATTACGCAAACAGATAATCAGGGTAACAATATTAGATGGCGGAGACAGAACATTGATTGAAAACCAGTTTTATCTTAAAGGGAATGTCAGATGGATAAACCCCTCCTAGGCCGTTTATATATTTGCATGTAGGTCATCGAGAGTTGAATATAATAATACCTTGCTATCTGTGATCCGATGTAAACAATGCTCAGAGTGGAACACCACTGCTCCATCATGCTGTTTAAGGCTCATTCAATCCAAAAAATTAATGATGCAAGACTTAATTAAATACAATTAAATAAGATGATTGTGGTCACTATTATTATTATTTAATTTTATTGTGTGCATTATTATTAAGTTGTGCATCACTAATTGGTTACAATAGCCATGGATGAGTAAATAGTGCAATATTTTCCTAGGGTGACCTTATGTATGAATGTTTGCATAGCAACCTTATATTTATAAGTGCCAAATTGTTTTTATCAATTGTCCCTTTCTGATATCACATGTTTATTAGAGATTAATTTCAAATATAGGAACTACTTAAGGCTCAGTCTTCATTGAGCAGGGGTGCCACTGTTATATTTTCTAGGGTGCCAACCTTCATGGTTAGGTATGATAAATATTAGGGTGACCGTATGCCTCCACATATTCTGTCCACCTATCCCTGCTATCAGTTTATTTACTGTGTCTTGAGTAAGGGATTTTTTGGACTTGCAGCTAATATTTACTTGATTAATCTTGGGTGCGTTTTATTAATAATTATATTTAGTAAAGATTTAAGGTTTTAGTGGAGTTTTGTTTTAGTTTGTTGTGATACAGTGAGGGTGATAAATGAGTAGAACAGGCTGCCACGAGGGGTGGTGAGTTCTTCTTTAATGGAAGTCTTCAAACAGACGCTGGACAGACATCTGTCTGGGATGATTTAGTGAATCCTGCATTGAGCAGGAGGTTGTACCAGATGACCCTGGAGGTCCTTCCAACTATAACATTCTATGATTCTATACTGAAGCCCCCTATGGTTCTAAGTCAATCTTTCTGTAGTAGTTTTTGGTGAATGAGCATATCCCCAAAGAAAACTTCAGAATAAAAATCCTGTTGCTTAACAATCAAAGAGTTCATGTATTGTGCCCCAAAGGCAACAAATATGATTATCTCTTCAGTGCAAACCAAGAAAAAAAGAAGCAGAATCAGGGGAGAGTTTTACAAGTTATTTAACTCATTTGTTGTAAGTGACAAGTCCTCTTTAAGACAATCCCTTTAACATATTACAATATAAAATAAGCTCCTAAACTCCACTGAGTGCTGACTGCAGGTAGCAAGCATGTGACATGGGAATCATTCACCTCCAAAATGCAGTTTAAAGGGAATCTGGCACCCAAAAATAAGAAAAACAGGTTATATTATACTCATCCAGGGGCGGTCCGGTTCTTTTCTTCCTGCCGCAGCTCCTGTGCAGGAATACTTTGTCTGCCCTGTTGAGGGCAGAGCAAAGTACTGCAGCGCGCAGGCTCTGGGCCTCTCTGACCTTTCCCGGTACCTGCGCACTGCAGTACTTTGCTCTGCCCTCAACAGGACAGACTAAATATGCCTGCGCAGGAGCCGCGGCAGGAAAAAAAGAAGAGGACGTCATCGTATGAAGATGGGAGGCACCGGACCTGGACCACAACCGCCATCGGACCACACCACACTGGGACCGCCCCTGGGTGAGTATAATATAACTTGTTTTTCTTATCTTGCAATTTTCATCCGGGGCTTATCTACAGCATTGTAGAATGCTGTAGATAAGCCCCTGATGCTGGTGACCTTAGCTTATAGGCAAATTTTAGGGTGACAGATTCCCTTTAAACTAGCTATACAGTGATTTAAGGGTCTTAGTCCTTATTAAAATCATACTAGTACTGTATCTGTTGATGGTACAGTACCTGGGAAAATAACTTTTGTTTGTAAGCAAATGAAGCGAGGCAGTCTACCCTTGGCATTGCTGACTAATAACAGCTGGCATGTGCGCACTGACAGTGCCTGAGCCCGGCCATGCATACATACTGGCTGGAAGCATTCTCCTCCCTGGCTCTTCTCTGCTGACGCCACTTGCTACTCTACCACGTGTATAAGTGAAAGGCTATGTGCACACGTCCGGAATTGCCGTGGAAATTTCCACACCAATTCCGGAACTACCTGCCGCGGGAAATGCGCATACGGAATTGGCATGCGTATTCCTGCTAAACACTAGCGTTTTACAAGCGTAATTAGCTTGCAGAATGCTAGCATTTTCCAAGCGATCTGTAGCATCGCTTGGAAAACTGATTGACAGGTTGGTCACACTTGTCCAACATAGTGTTTGACAAGTGTGACCAACTTTTTACTATTTATGCTGCCTATGCAACATCAATAGTAAAAAGATCTAATGTTAAAAATAATGAAAAAAATAAAAAAAATGGTTATTCTCACCTTCCGACGGCCCCCAATCTCCTCAGCGGTGCATGCGGTGGCTTCTGGGATGCTTTGCGCGAAGGACCTTTGGGACCATGACGCCATCCCAGGTCCTTCGCGCAATGCATCCCTGGGAACGGAAACCGCCCCGTGCACCACTGAGAGGTGAGAGGACTCTGGGGGCCATCGGAAGGTAAGCATATCCTTATTTTTTATTTTAATTCTTTTTTTTAACAGGGATATGGTGCTCAGTCCGTGGAGTAGAGTCTGCTCTCCTCCACCCTGGGTACCAACCGCACATCAAGCGGATCAATGCATTCCTATGTGTGCTGAAGCGCTGCGATTTTTTTTAGCGGTTTTATCGCTTTTTATAGCGGAAAACCGCCGAAAAAACATGAAAAATCCTGAACGTGTGCACACAGCCTAGCAAGCAGCGCAAGTAGAGAGGGGACAGGGTGGAGATTTGGAAATCTGTACCAAAAAAGCAAAGCACAAATCACTATAAATATCGATTTAGAATCTTAAGCTTATTTAGAGTTTAAGTAATTGTGCTGAAGAGAGGACTTTCATGTACAGTAACATCTAAGAGATGTTCAACTACTTCATCAACGCTCATCTCATTCACACACTGGATAGACAAGGGCTGACATTTTTCAGAGCGCAGTGGTTTGGCAACAGCATGTTGCCTGGTAGGGTTACACATGTGGATCCACGCTGTCAGCTACAACCTAAAACTCCAGAGATATTCTGATTTTGTTTGTCTGCCAAGTGCTCAGTGAGCGTCCATGCAGCGTGAAGAGGTTACATCATGTTTCTCCTCTGGTGATAATTAGAGGTCGGATAAATAAAGCCTATTTCACACCACATTTAAATTCATTGTTGAAAAAAGGATTCTATGTATCCGCTTTTCTATAGTATTAGATAGTCAGCCTCATATGTTATTCTATAGAACATTCTTCTGACATATGTTTGACCAAAAGGAGCCTGTATGGTTTTTTTTTCACAGTATTCATTTGGACGCTTTGCTTTTGTAAATTAGTCCTCTCACATGCTCAGCGTATATTGTGAATGTTAGGTGCTCAATAAAAGAAAATCTATAAGTTTTCGTAAAATACTCAATTATAAATTATGTGTCCCAGGTAGCAAAAGAAAAAAGCAGGATGCACTCACCAATCTTCAAAGTAGCAAATTTTATTGAGTCTTCACAATTAAAACTTCATGGCCGGGGAGAAGAAAAGGAGCTCGTGCGAGCAGGGGAGACGACAGCCGTTTCGCGCAACGACCGCGCGAAACGGCCGTCGTCTCCCCTGCTCGCACGAGCTCCTTTTCTTCTCCCCGGCCATGAAGTTTTAATTGTGAAGACTCAATAAAATTTGCTACTTTGAAGATTGGTGAGTGCATCCTGCTTTTTTCTTTTGCTACCTGGGACACATATGTTATTTCATGGTTTTGCACCCGATATCTTTTTTGCCATGGATGTTGCTGACATGATATAGCTTTCTAGTACCGGCTTTCCTGAAGATTATGGATTTAGTTGGGACAGTGCCGTCCATATGCTATTTTCTCTCTTTTATTCAATTATAAATTATTCTATGATAATGGTATATTCAAGAAGAAAAAAGGTATTTTACCAAAAATACAGAGAAAAGTATCAAACAAGAAATCCGTGCAAAATAAAATTTACAGATTAAAATCCAATTTTTATGGTTTGAAGAAAACGTTCTAAACTTAATATTAATGGTCACATAATGACTTTAAAGTCACCGTCCATCCCTGACATTAATGCATAATTTGTCATGTATAGTCAATTTGTGCCATTGCCTCTGTTTGTCAGATTGGTGCCGTGTGTTCTACTCTTCTAATGTGGCCACTCTAGAGGTCGAGGGAGCAACATGAAATGTTTGATCCATTTGTCTCCTACCTGTTTTCTTCCAGGGGATGGACCCAACACTTGTCATTGCCACTGGTCCATCTCACACCATGCCACCAAGTTGGTGATCTGTAAGATAGATGCTATAACACCAGATAGGAGTACATTAAGTATTTGATTATGTTTTAGAAATGTATAGTCCGGTTTAATTTTTGGGGAAGAGAGTTGTTTTAACTCTTTGTTCATTGCATTTTCTTTTTTATCCCCAGAAGCGCAAAATATTTTAAAGGAGTTGTCCAGCATTAGGCTATGTGACTGCAGACTTGTGAATCCTAACACTCTACGGTGCTGGTGCCAGGTGCGTGGCCGCAAGTATGCGATTTGCATACATTCATTAACATGCCGAATAGATGTGTACGGCCTCGCTCACTGCAAGTGTATTGCCTGAGGCTGAACAAGTCTAGTAGGAATGTGTCCGGAAGTATGCAAATCGCATACTTGCGGTCACATGACCGCCTGCTCCCGGTGCCAGCAATAGAGAATTCTCACAATGCGCAGCGCGGGTGATGTGCAGATTTACAAGTCTGTAGCCCTATAAAGTGACTACAGACTTGTAGCTTAAAGGTAAACTGTCAACAGGCTTTTGCTATGTAAGCTGAATACAGCATGCTGTAGGGATTACAACACAGATATCAGTGATGCCTCTCTTATCAAGTTTCATCTGCTTACAATGATTGTTTTAGCACCAGTAGCGTATCAGAGCTGTGACTAGTTGGTCGCGTGAGTCAGAACACGCCCTCTTCTTTGAAAGGAACCTGTCTATGGACTTTGTACATGGAGAGCCTGGTGTGGGCGGGGCTAGCTTCCTCAGCTCTGCTTCCTTCTAAATCTAAAAGCTCTGATTGTGTCAGAACGGCTGCACCCAGTAATCTAAGTGATACCTTGTTGGATTCAGCTCCTCTTTGCCTACATCAGGCTGCTCTCCGATGAGGTACCATCTGCTGACAGATTCCCTTCAAGACAGGACAACCCAATTAATCCCAAATTAATCCAAATGTTTGTAATAATCCTCCAAAAGCTACACTAAAGGATGTAATCTTTGGCGAATCTAACAAATAAGAAAAATAAGATTTCAATAATGCGTCTCATTGCAAAGGCCCTTGTCATTAAGCAGTTAATAAATATTAAACTATAACTAAGCCATATGAACTGCCACTCATAAACCTATCTGGGTTGTGCAGCTTATCTTTTATTCTCTTTGCTTTCCCTTTCGCTTTATTTTGAAATATTAATCAGGGTTGTCAGTGACATCTCCGTAGGCTTTATACTTTCTAACTGATCCTACAATCTATAGCTCTTTAATATGTAATAAAGCATGTTTTTTTTCCTCTGGAATCTTCACCTATAACAACTGTACTCATTTTAGAGAATAAAATCAATCATTTTGTGAGCCAAAAAAAAAAATCAGCGGCAAAATGAAGGCAACATACATTTTTCTCAGAAAAGATATGAATAGTAGAAGTCATTGGGGACCTAGCCGGACTATTTTCACATAGAGATGTAGAGTAAAGGTGTGAAGCATTGTACTGCGTTGTTGGGTCACAGGGTGCTGCCATACAACACTGTAATCAGTTTGCCCCCTGCCCTATCTGGTAATTCAGAAGAAATGGGTGATATCAGATGGAAACATTGTATCAGATGGGAACATGTATAGATGTGTATTCATTTCCTTGTTCCCCATTGCTTGCTCAGTGCCAAACAGCAATGCAGTGCTGCTCACAGATCTGTCCTTGTCTCCAGTGAAGATAATTTCCATATTAATCTCAATCACATACTAAAAGCAATTAACCTATAAAAATTTTATTGAATGACTGCACTGAAGAAATATGGAGAAAACAATGGCGATAATGTGTAAACATGCATTTTACTGTTTCTCAGGACCAAACCTACGACCCTAAAAGTAAGGAGCTGCCATGTTCCCTTTCCTATTCTAATTTCAGAGGTAATCTAAGATGTCTTTATGATAATATAATCTATAAAATCACTAATACTACAATGCTAAATTGGTCACGTGAAATAAATAGGAATGCTCGAAAGTATCTCTTATTTTCCAAAACAAGCATTGTTACATACTAAATGGTATATATCAGGATATGAGACTGCGAGCTCCACCCAATACATTCATACATCAAAACATAATATTTTTAATATCTTATTATGAATTTAAAATGGATGCACTGCCAATTACATAAATATACACCCAATGTAGGGGCTCAAGAACAGGATTGGCTCCAAGTTGTAGCCCTTGGGCCACAAGTGTGCTCTCGCCTGCCATGACAATGTATTCAGCAACCTGCTATTGCATTGAGATGGGTAGGGGGTAATGATAGGTGTTGGAAGGGACACTTTCTCCCATTTCCAGTCTCCTTAATGCCACTCAAACAAAAAAGGCAGCACTCTGTGGTGCCATAGCATGCAAATATGAAATATTAAAATTGAATTGCATTACTGAACTAGAAACATGAAAAATTGAGAATGCTTAACACATAAATTGGCCAATTCATGTGTACCTGGAGACCACGTTAAAGCGTTTCTCGTTTCCAGGACCTAACAATGCCATTCCTCTCTTAGAATAAATCTTCATCTGTATGAAAACCTAATATGAGTTCTCTCTTAGACTGAAATCACTCTCTCTGTGGAGGGGTAGTGGTCCTGCTGCGATTAAAAACACCTGTGGCTAAAAGGCGGAGTGCTCAGTCAGAAGGCTGATGAATACAAATGTAAAAAAACTGACTTTAGGTGACTCTAGGTTAGCACCTGTTCACACTTAGTTTATATTTGGATGTGATGGTCAGTTTTTTTGAAATTCCTTAATGCCACTGTCTTGAGTGGCATTGGCATGTAAGCGGTTTAACTAATGCTATGAGAATTACCGCCAATAACAGCAGATAGGAGAATTCGAAGGCTAGCACTCGACTGTTATGAATGTGACGGTGCTAGTGAACGGAACCAGTAGTCCCAATGAACGTATCGATATATAATCACTGCACTCGTATTCCGAAGTTTGCTTTGATGCAGGTGAAAAAGTTTATTGAAACAATTGTGGCAAAAAGGTAAAATGGTGTAGCGATAGGCATAAACGACGTTTCGGCCAGCTCGTGGCCTTGATCACGCTATTGCTGGAACAAATAATAGAAAAAGACAATAAATAACTATATACAATGCAATAAATGACTATCTACAAGATTATTTACATATATACAGATCTGGAAAACATGTCAAAACCAATGTAAAGGTAAAACACAAGTTGCCAATGCTTGTACACAGGGCGCATATAATATCAGGACGATAAATAGAGGCATGGGGAAGTAAGGAGATACATATATCGTGCGTAAGAGTAAGATCATAGGATAGTAGCATACCCCGGTGGAAGATTCCTTATGTATAGCTGTACTGCAGTGTTGCTGAGGGTGTCAGCCAAAAATAAAGGGGCCTGGAGAGAATGATGAAAGGATTACTATCAACTGACCATGGTACTGTCTTATAGTAAGGAGCACAAAGAAATATGTTACAACGTACTTCTAATTTGCCAATAATACCCGTATGATGAACCGTTGGTTGCCGTGTAATGGAATACACATGTGGAAATAGCTGTAGGGACATACGGTAATATGTTATCTGTTGAGTCCTTGATAGGTAAATAATGAGTGAGACAGATTACAGTATACTTGCCAGTATATTGTTCTTACTACAGACAGTGTAGCAGGCCAGTCGTCGTGATACGAGACGTACGTGCAGATATGGCTAGAAAGATACATAGATATGGGAGTAAATTTGTCTGTTCAGTCCGTATCAGGTGGAGTACCGTGGAGCCATGTTATACTTGCCAGTATGATCAATCTGTAATACACAGGATTTTCCCAACATGTGTAAAGGGTATATAGAAGTAACTGCGGAAATAAATATCTAGGGTAAGTGGGTTATAGGGGCGGCTCGTGGTATGAAATTATATATAGTAGGTGTACTACCTGCCGGTATGTATGCCCAGTCCCGGTCCAACAATATGGGTCCCCAGTTTCAATTTGAATGGGAGCTGTGGTGATTACCAGTTCAGCTGTAATATAGTAGGGGAGCTATTAGACTAGAGTACTCAGAGTCCCATATTACTTATCTGTAGGATGCAGGTAGAACTCTCACATCAGCGGTCCGTTGGTGGCGTACGTGGTTGAGGAGGAGCCGGCGTTGGTAGCCAGGTGATAGGAGCAGACACAAACTGTGTCCTTGCTGAGGAATGGCTGCCATGTCTGGTCAGGCAGCGCTATATAAGGCTATCACCGGTCAGGTGACCGGATGCGGGCCGGGATGTCCACGTCTGCATGATACATGGAGGGGAAGGGGAGGGAGGTCCCATAGAGCCGGTGCGTGTGTTACCATGGAGGAGGAAGTCGGCGTCTGTGCGGCTGAGACCGCAACATGGCGCTCGCGCATGGGCAATGCGCTCGAGCGGCAGGGTAGGGACTCCAAGATGGCGCCCGCGCATGCGCAATGCATGCTGGGGGCTAAAGTGGTGCCGGGACAGTAAGATGGCGCCCGTGCATGCGCAGTGCCGATTGTGGGCTCAAGCGTCAGTGTCCAGATGTCTGGAGCTGGCGTATGCAGAGGAGACCACAGGGGGATTTGTCCAGAGGAAAAGAGGGGCTGGGGAGGAAAAAAGAAGCAGTTGGTGTGCTTCAAGGACCCATATAAGGCATTGATAATACTAGGTGTACAACTTACGATAACACTGCAGAAACATACTATAAATACAGATGCATATACATATAAATGGTAGGAGTCCAAACTTGAAAAAAAAGGAAAATTGGGAAAAAATAAAGAAAATAAAGGAAATAAAGAAAAGAAATAAAGAAAATGAAAAAAGAAAAACTCTGGGGATGACCAATGAATGAAACTAAAGTTTGATAAATAAATCCTAAAAAAATAATAATAAAGACGGGGATAATTCTAGAACTAGGATAGGGGTATAAAGTAAAATAAACTAGTAAAAATGGGTAGGACAAATAAATATTGAGTACTGGTGGAGGAATCGGGGGGTATGAATCTTACCGTCTAGATAGTGCGCACGGTAGAGGCTATAAGTGCAGTGGGTCAGTTCGTCTAGGAAAAAACAAGGTATACTCATGTTAGCCAATCAATTTCACGATTTAATCCCCTTGGGTGGAGGGTGTCCAAAGTGTAGATCCAATATGTCTCCCTCTGTTTTAAAAGTTGGATGTGATTGCCTCCCCTTCTCGGGCGTGGTACTCTCTCAACTATTTGGAACCTAAGCTGGGCAATATTATGTCTCGCCTCCTTGAAATGTGCTGGCAGGGGTAGCCATAATTTCTTGCGTCGGATCGTAGATTTGTGGCTGGATATGCGATCCCTTATTGCCTGCGTGGTCTCCCCCACGTACAATAACCCACAAGGGCACTTAATAATGTAGACTACAAAGCTTGTTGCACAGGTGTAAAACTCTCTAATGGGATATGATTTCCCGGTTCGTGGGTGGACTACTTCATTCCCTTTGATAATGTTCGGGCAACACATGCAACTCAAGCAAGGAAAGGTGCCCGTTCTTTTTTGGTTAGTGAGGGTCCTAGTGAGTGATGATTTATGTGACCCTAAGTCAGCTCTTACCACCCTATCTCGTATATTTTTGGCTCGTCTAGTGCACATTAGTGGGGGATCTTTGAAGATAGGTATGCTGGGATAGGCCTTGTGGAGGAGGGGCCAATGTCCCCGGATGAGATTATGTATTTTGTGCATAGTGGGGTGGTGATTATGTACAAAAGGGAGCCTCGGGTTTTTTAGTGTACTGACTGTCCCGTCGTTAAGATCACTAATAGCTCAAGAGGATTCTATCTCAAGGAGATTCGTAGGATAGTTGCGGGCTTCAAATTTCTGTGCCATCTCCTGTATTCTGGTCTCCCTGGTTGGGGGGTCAGAAACAATTCTAGTAACCCTTTTAAATTGTGATCTGGGAAGGCTGTTTTTGATGGATTTGGGATGACAGCTGTTGTATAACAGCAGGCTGTTGCAATCAGTCGGTTTCGTATAGATATCTGTGGTGAGATGGCCATTGATATCTTTGAGTACTCTAGTGTCCAAAAATGTGACCTCATTGTCGTGGTGTACCAGTGTAAAGGACAGCTCTGATCTAACCGCATTAATGTTAGCGTGAAATTTTAGAAGGCTAGTTAGGTCCCCTTGCCATATACAAAAAATATCGTCTATGTATCTATACCAGGTACGTGCGTGTAGTTGGAAGATAGGGTCAGCGTACACGTGTTCTTTCTCGAAGCGATCCATATATAGATTGGCATAGGCTGGGGCCACATTTGACCCCATGGCGGTACCACATGTCTGCACGAAAAAATCATCTCCGAATAGGAAGTAATTTTCTCTGAGTACTAAATTTAATAGATCCAAGCATAGTTCCTGGATGCCCCTGTCTACGTTGGCCTCATTTAGTGTTAAAGATACCGCCTCGATACCCTTATCGTGAGTGATTGATGTGTACAAGCTGTTTACATCGAATGTGCATAGGATACTGTTATGTGGAATGATGTCAATATCACGGATTTTCTTAAGGAAATCTCCAATCTTCGCCCAACCTTATTTTCACAGAATGAAAAGTATTGCGCAACTTCTCAAAAAATCTTAAACAAATGCTCATTCGATATCATACTGCTTACTATCGAGTACCTTTGAGAAAGAACACGTGTACGCTGACCCTATCTTCCAACTACATGCACGTACCTGGTATAGATACATAGACGATATTTTTTGTATATGGCAAGGGGACCTAACTAGCCTTCTAAAATTTCACGCTAACATTAATGCGCTTAGATCAGAGCTGTCCTTTACACTGGTACACCACGACAATGAGGTCACATTACAAAGATATCAATGGCCATCTCACCACAGATATCTATACGAAACCGACTGATTGCAACAGCCTGTTGTTATACAACAGCTGTCATCCCAAATCCATCAAAAACAGCCTTCCCAGATCACAATTTAAAAGGGTTACTAGAATTGTTTCCGACCCCCCAACCAGGGAGACCAGAATACAGGAGATGTCACAGAAATTTGAAGCCCGCAACTATCCTACGAATCTCCTTGAGATAGAATCCTCTCGAGCTATTAGTGATCTTAACGACGGGACAGTCAGTACACTAAAAAACCCGAGGCTCCCTTTTGTACATAATCACCACCCCACTATGCACAAAATACATAATCTCATCCGGGGACATTGGCCCCTCCTCCACAAGGCCTATCCCAGTATACCTATCTTCAAAGATCCCCCACTAATGTGCACTAGACGAGCCAAAAATATACGAGATAGGGTGGTAAGAGCTGACTTAGGGTCACATAAATCATCACTCACTAGGACCCTCACTAACCAAAAAAGAACGGGCACCTTTCCTTGCTTGAGTTGCATGTGTTGCTCGAACATTATCAAAGGGAATGAAGTAGTCCACCCACGAACCGGGAAATCATATCCCATTAGAGAGTTTTACACCTGTGCAACAAGCTTTGTAGTCTACATTATTAAGTGCCCTTGTGGGTTATTGTACGTGGGGGAGACCACGCAGGCAATAAGGGATCGCATATCCAGCCACAAATCTACGATCCGACGCGAGAAATTATGGCTACCCCTGCCAGCACATTTCAAGGAGGCGAGACATAATATTGCCCAGCTTAGGTTCCAAATAGTTGAGAGAGTACCACGCCCGAGAAGGGGAGGCAATCACATCCAACTTTTAAAACAGAGGGAGACATATTGGATCTACACTTTGGACACCCTCCACCCAAGGGGATTAAATCGTGAAATTGATTGGCTAACATGAGTATACCTTGTTTTTTCCTAGACGAACTGACCCACTGCACTTATAGCCTCTACCGTGCGCACTATCTAGACGGTAAGATTCATACCCCCCGATTCCTCCACCAGTACTCAATATTTATTTGTCCTACCCATTTTTACTAGTTTATTTTACTTTATACCCCTATCCTAGTTCTAGAATTATCCCCGTCTTTATTATTATTTTTTTAGCATTTATTTATCAAACTTTAGTTTCATTCATTGGTCATCCCCAGAGTTTTTCTTTTTTCATTTTCTTTATTTCTTTTCTTTATTTCCTTTATTTTCTTTATTTTTTCCCAATTTTCCTTTTTTTTCAAGTTTGGACTCCTACCATTTATATGTATATGCATCTGTATTTATAGTATGTTTCTGCAGTGTTATCGTAAGTTGTACACCTAGTATTATCAATGCCTTATATGGGTCCTTGAAGCACACCAACTGCTTCTTTTTTCCTCCCCAGCCCCTCTTTTCCTCTGGACAAATCCCTCTGTGGTCTCCTCTGCATACGCCAGCTCCAGACATCTGGACACTGACGCTTGAGCCCACAATCGGCACTGCGCATGCACGGGCGCCATCTTACTGTCCCGGCACCGCTTTAGCCCCCAGCATGCATTGCGCATGCGCGGGCGCCATCTTGGAGTCCCTACCCTGCCGCTCGAGCGCATTGCCCATGCGCGAGCGCCATGTTGCGGTCTCAGCCGCACAGACGCCGACTTCCTCCTCCATGGTAACACACGCACCGGCTCTATGGGACCTCCCTCCCCTTCCCCTCCATGTATCATGCAGACGTGGACATCCCGGCCCGCATCCGGTCACCTGACCGGTGATAGCCTTATATAGCGCTGCCTGACCAGACATGGCAGCCATTCCTCAGCAAGGACACAGTTTGTGTCTGCTCCTATCACCTGGCTACCAACGCCGGCTCCTCCTCAACCACGTACGCCACCAACGGACCGCTGATGTGAGAGTTCTACCTGCATCCTACAGATAAGTAATATGGGACTCTGAGTACTCTAGTCTAATAGCTTCCCTACTATATTACAGCTGAACTGGTAATCACCACAGCTCCCATTCAAATTGAAACTGGGGACCCATATTGTTGGACCGGGACTGGGCATACATACCGGCAGGTAGTACACCTACTATATATAATTTCATACCACGAGCCGCCCCTATAACCCACTTACCCTAGATATTTATTTCCGCAGTTACTTCTATATACCCTTTACACATGTTGGGAAAATCCTGTGTATTACAGATTGATCATACTGGCAAGTATAACATGGCTCCACGGTACTCCACCTGATACGGACTGAACAGACAAATTTACTCCCATATCTATGTATCTTTCTAGCCATATCTGCACGTACGTCTCGTATCACGACGACTGGCCTGCTACACTGTCTATAGTAAGAACAATATACTGGCAAGTATACTGTAATCTGTCTCACTCATTATTTACCTATCAAGGACTCAACAGATAACATATTACCGTATGTCCCTACAGCTATTTCCACATGTGTATTCCATTACACGGCAACCAACGGTTCATCATACGGGTATTATTGGCAAATTAGAAGTACGTTGTAACATATTTCTTTGTGCTCCTTACTATAAGACAGTACCATGGTCAGTTGATAGTAATCCTTTCATCATTCTCTCCAGGCCCCTTTATTTTTGGCTGACACCCTCAGCAACACTGCAGTACAGCTATACATAAGGAATCTTCCACCGGGGTATGCTACTATCCTATGATCTTACTCTTACGCACGATATATGTATCTCCTTACTTCCCCATGCCTCTATTTATCGTCCTGATATTATATGCGCCCTGTGTACAAGCATTGGCAACTTGTGTTTTACCTTTACATTGGTTTTGACATGTTTTCCAGATCTGTATATATGTAAATAATCTTGTAGATAGTCATTTATTGCATTGTATATAGTTATTTATTGTCTTTTTCTATTATTTGTTCCAGCAATAGCGTGATCAAGGCCACGAGCTGGCCAAAACGTCGTTTATGCCTATCGCTACACCATTTTACCTTTTTGCCACAATTGTTTCAATAAACTTTTTCACCTGCATCAAAGCAAACTTCGGAATACGAGTGCAGTGATTATATATCGATAATAACAGCAGATAGACTTGGGTGCTGACCCACTTCATACCTGCAGTGCACAAATCTGACATGCATACAGGGTATATGTCAGATGTTGCCAATGGAAATCTGTGCCGAATGGGTCCCTAGGCACAATAGCATAGCACATAGCCACATACAATACCATTTGTAACCTAGCACCCCTAATTAAAGTGAATCGATCAGCAGGTTGTTGCTATGTAAGCTGAAGACCACATGCTGTAGGGGTTAAAACACATATTTCAATAATGCCTCTCACTAAGCTGTGTGGTTTTGTTTGCTTGCAATTAAAGATTTAGCACCAGGAGCTTATCATTGCTGAACATAGCAGCATGTGCCTCTTGGTCCAGCAATGCCTGCTCCTGTGATGAGCAGGTCACTGTCTATAGACAATGTATTGCAACCTGGTGTGGGCGGGTTAGCTTTCTCAGCTCTGCTTCATTGCTAAATCTAAAAACTGTGTCAGAACATCTGCACCCAGTAATATAAGTGATACATCATTGGATTCAGTTGTATTTGCCTACATCAGGCTGCCCTCAGACGAGGTAGCAAAAACCTGCTGATCAACTCCCTGTAAACCCTAAACTGTTGTCTCATTTTTAGAAAGTCTATTTTGCAGTATCATTTAAGATAAAGGAAATAAATAAGCACTCCTCCATGAAAGTTTTTATCCTCTTAATATATTGCAATCATCATATTACATAGCACAAAGTACTTACAATTGCTAATTTTGCCTTTCTACCCAGTTAATTCTTTTCTATGCTCTCTTGCTCTATGTAGAATCAGGAAGTATATTTTCCCTGCGTTTATCATTCCACTCTTCGCCTGGAGCAGAGTGACAAAACAAGCAAAGAAGCAAAGAGACAATACAGAAACATTGTGCAGAGCTTTCTAACAAGTCTTGTACCTCACACTAGAGCTGGATTTACACATACACTACCCCCTAATGCTGTATAAATTCAGGAATGTTGCTGCGGCTTCTGTCATTGTGCTAAGAAATGAAGAATAGAAGTGCACTTTTTCAGATGTAGAGAAAAGTTGTGGCCAGTAAAAAAAACAGACATACACACACAAACACATATATAAGACAGCAAATTTTTTCTGCGGCGGATCAACAACGAAAGTGTTAAAGGGACACTGTCACCTGAATTTGGAAGGAACAATCTTCAGCCATGGAGGCGGGGTTTTCGGGTGTTTGATTCACCCTTTCCTTACCCGCTGGCTGCATGCTGGCTGCAATATTGGATTGAAGTTCATTCTCTGTCCTCCATAGTACACGCCTGCGCAAGGCAAGATTGCTTTGTGCAGGCATGTACTACGGAGGACAAAGAATGAACTTCAATCCAATATTGCAGCCAGCATGCAGCCAGCGGGTAAGGAAATGGTGAATCAAACACCCGAAAACCCCGCCTCCATGGCTGAAGATTGTTCCCTCCAAATTCAGGTGACAGTGTCCCTTTAAGTGACTTGTTGACTGAATTCAAAATGTATTACTTTGGTTTAAAAAAATTTGCTAATTAATAAAATGATTGACCCACTAGTCATATGTTCCTTGTTCCTTTCCCTCTGTATATTTGCAGGCATGGCGGTTTGAATCATAATTGCAAGTTCATGGAAAAAGTAGTGAGCTTAATTAAGTACAGTAAATCTATCTATATATATAATTGTCTAAGGGTTTTTCCGTCTGTCTGTCTGTCTTTCTGTCTGTCTGTCTGTCTGTCTGTCTGTCTTGGAAATCCCAGCACTCTGATTGGTCGAGGCCGCCAGGCCTCGACCAATCAGCAACGGGCACAGCGACGATGATGTCATAATGGTTGCCATGGCGACGATGATGTCATAAAGGTTGCCTCGACCAATCAGCGACGGGCACAGTCTGCCGCGAATTCTGGAATCATCATTGTCCATAGATTACAGGGACATGCATATTATAGAATATCCGATGCGTTAGAATCGGGCCACAATCTAGTATACAGTTAGGGCCAGAAATATTTGGACAGTGACACAATTTTCGCGATTTGGGCTCTGCATGCCACCACATTGGATTTGAAATGAAACCTCTACAACAGAATTCAAGTGCAGATTGTAACGTTTAATTTGAAGGGTTGAACAAAAATATCTGATAGAAAATGTAGGAATTGTACACATTTCTTTACAAACACTCCACATTTTAGGAGGTCAAAAGTAATTGGACAAATAAACATAACCCAAACAAAATATTTTTATTTTCAATATTTTGTTGCAAATCCTTTGGAGGCAATCACTGCCTTAAGTCTGGAACCCATAGACATCACCAAACGCTGGGTTTCCTCCTTCTTAATGCTTTGCCAGGCCTTTACAGCCGCAGCCTTCAGGTCTTGCTTGTTTGTGGGTCTTTCCGTCTTAAGTCTGGATTTGAGCAAGTGAAATGCATGCTCAATTGGGTTTAGATCTGGAGATTGACTCGGCCATTGCAGAATGTTCCACTTTTTGGCACTCATGAACTCCTGGGTAGCTTTGGCTGTATGCTTGGGGTCATTGTCCATCTGTACTATGAAGCGCCGTCCAATCAACTTTGCAGCATTTGGCTGAATCTGGGCTGAAAGTATATCCCGGTACACTTCAGAATTCATCCGGCTACTCTTGTCTGCTCTTATGTCATCAATAAACACAAGTGACCCAGTGCTATTGAAAGCCATGCATGCCCATGCCATCACGTTGCCTCCACCATGTTTTACAGAGGATGTGGTGTGCCTTGGATCATGTGCCGTTCCCTTTCTTCTCCAAACTTTTTTCTTCCCATCATTCTGGTACAGGTTGATCTTTGTCTCATCTGTCCATAGAATACTTTTCCAGAACTGAGCTGGCTTCTTGAGGTGTTTTTCTGCAAATTTAACTCTGGCCTGTCTATTTTTGGTATTGATGAATGGTTTGCATCTAGATGTGAACCCTTTGTATTTACTGTCATGGAGTCTTCTCTTTACTGTTGACTTAGAGACAGATACACCTACTTCACTGAGAGTGTTCTGGACTTCAGTTGATGTTGTGAACGGGTTCTTCTTCACCAAATTAAGTATGCGGCGATCATCCACCACTGTTGTCATCCATGGACGCCCAGGCCTTTTTGAGTTCCCAAGCTCACCAGTCAATTCCTTTTTTCTCAGAATGTACCCAACTGTTGATTTTGCTACTCCAAGCATGTCTGCTATCTTTCTGATGGATTTTTTCTTTTTTTTCAGCCTCAGGATGTTCTGCTTCACCTCAATTGAGAGTTCCTTTGACCGCATGTTGTCTGCTCACAGCAACAGCTTCCAAATGCAAAACCACACACCTGGAATCCACCCCTGACCTTTTAACTACTTCATTGATTACAGGTTAACGAGGGAGATGCCTTCAGAGTTAATTGCAGCCCTTAGAGTCCATTGTCCAATTACTTTTGGTCCCTTGAAAAAGAGGACGCTATGCATTACAGAGCTATGATTCCTAAACCCTTTCTCCGATTTGGATGTGGAAACTATCATATTGCAGCTGGGAGTGTGCACTTTCAGCCCATATTATATATATAATTGTATTTCTGAACATGTTTTTGTAAACAGCTAAAATAACAAAACTTGTGTCACTGTCCAAATATTTCTGGCCCTAACTGTATATATAATTGCCTAAGGGTTTTTCCGTCTGTCTGTCTTTCTGTCTGTCTGTCTGTCTTTCTGTCTGTCTGTCTGTCCTGGAAATCCCGCCTGGCGGCCTCGACCAATCAGAGACCGGCACAGCATCGACGTAGAAATCCCGCGCCTCTGATTGGTCGAGGCCACCAGGCCTCGACCAATCAGCGACGGGCACAGCGACGATGCTGTCATAAAGGACGTAGACCAATCGACCAATCAGAGACGGGCACAGCGACGATGATGTCATAATGGTTGCCATGGCGACGATGATGTCTTAAAGGTTGCCTCGACCAATCAGCGACGGGCACAGTCTGCCACGAATTCTGGAATCATCATTATCCACATACTACGGGGACATGCATATTCTAGAATACCCGATGCGTTAGAATCGGGCCACAGTCTAGTATATATATATATCTATATATATAATTGTCTAAGAGTTTTTCCGTCTGTCTGTCTTTCTGTCTGTCTGTCTGTCCTGGAAATCCCGCGTCTCTGATTGGTCGATACCGCCAGGCCTCGACCAATCAGCAACGGGCACAGCGATAATGATGTCATAAAGGACGCAGACATCCCGCGATTCTGATTCAGCTACGGGCACAGTGTCGACGTAGATTTCATAATGGTTGCCATGGCGACGATGATGTCTTAAAGGTTGCCTCGACCAATCAGCGATGGGCACAGTCTGCTGCGAATTCTGGAATCATCATTGTCCATATACTACGGGGACATGCATATTCTAGAATACCCGATGCGTTAGAATCGGGCCACAATCTAGTATATATATATATCTATATATATATAATTGTCTAAGGGTTTTTCCGTCTGTCTTTCTGTCTGTCTTTCTGTCTGTCTGTCTTTCTGTCTGTCTGTCTGTCTGTCCTGGAAATCCCGCTTCTCTGATTGGTCGAGGCCGCCAGGCCTCGACCAATCAGCAAAGGGCACAGCGATGATGATGTCATAATGGTTGCCATGGCGACGATGATGTCATAAAGGTCGCCTCGACCAATCAGCGACGGGCACAATCTGCCGCGAATTCTGGAATCATCATTGTCCATATACTACTGGGACATGCATATTCTAGAATCCCGATGCGTTTTAGAATCGGGCCACAATCTAGTATATATATAATTGCCTAAGGGTCTTTCTGTCTGTCTGTCTTTCTGTCTGTCTGTCTGTCCTGGAAATCCTGCCTCTTTGATTGGTCGAGGCCGCCAGGCCTCGACCAATCAGAGACCGGCACAGCATCGACGTAGAAATCCCGCGCCTCTGATTGGTCTAGGCCACCAGGCCTCGACCAATCAGCGACGGGCACAGCGATGATGATGTCATAAAGGACGTAGACCAATCGACCAATCAGAGACGGGCAAAGCGACGATGATGTCATAATGGTTGCCATGGCGACGATAATGTCTTAAAGGTTGCCTCGACCAATCAGCGACGGGCACAGTCTGCCGCGAATTCTGGAATCATCATTGTCCACATACTACGGGGAAATGCATATTCTAGAATACCCGATGCATTAGAATCGGGCCACAATCTAGTCTATATATATAATTGTCTAAGGGTTTTTCCGTCTGTCTGTCTGTCTGTCCTGGAAATCCCACGTCTCTGATTGGTCGAGGCCGCCAGGCCTCGCCCAATCAGCCACAGGCACAGCGACGATGATGTCATAAAGGACGTAGAAATCCCATGTTTCTGATTCAGCGACAGGCACATTATCAACGTAGATGTCATAATGGTTGCCATGGCGACGATGATGTCATAAAGGTTGCCTCGATCTATCAGCGACGGACACAGTCTGCCGCGAATTCTGGAATCATCATTGTCCATATACTACGGGGACATGCATATTCTAGAATACCCGATGCGTTAGAATCGGGCCACAATCTAGTATATATATATATATATATATATATATATATATATAACGAGTGTATATGTGTGTGTATCGACAATGATGTCATAATGGTTGCCATGGCGACAGTGATGTAATAAAGGTTGCCATGGCGAAGGTGATGTCATAACGGTTGCCATGGCGATGATGATGTCATAATAGGTTGCAATGGTGATGGTTATGTCATAATGGTTTCCATGGTGATGATTATGTCAGAATGGTTGCCATGGCGAAGTTGATGTAATAATGGGTATATGGGCATGGAACTATGGGATGGAGGATGTGAAATGGGTTTATGGGCACGGGACTATGGGATGGAGGGTATGTATGATGGGTATACGGGTATATCAATCTGTTGATTTGACATGTCCTCGGGCTTTCCAAGATTTTGTACACTGCTTGCTTCACTTGCTTGCACAAGGGATAGTCCATGAACGCTTACTTTTGAAAATGGTGGGCATATTAGCCTTTAGACCACTATGATGACTATGACGTTACTTTTTTTAAATAGGTGGCTTTATATGTTTTATAAGACAAGTTAGGGAGCACTACTAACATCCAACAACAAAGCACTAAACATGTAGTAAAATTACTTACTCAACTTTGTAGAGCAACAGCTTAATGTTACAAAGTACCGAATGTTTTACTAAGAGAGAGCTGTAGATTGTGCCACACTTAGGGTATGATTGACGCAAGGATTAAATGCTTCATGGAGGAGGCTCTCTGTTTTAGCCTTTAGTTAAAAATCAAAATGACACATAAAATTGTGCATTATTATTTTCACTAACTTTAAAATGCTTTAGTAGCTTGTGTCGTGTTACATTAATGTCTTGCAGAAAATCATTGTACTTTTCTCCAGGTCTTGCACCTCTGATATTGCTGATTTAGAATCCCAAAAGACAGGTATAAAGAAGCCCTAGGTAGCCTTAAGACCTAACAATCACAGTCCATCTAAAGACTAAATGGATTTTCTTAATATCTTCTATCATTCTACGCGTCATTTTGTTTTCCGCATATAGAAGCTACACGATTTATGTGTAGTAATTGTTTTAGATGTTTCAAGTGGTTAGTTTCATACTAGACCTTATTTATTTACTGATACCATTTGTTGATAGACAGTGCGCTGATAAGAATATAAACATGCCAACACACATCCATTACTTAAAAAATGATCCATCAACCAAAACTGTGCTGCTAACTATACACCTGTCTCTAATCTTCCCTTCATCTTTAAACTCCTGGAATGCTTGGTACACTCCTATCTAATCCGCTATCTCTCAGATCAGTCTCTTCTTGACTGTCTACAATCCGGTTTCCGCTCTTTACAGTCTTTCTTTACACTCTACTGAAATTGCCCTTGCTAAAGTCTCTACTGATCTACTAACAGCTAAATCTAATGGTCACTACTCCATGCTAATTCTCCTGGATCTCTCTGCAGCATTCGAGACCGTGGATCATCAGCTCCTCCTCACTATGCTCCGCACTACCGGCCTCAAGGACACTGTTCTCTTCTGGTTCTCCTCCTATCTCTCTGAAAGCTCCTTCACTGTATCTTTTAATGGCTCCTCCTCCACTCATCTTCCCCTTAATGTTAGGGTTCCTCAAGATTCCGTCTTAGGCCCCCTTTTTTCTCCTTTTATGCTGCCACTATTGGGCAAATAATCAGTAGATTTGGTTTTCAGTACCATCCCTATGCTGATGACACCCAATTATACACCTCTACTCCTGACATCACGCCTGATTAATTACAAAACGCCAGTGATTGTCTTACCGCTGTCTCCAACATCATATCCTCACTTTATCTGAAACTGAACCTTTCAAAAACTGAACTCCGTATGTTTCCTTCTTCCACTAACCTACCTATTACGCCCCATCAACATGCCCACTGTCTTGCGGTCATACTTAATTCAGATCTTTCATTCACTCCCCACATCTGATCACTCGCTTAAGTCACCTGCACCTCAAAAACATTTCTAGAATTTGACCTTTTCTTACTTTCGACTCTGCAAAAACTCAGGCCCCTTGCACACATCAGTTTTTTGTCATCAGTCACAATCTGTTGGATCGACAGATCCGTCGCAGATTGTGAAAAACTGATTCGACGGATTTGTTTTTTCGAAGGATCCGATTAGCGGATCTGGCTAATTGAATTCTAAATAAATTGGAGCATGCTCAGTTAAAAAAACCAGAATCCATCGCCGGATTCCGTCATTTCACAGATACGGCGCCCATAGGCTTCCATTCCAGCAAACGACGGATGGTGACGGATCCGTCGCTGTCCGTTTTTTTCGTCATACACAAAAATGTTACTTTGTCCGTCGTCTACCGGCTGCCAGACAAACGTTCTGGAATTCAACGGATCCAGAGAACGACGGATGAAACGTGAAGCCATCCATCATAATGCATCGCGAATACAAGTCTATGAGAAAAAAAATGGATCTGGCAGCATCAGTCACCGGATTAGTTTTTTTCAAAATTCGAGGGATTGCGACTGATAGCAAAAAACTGATGTTTGAAAGGGGCCTTACTGTTGCTCTTATTCATTCTCATCTGGACTATTGTAACTCTCTACTAATCGGTCTCCCTCTTACTAAATGACCCCATCTCCACCTGTCGTGTCCCCCTATTTCCTCATAGATTGTAATCTTGCGAGTAGGGCCCTCACTTCTCTTGGTATCTGTGGATTTATGTGATAATTGTTATTCTGTAATATCTTTTATTCTCTGTACAAGCCCCCTCTAAAATGTAAAGTGCTGTGGAATATGTTGGCATTGTAGAAAAAATAATAATAATTTTATTATTATTATGAATATAGCAGCACATGAATCATAAAAATCGTTAGACCATTTGTAAAATTAATTATTTTTATGTTAAATGCATTTGAGCAAGAAGAAAAGCTGTTATAGAAGTTTACAAAGACTTTAATGTATAGTTATATTAAAAGTGAGGAGGTGTTCAATCCACCCTTAAAGGGAATGTGTCATCAGATAATAACCTATGGTTTAAATCACGTTTTTTGTGTTAAATGTATTTTTGTCCTCAAATTGGCAACTTCTTTCTTTCTATATTAGGATCTGTATTAAAAAACAGAAAGTAGAAATCTTTCAATTTCCACATTGACCACTATTCTTTGTCCTGTCAGGAAATGCACATGTACACTAGCAACAAAAGACAGATTCTCTAACCTTAAAATTGGATTATCTAATGGTCAATGTGAAGGAAGGAGAGCAGGGTTGACTGTTACATTGAAAAAAAGAAGCAGTCGCCAGCTCCCTACAGTAGTCTGTAATTCTCTGTAGCTCTGATCGACGTTACTGCTCAGGCACGAAGACAAGAAAACAAAGTGGGGATGGATCCAGCCACATTGCGTAAAAATAACTGAGGTTTTATTTGTTCATATTAAAAATTCCACAATAAATCTTTTACAATCCAAAAGCAAAACACCCCTGACGGGTTTCTGCTATTCGCACCAGAAACTCGTTGGTGTCTTTTTCCTCTTGGATTGTAATGGATATTTCATGGAATTTTTAATGTGAACGAATAAAACTTCAGCTGTGACATCAATTGTGAATGGTCTGTTCAATGACATTAGGTGACTAAAGAGGTGTTACCTGTCATTGTAATCCTACCAAGGAAACTGCTGTAAACTCTTCCCAAAAGGACAGGATTTTAGCATTTACAATAACCCCAGTAGCTGTTGTAAAAATTGGAATATTTCTAATTATTTTTTTTTTAAATACATATCGTGATGTGAAAAAAAGTCAATTGCCAACATTGTTTAAAAATACCCGTCATACAACAAAAAATAGGTCATTTTCTGGTAGCACCTTCCCTTTAACACTGTTTTGACCTTATTTGCAGCCTTTCTTCACTTTCTGAGGTATATTTCTGTACAGGTTCCTAGGTGGGTCATGATAACCACTGCTTGGCCTGTTTTTATCCAATAGACCACAATAGCCTCGTACAAGATAAGAATGACTATTGCAGTAAGGGCTGGAAGCTCCACTGTAGATACAATCTGGATCTTCAGCTTCCTCCTGAAATGTCACTTTAATTACTGTAAACTAATAAAGTGTATACTTTATGACTGATGTGCACTCATTAGCCATAGGAAAAAGCGATTGTGAAATATGACTCAATGTGGTGTCCTCTCTAGATCTGTGTATATTTGCTAATACTGCTGTCCAGTACATTGTCGTATAATATGTTAATGGGCTGTGGATTATTGTTTTTGTGGTTTAGATGAATACTATTGTTGAAGTGCAATATTATATATCTATTTAAGCAATATATCTCTGGTTTCTACTCTTTATATTAGTATTAAAGACAATGCATGATACTGATATATTTGTAGATCTGATAATGTGCTGCTCGGCGATTACTTTTTTTTTGGTTGAGTTCACAGGCAGGAATCTTTGACTCATCAAATGACTATTATACTGAAAAGTTAAATAGCTAATTGTTTCAGAAATTGCCCAGTCACTTTTATATCAGAAAAGGTTCCTTGTTGATGGTATAATTTTTTAATGCTAAATAAATTATTATGTATTCCTTTTATCTAATCTAGCCACTTTCCTAACCTTTTTGATCATAGAATTACTGTATTTTTTAGAATATTTCAAGGATATTGTCTTGTTGTGAGACTTCAGACTGACGCTCCTGTTTTCTTGGGCAGAGAACCAAAGTTTGTACATGAGCCCAGAAAAAAATATTCAGGCAAAACATTTAAAAGTGATGGGATGCATTTTTTTGGTACAGTGTCCTGCTGGCACCCTTGGATTCCAACGGCTATGGGTATAACTCGTTGAGTTGGCTTATTCACTTATGTGCGGTTGCCACACTAATAGAGGGGCTATCATTACATTTTATTGTATGGTTTCCATTCCAATAGGATGTGTATCACATATCATTGCATACTTGTTATTCTAGAGTATTTATCATCACTTTATGCTGTATTTCATGTTGCAAATATACCATATATTTGTGGCTTGATAGACACTTTCCTTGCACAGTTTATGGATTATTCTGTCCTTGCATATATATTTTTTTGCCTTTATATATTATCAGTTTCTTTGCAGGCATTAGCCCTTTTTTTTTTGTCGCAACAACCAAACTGATACTTTTTGGGAAGTTGTGTGGATCACTGCTTAGCACTTTGCTATATACTATAATTGTTTGTGACACACACACTTGGTTCATTGCTACTCCTCTCTGTTATGTTTGTGATGTGCTGATTTCTTGCTACATCTTGTGATGTAATTCTACCTTTTTATGAGAAACTAGATTGTGGCCCGATTCTAACGCATCGGGTATTCTAGAATATGCATGTCCCCGTAGTATATGGACAATGATGATTCCAGAATTCGCGGCAGACTGTGCCCGTCGCTGATTGGTCGAGGCAACCTTTATGACATCATCATCGCCATGGCAACCATAATGACATCTACGTCGATACTGTGCCCGTCGCTGAATCAGAAACGTGAGATGTCTACATCCTTTATGACATCATCGTCGCTGTGCCTCGACCAATCAGAGATGCGGGATGTCTACGTCCTTTATGACATCATTGTCGCTGTGCCCGTTGCTGATTGGTCGAGGCCTGGCGGCCTCGACCAATCAGAGACGTGGGATTTCCAGGACAGACAGACAGACAGACAGACGGAAAAACCCTTAGACAATTATATATATAGATAATAAAGCTTTGTGTATTTTTTCTTAAAGAAGGACTCCCAATAACATTTGTATTCATTGAATCTGTGTAACTGTGTAATAATATACTCTTCTACCGCCGCTTTCTCTGGTGTCTAGCCGGCTCGTTCTATGCTCTAGGCGTGATTTTACAATGAAAGCCTATTGGACCTCGTTCTGACGCTTTATTGGCTTTCATTGTAAAATCGACTTCCGGGTGACGCAGAGCACAGTGTGACCCATGCCAGTTGTGCTCAGGAAAATTCTGCAACGTGTGCACATAGCCCAAGGCTATGTGCACACGTTGCGGATTGGTGTGCGGATTTTTCCACACTGTTTTTGCAAAATCCGCAGGTAAACCACACTGCGGATTACCGACGGATTTACCACAGTTTTTGTGCAAATTCCACCTGTGGTTTTACACCTGTGGATTCCTGTTGAGGAGCAGGTGTAATCCGCACAAAGAATTGACGTGCTGCGGAAAAAACAACGCTACGTTTCCATGCGTTTTTTTCGGCAGCATGTGCACTGCGGATTTTGTATTCCATATGTTTACATGATACTGTACAACGCATGGAAAACAGCTGCAGTTCCGCAGCGTCAAATCCGCTGCGGATCCGCAGCAAAATCCGCAACGTGTGCACATAGCCTAAATGTATTTTATTTTGGGGCATTTTTTTTTTTAATATCACAGTTTTTTTTAATTAAAAATAGAAATGTTGTACTCAACTTTCTCACTGGCCACTGCAGTTTTTTAAGAATCAATATGCCTGTTGTTTCAAGAAATCCACAAGTACATAGTTATAATGAACAGATTCAGATTTTATTCTTTGTATTGAATTATTTAATTAGTGTGGTCATTGTGTATGAAAGAGGGAGCAGGGTCTGCTGTGATTGGTGGATTATGTGTTATCAGCTGTGTATAGAGGTGTAACCTATCATTGTAATCCTGTCTCTGCTGGTAAGGAGCCTGCAGAAAGCTCTTCCCAGTGGCCAGTGTGAAAACTGAAAGATTACTAGTTTTTGTTTATTAATAAAGATTGTGTTATGAATAAAAGGGGAATCCTAGTATAGTGAGCATATGCTATGTGTCTTAACCTGCTGTTGTCTGCCCCTGAGTACCCCAGTTTTCTTCTGTGGAATTGTGAATACTTACTTAAAGAGTACTAAGGTTTTTTCTATGGTTCCTTGGTATAAAGGCCCTCATTCCTATTCCATCTCCATTAAACAGATAGCCCTGCAGCCACAGGCTTACCTACTTTATATCGAGTCAACCCTAGTTCTGCCAAGCTTCTTCTGCATACATCATCTATTGCCAGATGTCATTTTCTCCCTCATCTAAGACAAAACTACAAATATAAGAAGCTTAGACTATCTTGTATCTCTGGTTCAGGATAAATGGGACCACTTTAACTCAGTTTGGTCCTCATGTGATATCTTTGAGAGCACATTGCAATTGTAGATCTTTTACATCACTCTCTCATTGAAAGTGTCCCTCCTATAAGTTTACTTTCCCCTACTTTCTTGTTCATAGTTATTAAGGCTGAAGGAAGACTTTAAGTCCATCTAGTTCAACCCATAGCCTAACCTAACTTCTGCAATCTGTCCTGTATTTTTTTGTTTTGCTATTTGAATCAAAATTAACAGTATTAAATTATTTTTTAATTAGTACTTAATATTAAGAGATCCTTCTCTTCGATAATTTTCCAATTTGAACATAAATGTCTGCCTTTGCTCTCTGTGACTGCAGATTGCTAAATCCTGACAGTGTGTAATGTACGTACTCTCAGGATTCCCCACTGTTGACAAGTCGAAAATTTGTCACGTGACCACAAGTGTGAGTTGCATTGTTGTGTTTACGTGCCGACTACCAACTTAATGTTGTATTGAAAGAAGCAGATAAGAAGCTAGTCAGTGCGTGACCACAACTTTACAACTTGTAGTCACGTGACAATTGCTTGTGATGGCTATAGAGGGGAATCCTGACAGCGTATACCTTATGCACTGTCCGGATTCCGCAATCCGCAGTCACGTAAAGTGTCTACAGAAATTTATGTAGAGCCCCCCAAAATCTGTTAATTTTTACCACAGTTCTTGCTAGTGGGATTCTTTCACCTTTTTTTGAGTACTGTATATTTTAGAAATTTTAAACATTTATATAATATGTAGAGATAACTGGTGTCTCCTGTGTCTTTTTTTGTGTTTTAAAATAAAAAACAAACAGAAAAAAGTTAACGATGCTATGTCCGCTATAATGCACGTGAGTTCTTGATCCAGTTGCATGAGGTTTTCATCAAATAATAAGAATCTTTATTTTTATATAGCGCTAACATATTCCGCAGCGCTTTACAGTTTGCACACATTATTATCGCTGTCCCTGATGGGGCTCACAATTTAAATTCCCTATCAGTATGTCTTTGGAATGTGGGAGGAAACCGGAGTACCCGGAGGAAATCCACGCAAACACGTGGAGAACACGCAAACTCCTTGCAGATGTTCAAATGTATTCCAATACTTTTTGTTACCAGATGCCTTACTTTATGTGCACACCGTAGCATTTTTGTGAGGTTTTGCTACTTCCACGACAAACATTTTGTGTTCGGCTGAAGGGGATACTCAGGTTACACTCCTCCGTTCTATCTGCGTCTTCATTTCTGAAAAGTTTAAGCCAGCATGATAACTTCCGCAGCTCCAGCAACAATACAGCTCACATTATACAATGGGCCAAATTCACTAAATGGTGACATTTACTAGACAAACGTTTGAAAGGTGCAACACACTTATTATATGATCTTCAAGTCATTTTGACATCTGGATTATTTTAGATTTGCAAAGTCAGCAGGAACTGTGCACAGAAGCTCCTATACAGCGAGTCTACTGCGTTAATGGATTATGTCTTGCTATAGATTAGTTTCTAAAGACTACTTTTTCAGGATGCAAATCTGGACAACTGTTATTGTAAAGATATTGCGTCAGGAAGGAGTACTAAGAGATTTCAGCTGTGAATTCGGCAATATTGGGAATTCTGCCCTGGAATAAAAGCCAGACTATATCTCCAGGTCTGTTTGCATTTTGGTTCATTCATTCTAGTTTTAAACTATACCTTTTTGGTATGAAAGTAGACTTGTGCTTTATCATGTAACCATCTCCAAAAGTTGATTACATGTTCACCTAAAGCTAAATAGGATTTTTCAGGATTATAATATTTATGGTCTATCCTTTAAATTGATACCATTGAATATGAGATTGGTGGGAGCTTGACTCCACCCTTCAGCTCATCACCTTTACTTTTCCCCATGCACACTGTACCTGGTTCAATTTTCTTGAAAGGAATCATGATACCAGACACAACTACTACAAACATACAGTGTTCTGCCTGTCAGCAGGATTTAGGCTTATAAAGTAAAGTCATAAACATAATGGTGCAGTTATGCTGATTAAATTGATACCTGAGGTGAAGGGATCCGATCAGTGGTTGTTGTTCGATTAGCCTCTAAAGTTTTTTCTATAAAATCTCAGTGCGGGCCTATTGGGCAGGGTCTAGCTAGCCTCCTGTGATTCTTTTACAGGTCATTGATTATTCAGTGTGCTGCCTACTTTTTTAAATTCCAGAATTTCAAAAAAAGTACCTGTAAAAAGAATCGCACATGAGGCTGCTGGAGGTGCGAGTACCAGAAAAATCGAAAACTAGATGAGCTCACCATTGTAGGTATCCTCCATCACATAAGTTTCAGAGGTCTCGCAAGACCCTCGGCCGGGGCAAGTAAATCCAATATAAAGACTCTATATTGGTTAAGCAGAAAAGTCCCTATGCTCAGAGCTTTACTCAGCATAACAGAAAGCAAGTAAAATAAATAATTAAAAGGGTTGTCCCCTTTCTGAAAACTTTAATCTTTGGATTCAGTTAATTAAAAAAAATTAAAAAAATAGCTGTGCTTTTGACCCTCCCCAGGTGCAGCCTTATGACTGTCTTTAGGCTGTAGTAGGGACACTATGTCAACAGCCAAACACTGAGCTCAGTGACTCTACCAATGTAGTCCACATGAGCTGCTGATCTTATTGATTGGCTGCAGCTCTACTGACATGACGTCACCTCTGCAGCCAAACAACAGAGACCAGGGTAGCACAGGAGACCCAAGGGGGGAGGGGTAGGAGCAGGGATAAGTCAAGTTGTTTTTAGGGTTTTTTACAACAAACTGAGCTGGCAGACAAACGTTTTCTGAAAGGAGACAACCCCTTTAATGATGTGTTGTATTTAAAATAATACATGATTGTTATATCTATTTCCTGAGCAAGGCCCCATGCACTAACACTTTGATTAACAATACCATCATTTTGATTTAGAATACTAAATGAATATCAGCATCTATAGAGCTGTGTGACTCACTGATCTGACATCACACTTGGAGTGAATTATGTAACGTTCCATTTGTTTTCCACTGAATATTACATTAAGAGATAAGTGCCTCCATTGATCATAGTTACTGTATTCCATCCATGAGGAAAGATATTGTTTTCTTTCCATAAATGAATACCCTCTTTATAATGGGGATCTGAAATATGCTAGAAAACATTGTTGATTCATGTCCATTTAGTTTTGGCATTGTATATACAGTAATGACGTTATAGTGAAAACTGCTGTTATACTTGCCGTGGCTATCAAGTGGAGCTTTTTTTATTACAAAGTGTTCCTAAATTTCAGGAATACATAATTATTCCTAATGGCTAACAGACAGACAATCCCTGCATGTGTCGTGGCTGTCAAACAGCCATGAGACATGCAGCCGCGGGGACTCGAACATAGTATTCGAGCACGCTGATGACCCTTGGTTAGCACCCAGGCATGGACAACACCGTATCCGAGCACCCTCACGCATCACTATATCTCCTTGCATTAGTCAGTGAAGGCGGATATAACCCAGATGAAACTAAGATGGAATCCGTAGACTGTTTTCTTTTGTGTGGACCAATTTTTTGTTAATGGGCCAAAGTGATCTGCAGATTGAATCAAAATTTGATATGTGAAAAGGCCCAAAGTCTATAATGGCCACGTGTCCTATTGGTGTACAAAACAGATACAACATGTTCAAAAATATCCAATGTCTTAATGGAGCCTTAGATAATTCATGAAAAAAATCAATCTGTTTGCTAGCTGCAGCTACTGCTATCCCCTTCAATGACATTGTTCTTGATCATATTAGTAAAATATACTTTTCTACCCCTGCCAAGTCCCTGCTCAATGCCAGAGGACTGTAGGTTGTACTTCTGGCAGGATCGATTTACATTCTGCCACTAAAAAATTAGAAGAAAGGTGAATTATTTCTTACTTTGCATAGACTGTACTAAAAAGTATTTTCTGTCTTCAAAGACTTTTTTTTCATTTATGTAGAACTGCAGGAGGCCACCTCCCTATTGGCTAATAAAACTCACTTCATGGTTATTGCTTGATCTTTGGATCACCTTAGAAATATTGTTCAATTGGGAAAAATGCTGCAGAGAATATTTAGGTAAAATCCCCCTCTGAACTGCTCCTGGTGCCGGCATTTTGTCTTCTTCATTCCCAATACTGCATTAGTAGCGGGCACATGCACACAATATTATAGTTATTAAACATATATATAATATATTCATACACTATATATACTGTGTATATACACACAATACATACCGTGCATAGACAAGCAACTATAGGTATAAGTGGCGACTCCCCACCCCTATGTGATTTTCTGGATTTTATTTTTGATATTCTATCTCTCAATGTTAAAATTAACCTTAAAATTATAGACTGTTCATGTATTTGTCAGTGGGCAAACTTGCAAAATCAGCAAGGGATCAAATACTTATTTCCTTCACTGTATATTGTATCAACACACATTATTGTTTACTAGAATACAGCATAATCCTGCAGATTTTAATGTTAGCCACATCTATGTATGAATAAATATATAGTGGTAGTTCATCTCACGTGGTGGTATACGGAGGTAGGAAATAGGAACACCATCTCTTTAAATCCTGGGTTGGTCTATTATTATGGGGCATAAATCAACAAGAGGGGAAAATAAACGCAGCCTTTCCAGCTAAAACAGGAAGACAACAAAGAAAAACAAAAACTCTGCAACACAGTCCATACTTATGTGGGTGGCACCCTTCTTTTGAGCAACACAGTTTCAGTCTTCCCTCCACGAGACACCAAACCACTGGAGATTCCTCTCTCCAGTCTTGCTGAACAAAGACTGCCTCTAGAGCCCAGTTATTCAAACCCCAGACCATGTGACTCTTTCCAGCATGTGACTGACCACATGATCATGACATCACACAGGTCCTGGCATCTCTGCAGGTGGAGATAAAGTGGACCTCCTCCCTCCTGCTCTATGAATGTCCACATGAAACCAGCCCATTATGCAACTTTAACTTAACCCTCACAACACGTATACCACTGATGCCATTAAGTGCAGTGACACATTTTTCCACTATAAAACATTACCAGTAACTTTGTCACTATATATGTATGTAATATATATATATATATATATATATATATATATATATATATATATATATATATATATAGTAAATATAATTTGTTCACTTGCCTATGGAGCCTAAGTGGTGGTGTGTGTATGTTGGAAAATAAAGGTGAGAACAGGAACAAATGGTCTTTATTAGGGCTCTGATTTTTTTAAAAAAAAAACCTATCTATGCGCTGAAGTATATACCGCATCTATGTACCTGCTAATAACAGATGGTGCAAAGAAGCAAAATGACCTACTTGTAAGTCAGGAAATGATCCAGTATAACAATTCTGCTCCACGATGGTGTCATTACATCTTTGTATATATTGAATTAAGCAGCGCCAGTGTCACGCTGAGTTAGATACTAATGCCAAACCTATCCTGCACTTTGAAGCACTCACACAATATTGCAAAGCATTATACTCCGTGTTCTTTGCATTTTGCAGACGAAACAAAGGTATAGAAAGGAAAATCTCATGTCTGATGAATTGCTGCTTAAACTTGCTATTCATTTGGCTTATGGATAGCAGATAAAACTAATTACTGCAATGCAGATGGTACTACTTAAAGGTCACCCATCCATTTTTATTTATTTTGTTGTGTTTCACAAGCGCTGGAGATTATGTTGTTTTAAACTGCTGAATGTTCTGGCTCCTCTATTGGTACAGAAAGAAAAGAACAATAGGGTTAATGTAAGCGAAACCCTCCATGCAGCCCGAATTTTGCCATGAGATTGCTGAGTTTTTGTTGGCATGTCTCACTGCACTTTGCAATGTCCTGAGCACACAGAGAACGGGCATAGATGAACGCTATCCATATGGGAAAGCAGGTGTTCTCAACTCCAAGTGTTTGGTTAGTAAGAGAAGGATGCGAGTGTTTGATTTGCATGAATCATTGCTGTATTATTGTACTGTAGAACAGATTGTGTCCACAAAGACCGTCCTTCTGAAGCGATGACATCATTCTGCACACGGTCACTGTACAGGGGTCAATGCCTTATTTTGCAGGTTCTCAAAGGAGATTCTTGATATATCTGCTCTTTTGTCTCTCGTATCACCATTTATCAGTAGAAACTTGATTTGATGTCAGTGTAGAAAGCAACTGTAATTGCTAGTGAGAAACACAAGCTTCAGAGCAGAAAACATTTCCTTAATTACATCTTTCCCTTAATTCACATGATAAGGGTGCTTACAGTAGCACGGGATACTCTCAAATAGCCATTCAACACAAGAAAAAAAGAGCACAAAAAAGTCCCAAATAAAGTCAAAGTAATAATTTATTCAAATTTACATATAGACAAACAAAATAACTACAGAGGAAATCCATACACAAAGTGGAATAGCTGATATTACAGGTGTAAGACCCAGAAACCGCATATATCAAAGTGGATGTGAGGACAGAAAAAACACCACATCAGAAAGTGCCGGTACAATAATTATGAAATAAAGTCCTACTGGATAAATTTATCCCTGGTGGGAAATCTTATACTGCTCAACAGAGTAAATAAATGCAGTTTCTAAAGCAGTATATCCAAAAGCACCGTATCAAAAATGTAAATGCTGCTAATAGGAGAAAGTTTAAAGGCAGAATAACAACCTGACCAGTCACAGTGAAAACCAGCAAAGAATTAGGCATGTATCACCCATTCACATTTCTGAGGATGTCAAAAAGTGCCCTTACCCATAGTCTCCACTGCAGTCATCTGAGTACTGCAGCCCCAACGCGCGTTTCCCGTGGGCTTCCTCGGGGGCCTGTAGGAAGTCAGAAGATAATTTCCTCCAACTAATGATGCTTGTCTGTTGAGTGATCGGCAGCCTGTTTAGGCGGCACGATTTCCGTGAAGCGAGCATTCACCAGAAATTCTCATTCTTGATAATCGTGCATTATTAGTTGGCCTTTTTTGGACACAATTATGGTGTTTGTAGTTATCTAATGTTTGTCCAAGTTAATCTGTGTGTATGACCATCTTTACATAGAGATAATAGACCAAGGTGGAGCAGTTCTACATGCTTTAAAATGACAACTTGATGCTTGCTGTATATTTATGCCAGATTAGGTCACTTGTGTGTGAATTTACCTATAAGAGAGGCTCCTTAGAGATATCAATAACGGTAGAGCACTCTATCACTATGACCACAGATTGACTGCCCTGCCCCCTGATGATTCCCCGTGGGATGAAACGTGTAGGGAGGTGGTCCTGAATACAAATAATCTAATGAATTGGAAAGTGACCTATTGGATTCTTGTCTGAATGAGAGGGACACATTTATTGTGCGGCATCGTCATGATTGGGTGAGACCATTCTAATTTTTATGTGTTTCCTCCTGTTGCAACATAGCACGGGTGATCATCAGTGGTACTGCTTTATTGCCTTATATATGTAATTTTTCTTTTCTGACAGTAGCTTTTATATCATTATGGATTTATGCATTTGGTTCTCCTGCTTTACCTAAGTAGATGTCTTCTGAATAGAGATCGTGGTGGTTGTGTAGTGAACAAGTCTGTCTACAATTCATTTGCCTCTGGACTTATTATCAGAATACTGTTTGATTAACTGTTGGTTAATGTACATGTTTGTCCTTGTATGTTGTGTCGTGCAATTTTAAAACGGTCTAAATTAAACACTATGTTTTAGGTTACCTTTGCTATTCTTTAAATATATTTTGGGCACCCACATTTTTCCTAAATTGATTGGTTATTAACCTTTGCTAGATATTATTTTGAATTTACCTATAACTATAATCTTTACCCTGATGTTATTTAGACTTTTGATGTGACAAGTTTTGTTCATCAAATTAACCCTCTTTATGTAAGGGGTTACAAAAGATGGTATTATTCCCCACACTCATTCCGGTAAATTGATGATTCTTGTTTTACTGTTGTATACTGCATACTGTAAAATGTGCATTATGTTGTAGCTTAGGGAGAGTACAATTAGTAGTTAGGACACTAGATGGGGCACAATAGTGTATACAGTTAACTAATAGGAGGAGTCTGCTGTGAGTAAGCCAGGAGTATTTCCTGAATGTAGGCAGAAGGGCCAGAGAGCCCAAGGCGTCCTGTAGGGCTTTAGAGCATGGGACAGTGCAGTGACTCCGCAACGTTCAAGTTAAGAGCCCAGTTGGTCCAGGGCCACATAGTGGCCGAAGGTTACAGCAGAAGTTACAGCAGAACAGAAACGCAGGTCGCTCCAAGATGTGGCAGCTTACTACGTGGGCAGATGCCCTTATGTCTGGTGAAACAGACAGGGGAAGAACCAAATAGGACCCTGACAGTGCAGAAGGTATAGTCGAAGGTACGCTGCAAAGGGGACATTGTTGTCATGTGGCGGGAGACCAGGACGTGATTGAGCAGTCTGTCAGCCACGACTACGGCCCTGGCGCTCTCTCACACTCACATAAGGATTTTTGTGCATTTAAGCATCAGACAAATAAAAATGCATAAATAAGTAGCATTTTTTCTATTTATTAAAACCACCCCTACATGAATCCAGCCTTTGTCAGCAGTCGGATGTTTGCAGCTGGGCTCCATTTATACAAGTAGATAGATGGATCCATAATTCTAGGCGTTCAATGTAAAAAGGTGATCCAGCGCTTGTTGATATTGTGAATAATCGTTAGTGTAAACATGAATCTGATTGATGGTCGTTCTGTCATTTGATCATTAGCCAACAAGTTATATAACTATATATGCGTAAAAAAATAAGTATGTACCTAAAATTGACTATTCAGATGATAACATGCATCGATGATCGTTTGTAATCACCATTAGGTCTCTTCAGACGTCATATTGGCGAACACTAATAATATTTACTCATTCACAAGGGCAATATGATGTTCTCCAAAGAGGAAGCTTTATTAATAAAGCCATAAAAAACATAATTTTATTTATAGCAAAATGACATAATCAGTAAGTTTTCTACATATTACAACTTTCTTGGCCATGTCTCTTTTAGTACACCCTTTTTGAAACAGTCCAGGAAGGTGTTATAATAGGTTAAAACATGCAACTAATAGTATTGTTAGGCTATATTCCCACATTGAGTTTTTGGCGCTGCAGATTTTAGGCACCTATTATTTAAATTAGGTTACTTGCGGTTTTGCATTGCATTATATGACATGCGTTTTATTGTATTTTTATCCTGCTGGTTTTGTCTCTTGTTGGTTTGTCATGCTGTAAATAAAGCTGCTTTGTTTTTGATACTTCCTGTTTTTTGGGTATGACATAACTTTATTGGTACAGTCATGTGCAGATTACATGCATTTTAATGCATATTTTACCGGCGGATCTTCCGCTTTTAATGTAAGTCTATGGGAAGAATCCACACAGAAAACTCAGCGTACCCACCAGAGAGAGTGACATGCTACATATTTGTAACTTGTACCGTGGGTGAGTGTACACTGAGTAAAAAAAAAAAGCACAGTGGGCAGGACTTTTCTACAAATCCCATCCACTTTGCCAGAACTGTAAGATGCTGCATTTTTTGACGCTGCAAAAGTATGAAAGTAGTGTGAAAAATGCACCAACAGTCATTGTGGAAAAAATATAAATAATTTCAGCTCACCACTATGACGGCTGTGTCAGACGCTCAAGCACGGACGTAGTTCAGTTCAGACTAAGCACAGCTGTATCCAGGCAAAAAGAGGAGTGTATCCAGTGAGCGTAGAAGGAACAGTGATAGATGTTTTTGCAAAGAACTTCTCAATATTTAATGAATCCAATAGTGTTACATGTATAGACAAAAATGTAACCCAGCACCCCCCTAAAACTACGCGCTTCGGCAGATGCCTTTTTCAAGTTGAATCTGCTCTGAACCCAGGGACAGTGAGTACAGAGCATACTGATAGTTTCAATTACAATGGAGATGAAGACTCTCTGGCAGGTTGAGTGTGACAGGTTCTCTCATGTTCATCAAAATGACAAATGTAGGTTGACCTAAACCCACTAATAAGCACCCCTGGCTAATAATGACGTACTCAACCCCTCCATGTTGCAAAGCAATCTCTTTAAAGTGTCTTTTCCATCCTTACAATGAGCCATAATTATTTAAAATGATGGTTTGTTTAAAGCCAGTATGTATATTTAATATACATTTTGTGTTTTTTTCACACTTACAACTACTCCTACTTCCTTATCAGTAAGGCTAGGTTCACATTGCGTTAATGGGTTAACACTAGCGGACTCCGTTACATGGCAAAATTGTCGCAATTTGCATGCAACGGATCCGTTAGCGCACCCATTGACGGCAATGTGCTAACGGATCTCTAGCGCATTACTAGTGCATGCCATTTTTGGCACGCGCTAGCGATGTCCCGTTAGTTCTGGACGGACCGCGGACGCTGCTGGCAGCGTCCGAGGTCCGTTCCTCGCTAGCGCAGATCGGGTATCTGCGCTAGCGGGATCGCCAAACACGATCCCTTTTGGGACATTGCGTTAGCGCAATCCGCTAGCATATGCGCTAAACGGATTGCCCTAACGCAATGTGAACCTAGCCTAACAGACTGAGTCATGCACTATTTCTTTGAAATGAAGATTTTTCTGAGCAGGCACTAATCTGGACGGAGGTCATTGTTGTTGTTCTTGTTGTCTTTTTGCAGAATGAGTTGTACTTACGAATGACACTATCCATTATATTATGGTGTATTGGAAAGTGCAGAGAAATTGTGACACAAACTGCTATTCCGCCATTATTTTTTTGCTTTGTTATTAAAACATTTGTTATTCAGTAAAATGAGCTGCCAATATGATTCTCCATTTAAGTATGATTACAGTGATAGCACACATGCATATTTTTTACATTTATTTTAGTAATTTTAATCGGAAATTTGTATTAAAAAAATGTCTTGTGCCTCCATTTCCTGAGGCTTGTAATGCTTTTCATTTACAATCGATCAGGCTGTGTGAAGCCTTAGTTTTTGTATGCTGATCTGACATTTTTGTGGATACCATTTTGGGGCAGATTTGATGTTTTAATAGCCCCTTATTACATTTTTTGCAGTGTTGTTGTGACTAAATAAGTGCAATTCTGGCTTTCAGATTTTTTTTCATTAGTTTTTACTGATGAAGGTAATTTAATATTTGATAGAAATTACTTTTATGGATGTGGAAATACTACATATGGTGGTGGGGGATGATCTGAACTTTTATATTTTATTTATATTTTTTACTGTTAAGTGTATTTTGCAGTTCCCTTAGGGGTCTTGAATCTCCAATTGCCTGATCACTTGTACTATATATGTATATGTATATATATATATATATATATATATATATATATATATATATATATATATATATATATATATAAATACCATGGTATCTATAATATAACGTTGGGAGCGTCACTCTGTCCGAAGCCTTTATAGACTGCGCAAGCGCGACGCACCGCACCTGCGCAGTCTGGACCAGAGTGACGCTGCCGAACTTACTTATCCCCCCCTCCATAGTATACCGGCCATGGGGGCTCCACACACCCGCGTATCCCCCATAATAGAGCGGACATGGGGGCTCCACACATCCCTGCATCCCCCCTAATATACCGGCCATGGAGGCTCCGTGCTCTGCAGCTCCAGTCAGGGTAGCTGCAGAGCCCAGCGGAGCTCCAGGACCTTCTATAATGTCACCACAGGCATGTGACCAGTGACGTGAGTGGGCGGAGTAAGCCCTCGCTGTGCTGGCTGCAAGGGTGCTGTATCTATTATAATGTGGCACCCCTAGGGGTATTTGCCACAAAAATAGTTACTGACAGTAAGTACAAATACTAAAATAGCAAGACTGCACTACCACCTCCGGCCAGAAGGGGGAGCTCCAGAGACTCCCCTTGATCCATTCTGGTCTGAGAGAAGAAATGGCAGTTGGGCTAAGGAGCTGAAAGTGAGAGGTCATACAGTTGAATCTCTAACAGCCCTGTGACTGTTACCAGGCCTAAATCACCGGCCTGAGGAGAAGAGGGATAGAGAAAAAGGACATTGTGAGAACCGGGTAGCATTAATCACTACCCAGAACAGGCGCAAAGACGGATACCGGATCCGTGGCTGTATTCATTATATATAATACAGCAACCGGAAAAACGTGAGGTGATATCAGCTTCACTAGGGTCGGATGCAGCAACAGACACAGGGTTCAGCGGTACTCCCAGAGGGGGTAAACCGATAAAAGGACTCGGGTTGCCCGTCGAACCAGGACCCGGAGGGGACAGATTGGGCCGGCAGCCAGTTCACATACAGCAGCAGGGCCACACAGAAATTGCGCACAATAAGAGGCGAAGACCCCGGCAGGGTCAAAGTAACTCAGAGTTCCCATACAGACTCCGGTGACAGGACTGGTTGTAAATCCTTTTATGTTAAAGTAAACTGGTTAAACGTTTCAGTGCCTCAGTCTTTCATTTGGACAATAGCCATCTATCCAGGATCGAGATCGTCACCGCTGGGAGAACCTGCTGCTGATCAAGTAAGTGCCTGTCCCCTCATGATACCCCTTACACTGTGCATTGCCTGAGGCCACAGCACCGGGTCAAGCCACCCGTAACATCCCCCTCAAGAGACAGACTCCATTGGTCCGGTGCTGGGTATCCCGGTCTTCTGGGCGTCACAATTGGTGTCACGAACAGGATCTAGCCAGCCCGTATACCGGGTATTGTGTGCCGTGATTGGAGCCCAAAACTGTGAAAACTGGGATGAAAAATCTTGAAAATTGACTTTATTAAAGAAAAATCCATTCCCCATTGAAAACTATTGAAAGTGACTTTTCCCCATTGGTTATAATGGAGTAAAGATGGCCGCCATCCCCTGAGGTAATCACTTCATAACCGTTAGGCACGAGACTGTTAATTGAGCTACGCCATCACCTGAGCCCCAGTCTAACTGAAAAACTTCAGAATCCGCCATTACAGAGCGCGGTGGGTGGGAGCAGCAGGGGGCGTGTCATTGTGGGCGGCACCAAGCTGAGCGCTCTGACATCAGAGCAAGGGGAAAATCGATCCTGCTACACAGCGGAAAGAATCTACACTATCCCGACGGAAGCGGAGGACCGGAAGGGTCCGGATTAACTAAGGGGGCACAGTATGTCGCAGCACGGAGACGCCGCAGCACTCGGCAACGCTAATGCAGCTGAAAGACAGAGTGTCAATAGAGAGTCCGGCAGCGCAGCGGTGCAAGGAGTGGCGCCCATCATGCCGGTGCTGATGCCATATACCCCGGGTGGCCCATGGCTTCCAATGTATGAAGGTGAGCCTAATACCCTTGACGATTTCAGAGAAAAGATGCTGGCCCATTTTGACATGTTCCCTGTGGGTGAAGTTCAGCGTGTTAGTCTCCTGATGATGCAGTTAAGTGGCCATGCTAAGCGAGAAGTCACAGCATGGGCAGCTGATCTAAAAGGCACTGTTGAACGCATATTTGCTGGATTAAAAGCTACATTTGAAACCACGGCCAGCAGCAAAGCTAAAATACGATTCTTTAGTTGCAAACAAAAAGCTAATGAGGGCGTGAGAGACTTTGCCTTAAACCTGCAGGAAGCCCTTAAATCACTTACACTGGCTGAACCCATTTTTAACACCGGAGCGGATAAACTGCTAAGAGATCAATTTATTGAGGGACTCTACACCCCTTCTCACCGGGGGCATGTGAGCATGCTTGTTTTTAAGAACCCTGAATTGACATTTGCCCAATTAAAGGAGAGCGCTATACGTCTCCAGCTGGCAGAGGCACCTCGGGATCAGGATCCTGCGCAACCCATGGCAGAGGCACCTCAACAACAGGGAGTGCCAGTGACATCAGCTATGTCTGGGGCCATTGCTAAGCCCCTGGGGCCCAGTACTAATGAGGCTCTTCAACAAAAGCTTGACTCTTTAGCTGATGTTGTTGCTTCAATGGCTAAAACCATGCAGGAGATGAGAGGACACAAGATGGAGTTGGCAAACTGTAGAGAGGATGTTCCATGGATGAGACCCCGGAGATACCCGACATGGAGAGGACGACCCCGCGACCGCTACCAACCGGATGGACAGCCCATTTGCCGCCGTTGCCAGCAGCCGGGCCACTTTGCACGAGATTGTGATTTAAACGGGAATCCCCTGGGAATGCGGGCCGCTTCGCAGGAATGAACTTTCAAGGCCCAACACCCTGGCACGACAGGTACATCGGAGGACGACCCATTATCCCTATCGTGCTGGACGGAATTCCCCTCAACGCTTTGCTGGACACAGGTTCCCAGATTTCATCTATACCGTATATCCTTTATAAGAGGTACTGGGCTGATGCAGATATTGATAAAGGGCCCTCTGATGTTGAACTAGATATATGGGCCAGTAATGGTAAGTTGGTACCGAAACTAGGATTCAGGGAGATGACCATAAAGATTGGTAAAGTAGAACTGAAGAAACAGGGTATAATTGTTGTTGATGTTGACCGGCGGAACTGTGAACCAACTGTATTGATAGGAATGAATGTGTTAGAGAACTGCTTTTCCGAAGTCATTTCTGTCTTACAGCAAATTGCTGAAACTGCCCAATCCTGCCAGCAGAGAGTTCTCCGGAGGGAAATAAAAGTATTGATGTTAAGGCAACAGGTAGAAGTTGCAGGTGGAGAAATCGGCAGTGTGAGGGTAAGTGATCCAACGTCTATTGTAATCCCACCAAAAACAGAAATGCTGGTATGGTGTAGAGCAGCCATTGGTACTAAGGGACGAGATTATCAAGCCTTAATAGAACCAGTGTACACCGACAGCAGGCCCACTATACTCACAGCACGAGGGATAGTCGAGGTACACCGGGGACGAGTGCCGGTACGACTTTTGAACTGTGGAGAGGAAGAGGTCACTTTGCCAAGGTATGCTACAATGGCAAAGCTATATACTGTTGACAACAATGCCATCACAACCATTGAGCCCTTAGAACCAACCTGTCAGGTGGAAGGCAATGGCTCAGATGGAGAAATGGAGGATTGGTGCCAACAGCTACACGTGGGCATAAATTCAACACCTACCCATCAAAAACAAGGGGTGTATAGGCTAGTGACGGAATATGAACAAGTCTTCAGTAAACACCCATTGGACTTCGGACGGATAGAAGGGGTAGAACACACAATCCCCACAGGTGACCATCCCCCAATAAAAGAAAGATATAGACCCATACCGCCCGCTCACTATCAATGTGCAAAAGATATGCTGAGGGAAATGAAACAGGCCGGGGTAATAAGAGACAGCTGTAGCCCCTGGGCGGCCCCTCTAGTGATTGTCAAAAAAAAGGACGGAACCATGAGAATGTGCGTAGACTACCGGAAGATTAATAACATCACCCATAAAGACGCCTACCCCTTGCCTAGGATAGAAGAGTCCTTAACTGCTTTGAAATCTGCTAATTATTTTTCCACCTTAGACTTAACAAGCGGGTATTGGCAAGTCCCTGTGGCTGAGAGAGATAAGGAAAAGACGGCATTCACCACACCAATGGGTCTATGTGAATTTAATCGCATGCCGTTCGGACTCTGCAACGCATCCGGTACCTTCCAGCGGCTGATGGAATGCTGCCTCGGACACAAGAACTTCGAGACCGTCCTCCTGTACCTAGATGATGTGATCGTCTACTCAAAGACTTACGAACAACACTTAATAGACCTGGCAGAAGTGTTCGAAGCCTTATCCAGGTATGGCATGAAAGTCAAGCCATCCAAATGTCACCTTCTCAAGCCAAAGGTACAGTACCTGGGACACATCGTGAGTTCGGAGGGAGTAGCACCAGATCCCGAGAAAATAAGCGCCATAAGGGATTGGCCAAGACCTACCAGCGCAAAAGAAGTGAGACAATTCCTGGGATTGGTGGGTTACTATCGCAGATTTATAAAAGGATTTACCAAGTTGGCAGCACCCTTGCAAGACACCTTGGTAGGGCAGACGAAGAAACCTTCAAACCGAAACCCTCCTTTTCAGTGGAACGACGAAAGGGAAGACTCCTTTGAACAACTAAAGAAGGCACTAACCGGAGAAGAGGTTCTGGCATACCCAGATTACCATAAACCTTTCATCCTCTACACCGATGCCAGTAATGTGGGACTAGGAGCGGTGCTGTCACAAAAGCAAGAAGGTCGGGAGAAAGTCATCGCCTTTGCAAGTAGAAAGCTCCGGCCTACTGAAAGAAATTCAGAAAATTACAGCTCCTTCAAATTGGAACTACTGGCAGTAGTTTGGGCTGTGACGGAACGTTTCAAACACTATCTGGCCGCTGCAGAATTTATTGTCTATACTGACAACAATCCGTTGACCCACCTGGACACAGCCAAATTAAGTGCGTTAGAACAGCGATGGATAGCCCGGTTATCTAATTACAACTTCATAATCAAGTATCGAGCAGGTCGCAAGAATGGAAATGCCGATGCCCTATCCCGGATGCCACACTTGAGAGATGTAGAAGAGGAAACGGGGGAGCTTGAAGAAATTGAACTACCAGCCTTCCATCGTCCCAAGGCAAAACATCATCAGTCAAGTACCTATCAGAAACAACAAGAGGTGAATTTTAATCCGTTAGCACACCATAGATGGGCTGACACCCAAGACAGCAATCCGGCTGTGAAGTTGGTGAAGGAACTGTTGACTGAGCAAAGTGCATATCCCTATGAGGATGCCCCAGAAGAGACGCATCAACTCTGGAAAGAGAGAGGCAAAATGTTCCTGTATCAAGGGAAGCTCTGTAGAAGATACACCAATCCGAAAACACATGAATTGGTTTGGCAGATTATTGTGCCTAAACAAGATGTGAAGATGGTCCTCGAAGCTTACCATAATGGTGCTGGTCACTTCGGTTGGAAAAAGTTAGAAGTACTTCTAAGAGAAAGATTTTATTGGGTCGGGATGAGAAAATCAATCGAACAGTGGTGCAGAAATTGTGGCCCGTGTAACCTCAGAAGAAACGATCAAAAGAACCAAAGAGCATCACTGCAGCCCATAATCACCAAACAACCACTTGAACTTGTAGCCATGGACCACGTGAAGTTGACACCAAGCCGGTCCGGCTATGTCTATGCCTTGACCATCGTGGACCATTATTCACGTTTCTTGGTAGTAGTACCCGTAAAAGATCTGACAGCAAAAACAGCAGCCAAAGCGTTCCAAACGTACTTTTGTAGACCCCATGGATATCCGGAACAGGTTCTCACCGACCAAGGTACAGCCTTTGAATCAGAGATCTTCAGAGAATTCTGTAATATATATGGTTGCAAAAAGATCCGGACGACGGCCTATCATCCACAAACAAACGGCTTATGCGAGAAGATGAACCATATTGTAATAGACCTACTAAAGACTTTACCTGAGACAGAAAGGAATCAATGGCCAGAGAAATTGCCTGACTTGGTGGATCTGTATAATCATGTCCCGGTGAGCTCCACCAACTGCACCCCAGCTTACCTTATGCGTGCAAGACCCGGCCAATTACCAATCGATCTAGAAATGGGAATTCTGAAACCAGACGCAGAAGTTCAAGACTCCAATTGGGATATCATACGGCAAAAGCAGTATCGCCAAGTGCAAGAGAGTGTGGAAAGAAGCCTTCAGCAAACTAGAGAAAGACAAGAGCGAACTTTCAACCAGAATGCTCTAGCGACCCCATTAAGACCGGGTGACCAAGTGCTCAAGAGAAATCGTCGAACCAATAAACTGGACAATCAGTGGGAAGCCGTACCCTACACAGTTTTACCAACAAGAGTGGATAATCCTAAAATGTGTCTCATTAGCAAAAACGGAGGCTTAACATCTGTACTAGTGTCAAGAGACAATCTTAAATTATGTCCGGAAGCATTGAAAGAGCCAGACGTTGCCCAGCCAGAACCAGAAGTTATTCAACCCATACAGGTTCAACCAGTAAAGGAAAAAGAAGAGGAAGTGTATCACACCTGTATAGGAGACTTTCCCAAAACCCTACTAACATACCATGGTGCAGTAGTGGTTCCCATGGTGGCCTTTTACCCAACACCGAACCCAATACCAGAAGTCCCAAGACAGGAAGAGGCTGACCCCGTACTACAGGAGGTTCCAGGCCAGGAAGAACAGATTCCTGGTCAGAGTAATCCCATTCACGGTGGACTTGCCAACTCCATAGTCGTGGAATTATCTTTAGCAGAGCGGGCAGATACTACATCCGCAGTAGACAGTAGTACACCACATGAAGAGACACCGCTATTACGTAGATCACAGCGTAGTACCCAGGGTCAATTACCGGCCAGGTATGCAGATTACCAACTATAAAGCTCATAATGTGAATTGTATATATGTTATGCCGTATATAGTTAAACAGAAAATGTAGTATAGTCATTGCTATCAGTCTGCAACGTTTAAGCCCAGTGCCTACAGAGACTTGTCTGTATGAACTTATTGCATATTCTTGAACTTTTTATCAGCCCGGAGGCACTAAATCAAAGCTCCGGAAAGACTGCTTTTTGAACTTTGCTTTTTGCTCTTTTTGAACTTTCTTTAGACTTTATATTGATAACTCCGTTGGAAAAATGGAACTAAATTCCTGGACACTAAGTACAGTGCCGTTCCTAATACCTTCAAGGATAGAACTGTATTAATGGACGCTATTTGAAGTGACTTTTTACAGAACTCTATTTTTGTTTCCTTGAGTGGTTTTTGTAACTTTTCATTTTTAAGACTCTGTACATATTAATTGTTATTTCAAAATGTTATTGTCCCACAGTCCCGGAGTACTGTTCTTAACTAAGGGGGAATGTGGCACCCCTAGGGGTATTTGCCACAAAAATAGTTACTGACAGTAAGTACAAATACTAAAATAGCAAGACTGCACTACCACCTCCGGCCAGAAGGGGGAGCTCCAGAGACTCCCCTTGATCCATTCTGGTCTGAGAGAAGAAATGGCAGTTGGGCCAAGGAGCTGATGGTGAGAGGTCATACAGTTGAATCTCTAACAGCCCTGTGACTGTTACCAGGCCTAAATCACCGGCCTGAGGAGAAGAGGGATAGAGAAAAAGGACATTGTGAGAACCGGGTAGCATTAATCACTACCCAGAACAGGCGCAAAGACGGATACCGGATCCGTGGCTGTATTCATTATATATAATACAGCAACCGGAAAAACGTGAGGTGATATCAGCTTCACTAGGGTCGGATGCAGCAACAGACACAGAGTTCAGCGGTACTCCCAGAGGGGGTAAACCGATAAAAGGACTCTGGTTGCCCGTCGAACCAGGACCCGGAGGGGACAGATTGGGCCGGCAGCCAGTTCACATACAGCAGCAGGGCCACACAGAAATTGCGCACAATAAGAGGCGAAGACCCCGGCAGGGTCAAAGTAACTCAGAGTTCCCATACAGACTCCGGTGACAGGACTGGTTGTAAATCCTTTTATGTTAAAGTAAACTGGTTAAACGTTTCAGTGCCTCAGTCTTTCATTTGGACAATAGCCATCTATCCAGGATCGAGATCGTCACCGCTGGGAGAACCTGCTGCTGATCAAGTAAGTGCCTGTCCCCTCATGATACCCCTTACACTGTGCATTGCCTGAGGCCACAGCACCGGGTCAAGCCACCCGTAACATCCCCCTCAAGAGACAGACTCCATTGGTCCGGTGCTGGGTATCCCGGTCTCCTGGGCGTCACAATAGCCAGCGCCGCACTCAGGCAGTAAGTACAGTCGCCCCAGCACAGCCACAGCCACAGCCACAGCCACCCCCAGCACAGCCGCTCCCAGCACAGCCACACACAGCCACCCCCAGCACAGCCGCTCCCAGCACAGCCACACACAGCCACCCCCAGCACAGCCACGCACAGCCGCCCCCAGCACAGCCACGCACAGCTGCCCCCAGCACAGCCGCCCCCAGCACAGCCACGCACAGCCGCCCCCAGCACAGCCACAGCCACCCCCAGCACAGCCACAGCCACACACAGCCACAGCCACACACAGCCGCCCCCAGCACAGCCACGCACAGCCGCCCCCAGCACAGCCACGCACAGCCGCCCCCAGCACAGCCACGCACAGCCGCCCCCAGCACAGCCACGCACAGCCGCCCCCAGCACAGCCACGCACAGCCGCCCCCAGCACAGCCACGCACAGCCGCCCCCAGCACAGCCACGCACAGCCGCCCCCAGCACAGCCACGCACAGCTGCCCCCCAGCACAGCCACGCACAGCTGCCCCCAGCACAGCCACGCACAGCCGCCCCAGCACAGCCATGCACAGCCGCCCCAGCACAGCCACGCACAGCTGCCCCCAGCACAGCCACGCACAGCCGCCCCCAGCACAGCCACGCACAGCTGCCCCCAGCACAGCCACGCACAGCCGCCCCAGCACAGCCACGCACAGCTGCCCCAGCACAGCCGCCCCCAGCACAGCCACAGCCACGCACAGCCGCCCCCAGCACAGCCACGCACAGCCGCCCCCAGCACAGCCACACACAACTGCCCCCAGCACAGCTGCCCCCAGCACAGCCACAGCCACGCACAGCCACCCCCAGCACAGCCGCCCCCAGCACAGCCGCCCCCAGCACAGCCACGCACAGCCGCCCCCAGCACAGCCACGCACAGCTGCCCCCAGCACAGCCACGCACAGCTGCCCCCAGAACAGCCGCCCCCAGCACAGCCACAGCCACGCACAGCCACCCCCAGCACAGCCACCCCCAGCACAGCCACAGCCACGCATAGCCGCCCCCAGCACAGCCACGCACAGCCGCCCCCAGCACAGCCACGCACAGCCGCCCCCAGCACAGCCACGCACAGCCGCCCCCAGCACAGCCACGCACAGCCGCCCCAGCACAGCCACAGCCATGCACAGCCGCCCCCAGCACAGCCACACACAGCCGCCCCCAGCACAGCCACAGCCACGCACAGCCGCCCCCAGCACAGCCACACACAGCCGCCCCCAGCACAGCCACGCACAGCCGCCCCAGCACAGCCACGCACAGCCATCCCCAGCACAGCCGCCCCTAGCACAGCCACGCACAGCCACAGCCACGCACAGCCGCCGCCAGCACAGCCACAGCCACGCACAGCCGCCCCCAGCACAGCCACGCACAGCCGCCCCCAGCACAGCCACAGCCACGCACAGCCACCCCAGCACAGCCACACACAGCCGCCCCCAGCACAGCCACGTACAGCCACCCCAGCACAGCCACAGCCACGCACAGCCACCCCCAGCACAGCCGCCCCTAGCACAGCCACAGCCACGCACAGCCACAGCCACGCACAGCCGCCCCCAGCACAGCCACGCACAGCCACCCCCAGCACATCTACAGCCACGTACAGCCGCCCCCAGCACAGCCACGCACAGCCGCCCCCAGCACAGCCACGCACACCCGCCCCCAGCACAGCCACGCACAACTGCCCCCAGCACAGCCACGCACAACGGCCCCCAGCACAGCCGCCCCCAGCACAGCCACGCACAGCCGCCCCCAGCACAGCCACGCACAGCCGCACCCAGCACAGCCACGCACAGCCGCCCCCAGCACAGCCACGCACAGCCGCACCCAGCACAGCCACCCACACCCAGCACAGCCACCCGCACTCGGGCAGTAGAGCCGGAGAGAGAAAGATGGGAGCAACATATGGCAGAATGGAAACAGGAACAGGCAGAATGGGTGCAGCACATTACATCAGAATGGGGACACAGGATGGGAACAGCACATGACAGAATGGTTGCGCACCATGGGAGCAGCACATGACAGAATGGGGTGCAGAATGGGAGCAGCATATGACAGAATGGGGGTGCACACATGACAGGATGGGGGTGCAGGATGGGAGCACATGACAGGATGGGGGTGCAGGATGGGAGCACATGACAGGATGAGGGTGCAGGATGGGAGCACATGACAGGATGGGGGTGCAGGATGAGAGCACATGACAGGATGGGGATGCAGGATGGGAGCATATGACAGGATGGGGACGCAGGATGGAGCAGCACATGACAGGATGGGGGTGCAGGATGGGAGCAGCACATGAGAGGATGGGGACGCAGGATGGGAGCAACACATGACAGGATGGGGACGCAGGATGGGAACAGCACATGACAGGATGGAGACCATATAGTAATATAAATGCTCGCCACCCGGGCGTAGAACGGGTTCAATAGCTAGTTGCTATATATAGCAAATATCACGGTCTCCTATGAATATCAGCCATGAGCCAGCTTTCCTAGAAGTACCACCATGACAGGCATAGAGGTATTAAGCAGACCCCTGCTGTCATAGCAACCCATCAGCACCAGGGACAGTTACAAAAGCGCAGCCTCGTCCTAAGGCTGTGCACTGTAGATTCCACTGTCAGAGATTGACAGTGGTATTTAACAGGTTAACAGCCTTGGTTTGGGGCTCCATGACATTCACAGCTGTTATAGGCAGATGATGGCTGAAAGACATCACTATCAGCTGGGAAAAATGCAGGGTTGGCTCCTGAGCCGCATCAATAACAGGGAGCCGATCAGTAAGGGGTTAAACTTTAAGTAATTTTCTAATAACATATTCCCTTATGGGCCCATTTTCTATATTTTATGCATTACTTATATTCCATACATTACACTACATATTATAGAGGCAATTTTGAGTTATGTTTTCCTCTGAGGATGCTTTCATGTTGCGTTTTCTCACACGTTCGTTGGTCCCGTTGGGGCTTACACACAATCCCCTCCATAAAACAGGACTCGGGCATATGTGCCGACAGGGCCATAGACTATTATGGTGCTGACAGTGAATGTGCGCTCTGCCATGCATAATTTTTGAGTGTTTATACCTATTGGAGACGGCACCCAGGAGACTGCATCTGGGAGATCATGTCATGTAGACATATATGCCCCAAAATGATGCACGTCAGAGCGCACGTTCACTCTGTAGACACCATAATATTCTATGGCCCCATCTGCGCATATGCAGGAATCCCATTTTGCAGGAAGGTTTGGACGTAAGCCCCGATGGGAGCAAAACGTAATTTTAAAGCACCCACAAACATTTCTATAGTGTGCAACAGAGAAAAAGAAGTCAGGTTACACTTTTCAGGAAAGCAGTGTCCCAGTCCCAGGGTGCTGTCAGATGTGGGGTGCATCACACTCACCCCTGAAGAAGCGGCAACACATACACGCGAAACGCGCGTTGGGGTCTATATCCAGCAGCCAGACGGGACACCCTGCGACCTATGGGTAATTAACCCTCTATTTTGTTTACCACTTTTCACACGGTACAATCCGGTTATACTTAATGTGTGGCAGCTGTATGGGCAGTGTTAGTGCTATTGTGCACAGGTAACGCCCAGTTTGTCTGCTATGCATCCTGGCTATTAGCACCTATGTGTATACATTTAGAATTATGCATGTACTGTGATGTACTTTTTTCTGTGTCCTGATCTGTTGCATCTGGATTGTTGTATCCATGGATGCAGTCACATTTTTTCATTTGATCTTCACTTTGTATGACATGTATGATTTTCATTGAAAATCTAATAAATGTGTTTTGCTAGTAACTTTTTGGTAATTATTTGACTCGTGTATCTCCGGTGTAGCACATAGTGCAATTGTTGTCTTAATGGGAGAAACGCAGCACAGCAGTCCATCATTATTGCACATCATTATGCCTCCATTTATATAAGAAGATGTATGGGAGTTTTCCTTTCAGATTTGGACACAGTTTGTTCCATGTTTCGTCATACACCTAACTGCTTCTTGTTATGGTGTCGTACCGGGAGCCTTTTCTGCGTGCCGCTGTGCAGTCAGTTCGGTGCAGTATTTTAAGTATCTTTATTCTAAACTACAGTGCTAACAAGGTTTGCAGGAGTCAAAGAAATGAAAAGAAGATCTGATGGTGAGTGGAAGGTAATGTGTTGTACAGTTATACGTATTCTCCAAGGCTGAGAATCTGATTAAAGTGAAGTAGTATGTCAGTACCTTGACAACAAGCATTTGAAAAGATGTACGGTCAAAGGAACATTATTATGACTCACTACCTTAATATAGAGTCGCTTAGATATCTACTGTATTAAATAAGAAGTGTAATAAGTGTAAATATGATGTCTGAACCTTTTCTGCCTGCAGACAGATGGTGGAAACTGGTGTCCTGAAGTCTAGTGCATGTCAAAACACTTGTCAGACCCTGTACAGAATCAAAGATCCCGCACTTGTATACGTGCTGTTTGTGTTCCTACAAGAAGCTGCTCCACTCAGTGCCTTTAGTCATTTTTATCCATAATACCAATGGTGTATCCATTATAGCTTTTGTTCTTCAACTTGCACTGGATGATGTGGAATTTACACATTTTTTGTGCTGTTTTGCAGCTTAAATGCTCATAAACTCTTCCTGTAGACCTCATTTTCTCTTGGGAAAGCATCACATGTATGGCATCACCAGTATTCTTGCATGGCTGGTGTGGATTGCTTCATTCTTTCCCATATTTTGTATTTATCAAGTTATTTCAGTTACAAACTCATGTATTGGCAGATTATATTAGCTATTTATGTTATACTTATGCTTCCTACTGTTTTTTTTCTCATTTATTTTTCTATAGAAATCACTATTCCTCTCTTTCAGCTAAAGTTACATCTCCATCTTCTCCCCTCTGTTTTTTGTCTTACTGCCTCACCATCATGTGATATAACAGCATATTCTCTCATTAATTTCCTGTCATTCGACAGTTTCACCATTTTAACTCCACTCCTAAGATCTTTTAATGCCAAGGAAGAATCTCACACCCTGGCTACTAATGGTCATATCTCAGCCTGGTTTCGAGCTACAGATGTGATTCAGAGCTCACGATTAACGTGAGACCAGATTTTCTGCCCTAATTGCAGCCCATCCCAAGATATCAGGAGTTAAAATGAGAGCGTCAGTTATATGGCAGCTCACACTTGCGACTCTCACTTTAAGGGCAGGTACAGGTGACTTTATGTTCTCCATCCATGAAAAAGGTCCGATTATGCTAATCACACTCTGATCTGAGAGGGATCCGTTTTTCTCGGATTTCGAGAATTGAAAAAAAAAGTTTTCTCCATCTTCTCAATTCAGTCTGTCTGTGTAAATTGGACCACACTCTGATGACATCCGAATGCGATCCCATATTTTCCACGGATCAATAGACATGAATGTGCCATCTGATCGCACACAAATTATGCATGCTGTAATTTTTTTCCTCAGACCACATCTGTTAAACTTTTATTTTAATGAGGTGTAGTGCATTAGATTTTATGTTTGAATCACACTTTTAGCCACAAATATCAATTTCCATACTTTTTTTTAAATAATAAATGTAACTTTGACTCAAAATTGCATGAATGTGCCTACATGTATAAAATGCTAAGTAGCATTTAGACAATGTGTCAGTCAGATGTCTTATTTCAGAAAACATCGAAATATGAATTTTATCATTTGCATTTATGTAAAAGGGTTTATTGTATGACTAGATGGTGGCCCGATTCTAATGCATCGGGTATTCCAGAATATGCATGTCCACGTAGTATATTGCACAACCCTCGTAGTATATTGCCCAGCCACGTAGTATATTGCACAACCCTCGTAGTATATTGCCCAATCATGTAGTATATTGCCCAGTCATGTAGTATATTGCTCAGTCACGTAGTATATTGCCCAGCCACGTAGTATATTGCCCAGCCACGTAGTATATTGCCCAGTCACGTAGTATATTGCCCAGCTACGTAGTATATTGCCCAGCCACGTAGTATATTGCCCAGCCACGTAGTATATTGCCCAGTCACGTAGTATATTGCCCAGTCACGTAGTATATTGCCCAGCCACGTAGTATATTGCCCAGTGACGGAGTATATTGCCAAGCCACATAGTATATTGTCCAGCCACGTAGTACATTGCCCAGCCACGCAGTATATTGCCCAGCCACGTAGTATATTGCACAACCCTCGTAGTATATTGCCCAATCATGTAGTATATTGCTCAGTCACGTAGTATATTGCCCAGCTATGTAGTATATTGCCCAGCCACGTAGTATATTGCCCAGTCACGTAGTATATTGCCCAGCCACATAGTATATTGCCCAGTCACGTAGTATATTGCTCAGCTACGTAGTATATTGCCCAGTGACGTAGTATATTGCCCAGCCACGTAGTATATTGCCCAGTCACGTACTATATTGCCCAGCTATGTAGTATATTGCCCATTGACGTAGTATATTGCCCAGCCACATAGTATATTGCCCAGCCACGTAGTATATTGGCCAGCCACGTAGTATATTGCCCAGCCACGTAGTATATTGCCCAGTCAGGTACTATATTGCCCAGCTACGTAGTATATTGCCCAGCCACATAGTATATTGCCCAGCCACGTAGTATATTGCCCAGTCACGTAGTATATTGCCCAGTCACATAGTATATTGCCCAGTCACGTAATATATTGCCCAGTCACGTAATATATTGCCCAGCCACGTAGTATTTTGCCCAACCACGTAGTATATTGCCCAGCCACGTAGTATATTGCACATCAACATAGTATACAGCACAGAGCCACGTAGTATACAGCACAGAGCCATGTAATATAATGCCCAGTCACGTAGTATATTGCCCAGCCATGTAGTATATTGCCCAGCCACGTATGTAACAGGTTAAAAAAGACTTAAACTAAAAAATAAACATATACTCACCTTCCAAGGGCCCCTGGCGCTTGTGTGTGGTGCACGCGGCAGCTTCCGGTCCCAGGGTTGGTATGAGCGCAGGACCTGTGATGACGTTGCGGTCACATGACCGTGAAGTCATGGCAGGTCCTTCTCGCATAGCATCTTTGGCACTGGAACGTGCCGCTTGCACTGCCGAGGAGAGGGCGCATGTCGGAGGGTGAGAATAACGTTTTTTTATTATTATTATTATTATTATTATTATTTGTAACATTAGATATTTTTACTATTGATGTTGCATACACATATGTGAGTTACCCGCAGTATAATGCGGTCCATTACCCCTGGCATTAACCCTGTGTGAGCGATGACTGGAGGGGAGTATGGAGCGGGCGCTGACTGCGGGGAGTATGGAGCGGGCACCGGGCACTGACTGCTGGGGAGTAGGGAGGGACTAATCGGACTGTGGCCGTCGCTGATTGGTCGCGGCAGCCATTACAGGCAGCTGGCGAGACCAATCAGCGACTTGCATTTCCATGACAGAGACCGCAACCAATGAATATCCGAGCCAGACAGAAGGACAGACGGAAGTGACACTTAGACAATTATATAGTAGATTCGCCATACTGCTACTCTACCCTGCTTGAGCTTCCTTCTGATGTTTGCTGATAGACAAACACATTGGGACACTTATACTCTCTGCTACAGAGATATTGTATATTTATGCAACCATTCCTTTACCATGTCAACTATATTTAGTTTAGCGACAATGCCTATGTGTCATACAACCCCTTCTCAATCACCTCTGGTGTCGGATCCATTCCAGTGGTGTCAGCACTTGCTCTCCTGGGGCTTGCGTAACTTTATGTCACGCAATCCCTGAGGCAAATGACCAAACAAACACTTTACTCGCCTCTTCTTTTGGAAAAATCAGACATCTGAAGGAATAGAAGGCAGCAGAAGCTCTCACTTCCTCCGGATGTCAGTTATGCTTGAAGGAGGGGACAGTGAAGTTGTAGCTGACTGGAATGCAGATATTACTACACTAGTCACAGGAGAGCCAATGTTGACACCGCTGGAACGGCACCAGTGCCAGAGTATAAGTGTTATTATTTTACATGGAGGAAACATGATTGAGAGGCAGTTGTCTGAGTAGTAGATAACCCCATTAACCTTTTCCCATTGTTTTATTTTATCCTACCCTCCTAGCAACTAAGTGATGTCAAAGAATAATTAGAAACCCTAAAGAAATAAAGTTTTCATTGTTTTCTTAAATGCAAACACTGCAGAGAGTCTGATATCAGTTATGAGCTTGTTGGTCATGTTATTCCAAAACTAAGAGTGCCAGTATGGAGTTAGGCCTCCTTTTAATGTTATAAAGTTTGGCGTCCGTACTGAACATCTACTGTTCGGACACGGACACCGAACACGGACTTCTCTAGGAAGTCCATGTTACTGTTCGGGTTCGGCCACCCGAATGCAAGGTGTTTGTCTCGCCCCCTGCTGTGAGTTTTGCCCGGCGGGTTTACAAATAAAGGGGAACCCACGTCGTTTTTTTTAAATTATTTATTTACAGCGACTGATAAATACTTCCATCAGCCGCCGCCTGCTCTCGCTGTTATTAGCTGCAGCAGGCGTAGGCTGATGGGAGCAGTAGTTCCATCAGCTGACACCAGTGACCCCAGGTATATTTTATACCTTCGATCACAGTTGAATGATCATGCTGTTGGACCGGCGGTGATGATTTTACCACCGATCAGAAGCAGTGTTTGTCACGCTGTCATGTATATGACAGCGTGTCCAACACTGGATGTTTGGGCCCCCCATTAAAGTGAATGGGGTCCGGGTTAGGGTCCGGGTACTGTTCTGGTACCCGAACCCAAACATTTGTAACTGATTGGCCGAACCCGAACATTCAAGAGTCTGCCCATCTCTACTTATAATCACTTCTTTTGAGAAACCCTTTCCTATTCTTAATATGTTTGTGGGAACGTATAACCATTCAGTGGAAACAACATTGCCTTTGACTCGGATCAAAACCAGATGTGTGTCCATGACTTTATGTGGACACACGGTTGCAATAAAACATGTGAACATCTCAACAGATTATAATAGTTACTTGTTCTACATGTGAAATTCAGAGATATAATACGTACAGTATGTGATTCATGGATGTCTAAATGAAGCCTAAAGAGTTCTCCAGGAGTAAATGAAGTGGATTTTAAAGTTGATTTTTAATGCTAAGTTGCTTCAACATCAATCGAAAAAAAAATTGTCTGAACGTGCTTTAATAACATGCGTTTTTGGGCACATTTCCACTGCAAAAACTGCTCCAAATGCACAATAAAATTTATGTAAAATGCTCATTGTGCTACAATCTAAGTGGGTAAAAAATGGCAAAGAATTGACATGAAGAAAAAAAAAATAGGTACAGAAAAAGCACTAAAGAATCAACATGGTGCTTTTTCATATTACACGGAATAAATGCAACCTATGCACTATATCTGTGTTTTCTCATTCAAATGAATGGGAAGCTTGTTGCAAGCAGATTTTAAGCGTTTTTGTTATATGGATTTTGGGGTGAAATTCATGCAAAAAAAACTTGTCAAACTCTCCGTGTGAACAAACCCTGAATATGATATAGCCTATAATTGTGGCATTTGCAATACATACAATATACGTTACCTCTTTCAGGCATAAAGTATAGTTCATAATAATATATTTACATAAAACGGCTTGTCTGGCCATGGGGAAATTACCAGCAAACTGCTTGGCTTATCAGATCGGAACATTATGTGTTTGAGCGGTTGTCACATGACTGCAAAACTATGGTCACCTGCTGACTAGATTCTCATCCGCTTCTCTCAGGGCTCTATTTCATATATAGTAGAACATTGAGAGAAGCAGATGAGGATCTAGTATGCAAATCACACACTTACGGCCATGTTTTTCTCTTTTCATTCTTGCACTGAGGATTATCACAAGCAGAAGATTCACTTTACATGTGTATTCCATTCATATTTGCATGGCTTTTCGAATTTTAGTATATTCTTTTGTTAGTTAAACTTCGACTTGTAACATGGCATACACGATCCCACTGAGTGGAGGAAGGGGTTAATTGTGGAAGGATTTCATGGCATGATGCGCTGCTTAAACTGCTTCGACTGTGCAGGTTTTAAAAAATGCATTTAGTTCACCGTCCAGGTTATTGATAGCAAACGCATGCCCTGAGAAATGCCTCTTCATTGCATCATTTGCCATATGCTTCACGTGTCATCAGATTAACAAAATACATCAATCACAGTAGATGGCTGTTTCTTCATTTTTTGGCAGCAATGTTACAGTGAAGAAAACACTGGTGTTTAATATAGAAGGACACAAAAATTTGATAACACTTGTCTTCTGGAATAAAACCAGTCTGTGAGCATCTTTGGCCACGTTAATGCTGGTGCCATCACAATGGAATCTCAATAAATCATCACAATGGTACAACATTAGAGATAATGGAATATTTAAAGGGGGCCTGCCCAAGCCAAAAGCAGCATGGATCAGACACTGACTGTTCGATTCCAGCGTGGTATGTATTACTCTAAAACACTACGGTGTTTCAGAGTAAACATTCTTTGGAGAGTCGACCATGAACTATGGCCACAATTCATTAAGACAAGCGTTGTACATGACAGTGTTATTGAATGCGGATGGTTGAGTAAGAGATGCTTGACTCATCAAGAGGAGCACACCACTTATTGAATCAGGGGCATCTTACAAGTGGTGTACTCCTCAGTGTCCATGCACCTCGCTTAGAAACCTTTCTCTTGTCATGGATTGGAGTAAAAGTTCTGGTATAAAATGCAACACAACTGATCATGAATTTAACAGGTGTCCCTTGCTATGCCCCTGTCCCAACTCAGCTCCACCCACTTTTGCAGAACTGACTGAAAATAGCATGAAACCGGCAAAAGTCGCAATTTACTCCGAAATGTTATGAATTTTTAAGGTACTTTATATCTGGCAGGTGTCTTGAATAATTAGTCTTATGTGGTCTTCTCCCACCCTGCTACAGTTGACTGACAGGTCTCTCCTTATATGTGTATATAAAAATAGACTGGCTTCTCCCACCCTGCTATAGTTAATAATCTCTTTATTTATATAGCTCCAACATATTTCGCAGCACTTTACAATTGACTTACAGGTCTCTTCTTATACAATGTGTACATAAGAACAGACCGGCTTCTCCCACCCTGCTACAGTTGACTGACAGGTCTCTCCTTATATGTGTACATAGGAATAGACCAGCTTCTCCCACCCTGCTACAATTGACTGAGATCTTTCCTTATATGTGTACATAGGAATAGTCCGGCTTCTCCCACCCTGCTACAGTTGACTGACAGGTCTCTCCTTATATGTGTACATAGGAATAGATCGGCTTCTCCCACCCTGCTACAGTTGACTGACAGATCTCTCCATATATGTGTACATAGGAATACATCAGCTTCTCCCACCCTGCTACAGTTGACTGACAGATCTCTCCATATATGTGTACATAGGAATACATCAGCTTCTCCCACCCTGCTTCCGTTGACTGACTCGTCTCTCCATATATGTGTACATAGGAATAGACTGGATTCTCCCACCCTGCTACAGTTGACTGACAGATCTCTCCTTATATGTGTACATAGGAATAGTCCGGCTTCTCCCACCCTGCTACAGTTGACTGACAGATCTCTCCTTATAAGTGTACATAGGAATAGTCCTGCTTCTCCCACCCTGCTGCAGTTGACTGACAGGTCTCTCCTTATATGTGTACATAGGAATAGATTGGCTTCTCCTACCCTGCTACAGTTCACTGACAGGTCTCTCCTTATATGTGTACATAGGAATAGATCAGCTTCTCCCACCCTGCTAGCGTTGACTGACTCGTCTCTCCTTATACGTGTACATAGGAATAGATCGGCATCTCCCACTCTGCTACAGTTGACTGACAGGTCTCTTCATATATGTGTACATAAGAATAGATTAGCCTCTCCCGCCCTGCTACCGTTGACTGACTCGTCTCTCCTTATATGTATACACTAGATGGTGGCCCGATTCTAGTGCATCGGTATTCTAGAATATGCATGTCCACGTAGAATATTGCACAGCCCACAAAGTATATTGCCCAGCCACGTAGTATATTGGCCAACCACGTAGTATATTGCCCAACCACGTAGTATATTGCCCAGCCACGTAGTATATTGCCCAGTCACATAGTATATTGCCCAGCCACGCAGTATATTGCCCAACCACGTAGTATATTGCCCAGCCACATAGTATATTGCCCAGCCACATAGTATATTGCCCAGCTATGTAGTATATTGCCCAGTAACGTAGTATATTGCCCAGCCACGTAGTATACAGCACAGACACGTAGTATACTGCCCAGCCACGTACTATACTGCCCAGCCACGTAGTATATTTCCCAGCCACATAGTATATTTCCCAGCCACATAGTATGCAGCCCAGACACGTATATTGCCCAGCCACGTAGTATACAGCACAGACACATAGTATACTGCCTAGACACATAGTATATTGCCTAGCCACGTAGTATATTGCCCAATCACGTAGCATACAGCACAGACTCGTAGTATACTGCCCAGTTACGTAGTATACTGCTCATAAAATACGAACAGCACTGATAGAGTAAATAGGATGAATGCTACTGTGTCCTGAGGTCGCAGCATGTCCGCCGTGCACACCGTGCAGCCTGGAAATGCCGCCAGGGGCGGAGCATTCCCAGACACGTGCTCCACACTGGGGGTCCGGGATAACACGGCCACGCTTCCCCGTGCTGGATGAGAGGAGCTGCTGGCAGTGGAGGCTCCAGTTCAGCACATGTAGTGCTCTTACCGTTACTGAAGCGTGTATTCCTCCACAGAAGATGGCGGGACTGTGCCCGGTGCTACAGCCGCGGCCAGTGTGACGACGCCCCGGGCCAAGAGGTACATAGAGCACCCGGTCTGCCCCGGGGACACCCTGCAGGGCATCGCTCGCAAGTACGGGTGACGGTAAGCAGGGGACGGGCCTGGGAGCCTGAGGGCAGTGTGCCAGGCTGGTGGGAGTGTGGAACCCACCACCTGAGCTGTGTGCGGGCAAGAGACTGGCACTGCCGGGGTCTGCGGGGGGAGACCGTGGTGCACAGGGCATGCAGTGCTAGGCCCAGCGCACACTGCAGGGTTTGTGTGTGTATGACCGGAGGGGAGTATGCGGGCGCCGGGCAGTGACTGCAGGGGAGTAGGGAGGGACTAATCGGACTGTGGCCGTCGCTGATTGGTCGCGGCAGCCATGACAGGCAGCTGGCGAGACCAATCAGCGACTTGGATTCCATGACAGACAGAGGCCGCTACCAATGAATATCCGTGACAGAAAGACAGATGGAAGTACCCCTTAGACAATTATATAGTAGATAGGAATAGACCAGCTTCTCCCACCCTGCTACAGTTGACTGACAGATCTCTCCTAATATGTGTACATATGAATAGTCCGGCTTCTCCCACCCTGATACAGTTGACTGACAGATCTCTCCTTATATGTGTACATAGGAATAGTCCGGCTTCTCCCACCCTGCTACAGTTGACTGACTCGTCTCTCCATATATGTATACATAGGAATAGTCCGGCTTCTCCCACCTTGCTACAGTTGACAGACAGATCTCTCCTTATATGTGTACATAGGAATAGACAAGCTTCTCCCACCCTGTTACAGTTGACTGACAGATCTCTCCTTATATGTGTACAAAGGAAAAGATGAGCATCTCCCACCTTGGTACAGTTGACTGACAGGTCCGTTGACAGGTCCCCTTTAAATGCTACTTGATCCCTGATGCAAAAGTATAGTTAAGTGTGTTCCATTTGGCATAACCTTATGCTGATCTTTGGTTGTTCATCCCTGCACTTTGCAGCATGATAGTGATTCATGTTTCCACCCACATTCAAATTAGTAATAAAATTATATAATACTCATCGCAAACAGTTCAGTGTTTGATCATTCGTGTCTGGCCTACATAAGTAAAAAATGGCAGCTAATGTGTTTGAATTGATCTTGATGTTCTTCTATTCAAAATAATGGCAAGGATGTTGATGAAATACCCAAATAGTCTTTTTTCGAATGCTGCATGAAAGGAATTAATATAGTCTTTATACAAAGATCAGATGCATAGTGTTTAATGAAAAAGTAAAATGAATAAGACAATCCTTGAACCCTAAATGTAACAATGTAGACGCATATGGAATATGTTATATCAGAAGAAAGAGAACTTGATCTCTGGCGCCACCACGTATAATATTCAGGATCTGATATCAGGTGCTATAAATTCTGAGAATATTAAGAGTCACCAGCAATTCAGTGACCATATAAATGCCAAAGGCCAAGTACATTGTACATGTTACATACTGTACATATGATAGTCTCCCTCTAAACACCTAACATATACTTTCCCTACCTGCCAGCGGAGGGTGGCACCCTAGGGGGGGACATGATATGGCACCCCTGCTTCACGGCGGCTCTCACTTCACTTTCCCTAGTTGACCCTTGCAAAAGGGGATGGGGAAGTGGGGGAGGGATTATATTGATGAAACGAAAAAATATAATTATATATAATTCCCAACTCATAAACTTGAATAAGATGACCAGTAAAATAAATCATGTATAGAGACCCAGCAGATAACAAAGCTGATCATATGCATTATTTGCACAATCATAAATAACTTTATAATAATATAATATTAAATATTATAAATAATCCTTTTATAATTATAATATTAAATAGTATAATATTAATAAACTATTTGCACAAACAATATAGTTTCTGATGTTACTCATCAAAATATATAGAGTATATACTCCTATCATCATGATATTACTTATCTCAAAAGTTAGTTGGGTATATACTCCCACATCTACGAGTCACCCCTCATTCCAAAGATTCCTTAGGAGGCTTTATAGTGATTAGTTCTGCACTCTCAGATATATCAAGATCTCCTTTATCCTGCCATGATATTCATGTACTGGGTGCCTTGACTGTGTGCAGAGCATCATGAAATCTGAAGATTATAACAAAATGTGTGTAATTGCAATAATTTTGTGGTAGAAATACCATATATGCTCGAGTATAAGCTGAGATTTTCAGCCCATTTTTTTAGGCTGAAAGTGCCCCTCTTGGCTTATACTCGAGTCATTTCCAGGGGGTCGGAGGGGGAGCGGCAGCTGTCACATCATACTCACTTGCTCCCAGTGCGGTCCCTGGCAGCTTCTCAGATGCGATACGATGGTCTCCGGGCGCCGCAACTGTTTCTGGGTTCAGCGGTCACGTGGTACCGCTCATTAAAGTAATGAATATGGACGAGACTCCACTCCCATAGGGGTGGAGCGCATAGTCATTACTTTAATGAGCGGTACCATGTGACCGCTGAACACAGGAACAAGCTGTTGGCCCGGGACGACGGAGAAGCAGGGACCGTACCGGGAGGGTGAGTATAACGGGGCGGGTGAGCATTGCGCGATATTCACCTGTCCCCGTTCCACCGCCGGGCTCCGTCTTCTACGTCCTCTGGCTGTGACGTTCAGGTCAGAGGGCACAATGACGTGGTCAGTGCGCACCCTCTGCCGGAACAGTCAGAGAGCCAGAAGATGGAGCAGGACAGGGGACAGGTGAATATCGCAAGTGCTGGGGGCCTGAGCGACGAGAGGTGAGTATGTCATTTTTTTTTCATTGCAGCAGCATTATGTGGGGCATAATCTATGGAGCATCTTATGGGGCCATCAACTTTTGTGCAGCAGCATGTGGGGCATAATCTATGGCACATCTTATGGGGCCATCAATCTTTGTGCAGCATTATATGGGACATAATCTATGGAGCATTTTATGGGGCCATCAACCTTTGTGCAGCATTATATGGGGCATAATCTATGGAACATCTTATGGGGCCATCAACCTTTGTGCAGCATTATATGGGGCATAATTTATGGAGCATCTTGTGGAGCCATCAACCTTTGTGCAGCTTTATATGGGGCATAATATTGTATGGAGCATCTTATGAGGCCATCAACCTTTGTGCATTATATGGGGCATAGTATTCTTTGGAGCATCTTAAGGGGCCATCATTAACCTTTTGTGCAGCATTATATGGGGCATATTTTAATATGGAGCATCTTGTGGGGCCCACCATGAACTGTATGGAGCATTATATGGGGCTCCTGATTCAATATGGATATTCAAAAACACTTAACCTACTGATGTCTCAATCAATTTTACTTTTATTGGTATCTTATTTTATTTTTTAAATTTACCATTAGCTGCTGCATTTCCCACCTTAGGCTTATACTCGAGTCAATAAGTTTTCCCAGTTTTTTGTGGCAAAATTAGGGGTCTTGGCTTATACTCGGGTCGGCTTATACTCGAGTACATACGGTACTTCATTTTCTGGAACAATTTCAAGGGTGCGAACACTTTCGGCCTCGACTGTATGCTGTAGTTCCCAAATAATTCCTATTTAAAGAGGAAGGATTATATGTCAGGTAATTGGTGTCGGTTGATAAAGAAAAAGGTACTGCCTGCAAAATTGATTTCTAACAGACCTCTTAAGCAGGATGAGGTTAATATTGCATTCGTGGTACGACCCGCTTCTGGAGAATCAGATTCACATGAAAATGTGATGTACATACAAATATTATCTATCAACAAATATTAACTATGGATATATTTATATTCACAGTCACACACATAGACATATGGTGTAAACACATGGTAAATTGTAACCATGATGCTGTCATGTGTCACGGGCACTGCATCGCCAGATTCTGAAACTACAACCACCAGCTAGATTTGTATGTGTATGGTACGGACATATACACGCTGCACAAACCATTTAAAGACCTTTTCACTTTCACAGCATTAAACTATGCTCATTGAAACACAAGTCTATCTTCATTTTGTGTTTAAAGAACTAATGTTAGAGTGATACTTGGAATACGTAACGGGAAAGGTAATGATGATTACCTAGAGAAACTTCATCTGTGCAAATTATCATAAGAGGTTTTCGCGACTTAAAAGCTAGAAATGATTTTCCATATTGCTGGAAATATAACCAATTGTCTTTTATAGGAGATATTTACCTAGACTACAATTGAAAAGGGTCAATAATGTAACACTATCTGTTAATAGCTTTACCGTATGTGTTTTTGATTAAACAACAATATTAAACCAAATAGCGCTTTGGTAGGCTGACCAAACAAATCTGCAATGAAAAATGTAAAAGGGATGGTGGTGAAGCTGTAGAATATTTTTAAAGGGGTTGTTTCCACATGAGAAATGGTTAAAATAGCAAACTGCTTAGAAAAACAAGCAACTTTGCACTTGACTTATTATTAAAAATCCTATTAGTTCTCGATAATGGATAGATATTTAATTCTCTGTGCAGCAGCTACATTTTAAAATTATTAAAGACTTTTGATTTTATTTCTGGAGCTGAATACCCTTTTTTCTTTGTTGCCTAGGTTACCTTCTATCTCTGCAGTCCTATAAGTGGTGGCCAGTCTCCAGGGCAAGGTGCGCAGAGCCTGCAAGCCGTTTGCTACGCAGCTTGCAAATTCTGTACTAAAGCTAACTGGATTATCATAACCTGCTTTCTTCATAGCCCCTGCTCTCATTTGATGATGAAGAGTATTAGCTACCTCTGCTCGCAGAATTGGAGAGAGTGTGCAGTTTGGACCAGCTGCTCAAATATGTTACAGGCCCAAACTTTCAATCTGTGTTAGTGCATGGTTATCAAGAAAAGAGAAAGTCAGGAGGCTGGGGGAGCACTGCACTTTTGAAGTTTGCTCTTAATAAAACCCCTTTAATTTCAACATATAATACAAGGCCATGACAGAAAAAATACTGGCTGCATAAATAATAGAGCGGGGTTCCCTTTTTTGTCCCTCACTTAATGCTAAATGGCTTTTCTTAAGTCCGCCGTGCGGTTACAGAAATATCAGCCATTGTATTCAGCAGTAAATCTTATGGTTTTTACAAGGGGAGTGGCTCACTGGGTAATAATGCAGAGCAACCTGAAGACACGCCCCAGGGAATCCTGTGCACTACGCCCCATTGATCAGGACCAAACATCATTATTTTGAGTTCCCCCTTTTTAATAACCAGTAAATGCTAAGCAAACAGCTTTGAGATTATATTATTAGCCTGGGAAGCTTCATGGATATTTGCCTCTTCCCAGAATTATAACACTAGCTCACAGCTGTCTGCTTTCCCTCAGCTGGTTAATAAAAGTAAGCCATCCATCATACAGTAAACTAAACATGAGTGCACTAATTATTATGATTTTTATTAATATACAGCTGCTTCTCACAAAATTAGAATATCATCAAAAAGTTAATTTATTTCAGTTCTTCAATACAAAAAGTGAATCTCTTATATTATATAGAGTCATTACAGACAGAGTGATCTATTTCAAGTGTTTATTTCTGTTAATATTGATTATGGCTTACAGCCAATGAAAATCCAAAAGTCATTGTCTCAGTAAATTAGAATAATTAACAAAAAACACCTGCAAAGGCTTTCTAAACATTTAAAAAGATCCCTTAGTCTGTTTCAGTAGGCTCCACAATCATGGGGAAGACTGCTGACTTGACAGATGTCCAGAAGGCAGTCATTGACACACTCCAAAAGGCAGGTAAGCCACAAAAGGTCATTGCTTAAGAAGTTGGCTGTTCACAGAGTGCCGTATCAAATCATATTAATGGAAAGTGGTGTGGAAGAAAATAGTGTGGTAGAAAAAGGTGCACAAGCACCACCGTTGCTTTAAGAGCACTCCTTGTGTCAAGCCACTCATGACCAATAGACAATGCCAGTAGTGTCTTACCTGGGTCAAGGAGAAAAAGAACTGAACAGTTGCTCAGTGGTCCAAGGTATTATTTTTAAATGAAAGTAAATTTTGCAATCAAGATCCCAAAGTCTGCAGGAAGAGTGGAGAGGCCACAATCCAAGCTGCTTGAGGTCTAGTTTAAGTTTCCACAATCAGTGATGGTTTGGGGAGCCATGTCATCTGCTGGTGTAGGTCCACTGTGTTTTATCAAGACCAAAGTCAGAACAGCTGTCTACCAGGAAATTTAAGAGCACTTCATGCTTCCCTCTGCTGACAAGCTTTCTGGAGATGGAAATCTCATTCTCCAACAGGACTTGGCACCTGTCCACACTGCCAAAAGTACCAATACCAATACCTGGTTTAAAAACAACAGTATCAGTGTGCTTGATTGGCCAGCAAACTCACCTGACCTTAAGTCCATACAGAATATATGAGGTATTGTATAGAGGAAGATGAGAGACACCAGACCCAACAATGCAGATGAGCTGAAGGCTGCTATCAAAGCAACCTGGGCTTCCATAACACCTCAGTGTTGCCACAGGCTGATCGCCTCCATGCCACACCGCATTGATGCAGTAATTTATGTAAAAGGATCCCGACCAAGTATTGAGTGCATTTACTGAACATACATTTCAGTAGGCCAACATTTTGGATTTTAAAATCCTTTTTCAAGCTGGTGTTATAAAATATTCTAATTTACTCAGATAATGACGTTTGGGTTTTCATTGGCTGTGAGCCATAATCATCAACATTAACAGAAATAAACACTTGAAATAGATCACTCTGTTTGGAATGACTCTATATACTATATCAGATTCACTTTTTCTATTGAAGAACTGAAATAAATTAACTTTTTGATGATATTCTAATTTTGTGATAAGCACTTTATTGTAATATTAACTTGGCTTTCTTGTGTAATGAATGATTGCATTATACCTTTTTCTGCAAATTTTGGCAATTCATAACAGTGGCCTATGGGAAGATTCTCCTGTTCTCCTGTGGGCCAGTCCAATCCTTCCTGCGGCTATGGCATCTTAAAGACTATCACATAGTGTACAGTGGTGGTCAATAACTGGTCCATCATAAATCAGCAGTTCACAGTAGAGTACAATTTCTACGGCAAAGTCATTTTCCATCTCAAGAGTCACTGGGTAAATCTCTCTGTTATGTAGTGTGTAAGCTCAGCAGGGTTCTCTCTCTCCATCTCCTTCAATATATTTATTTATTAATATTTATTTATCTCATATAGAGTGTAAGCTCTTATGATCAAGTGGGGTCCTCACACTCTCTCCCTCTACTATTGAGTTTATGCTGATCAGTGGGGTCATAACTATCTCCTGTATTGTGTAAGCTCTTATGGTCAGCAGAGTCCTATCTCTTTCTCCTGTAGAGTGTAAGCTCTTATGATCAGTGGGGTCATCTCTATCATTAGTAGTGTGCAAGCTTGTATGGTCAGCAGGATTCTTTGTCTCTCCTATAGAGTGTAAGCTCTTCTGAACAGCATGTTTCTCTCTATCTCTCGCTCTGGTAGAGTGCAAGCTCTTAGGATCAGTGTAGTTATTTCTCTCTTCTGTGGAGTATTGGCTCTTCTGGGCAGCGAGATCCTCTTTCTCTCTTCTGTATAGTGTCGGTGGGTCCCACTTTTTCTCTCCTCTCCCCCTTGTGTATTTTAGCACATGCTTTCCAGTATTGAGATTTGCACAAATTTATCTACTGTGAAGGAAATCTTTTGGAAAACCTCGTCGAAGTTTTGGAGTTGCAGGTAAAATATCCTTTAATTCTACAAATTGAATTCTATCACTCTACTTAGGCTAGGCTCACATCGCAGTAGGGCAATCCATTTAACGGCTCCATTTCTAAGTGGCACTAACACTATGTAACGGATCCGTTAACGCACCGCGTTTTCGTGTCCACTACGGTGAATGGAAGCGTTTGCTCTGCATAGAACTCTATTGTTAAAGCATGCTAACACATGCCGATGCAATGCAACCATGCGTTAAGGCATGCGTTAACGCGATTGCAAAAATACAGACAATTTGGGGCTCATCGTTAGTGCATCCGTTTAACGGATCCATTAATCAGATTGCCATAACGCGATATGAACCTTGCCTTTGTGTGTGGATATCAAATTCTACTAAGCTAAATATAGAAAAGCTGACAATATCTTCGAAAAAGTTCTGTGAATACATGAATACACGCCTTTCTATTGCAATCAGAGCCTGCATAAATTAATATTAAGACTTGCTTTTTACCGTCGAGCCGTGCATTATCGGAAAGCAAATAGATCATTATTCTCATCTTTACACTGACAGCATAAATATTATATAAGCGGTTTGGAAAGACAATGAAAACAAACTCACAACAGTATCAGTGATATTCCCTTTGGACTGATTAGTTTTAATAGATAAGTGCCTACTGGCTTGGGAGCAGTACTGGCATGTGTCCATAAGTGGGTATTTAGTGGTATCGTTTTACTGCAGCTTTTGTTAACCATTAGTCAGATATTGAATGTCTCTTACTTATTTAAAGTGTGCTCTAATCGATATTCCTATACGAGCCATGCAGAAAGCACATAATATGGAATAACCACAGGAAACATAAGTTTAAGTTCCTCATAAGTCATAACTGCTATGTATCATAAAGCAACACATTCTTATATGCTTGAATCTGCCAAATGATATTTAGAATGAATTCTGACAAGGACAATATACAGTATATGTGTGCGTGCAATATTCAAATGTATGGAATCTATGCCAGAATATTTTTGCAATTATATGACTTTCACTTATTAAAGTGATATTTAAACCCTAGAAATTGCAATTTAGTTAGGGTCTGACTGTTAAGACTCCGACAGATATCTAAAAAGAAAAGGCCTTGTTTAATACCATGGTTGTTGAAAGTAGGCACTTAAAAGAGCTCAATTGCAATTCAACCACCATTAATCTTAAGTAGTAGTATGTGCTAGCAATTTGCTGTGACGTACTAGAGACAGAATATTATTATTTATTATACTTACAATACATAGCGCGAACATATTCCATAGTACTTAAAAGCCAATATAAACATTAGAGTAATATAGGCCAGATTTGTGGAATTGACTGACAGTCCAATGTGTATGGGGACCTCCTGGCTCTCCTCGGATTGATAATGTTGGGGAAAGAAGGACCCATCATGTCATATACCTGACAGGTGATCACTTTGTTCTATGTGAGATAAGCCACCGGAGGAGTCTGGCAGCGTCTCTCTCTTACAGAATAAATGAATGCTCGACAGAGTTTAGCATTCCTGTGGGTGACTTGACAGTGATAGCTGTTGTCTGAATGATCATTTCTGACAGCTCTTTATTGTGTATGGGGAATTTTAGACACAACTCACTATCCCAATCTATCTAAATGTTCTATTGGAATGTTTTTTTGGAGGAAACGATTATACCTTGGGAGAACCCATGCAAACACAGAGAGAATATGCAAGCTCCAAGCAGATGATGTCCTTGATTGGATTTCAACCCAGGACCCCAGTGCAAGGCAATAGTGCTTAACCATCACCTAAATATGTGTTTAGTACCTCTTTAAGTGATGGTTGTGTTACTAGATCATATTGCCATTATTATTATTTTTATACACTCCCTTCTTTGCTCAGAGTCCCCAAAATTTACTCGGCAGTCTCTCTCTTCATTTAAGCAGAGCGCCTGGTCTCAGACTCTTTCCTCCACTACTTACACTTATCTCATCAATCACCACTAAAGATGAGCGGATCACTTTGTGCAGTCCTGGTCCATGGTCCAGGTCAGTGATCTCTGGCCATGGACAGGAGCTACTCCAATCTCATGTACTTCCGAGCAGCTTGCCAGCTAATCATAAGCCCAGTCTTGGATCTCGGAATGTAAGGAAATTTGCACAGTTCCTGGCCTGGAGCACAGACCTGGACCGTGGACTGGGATTGTGCTCACCTCTACTCTCACCACATCACTACTAATGATTAGGGTATCTTCTAAAATTTAAATTCTCCAGCTTTGCTGAATTTGGTTGGGAAATTCTATTCCCACCTACTTGATTTGCACAATTCTCCAATTGTCCTGAAAAGACTTGTATAACACCCTGAGATCTAATAAAACTGTATCCAAACCTTGTTAAGGTCTTTAATGCAAACATAGCCTTAGATCTCATTCAGATGTCAGTTGCGTCATTCAAATGTTATCTGTGTTTGTCACGGATCGTACATGTACCGATAATAGTCTATGAGGCTTTTCACATGTCCTATTTTATTTCCTCAGACCAAGTTGTTCTGTGCAATAGACATGTGTGAAATTGATCCGAGAGCCAGATCAAAATTGGCAATGGAAGTTTATGGCTCTGTGGAAAAAAATCAGACAACATCAGCATAAACTAATAAAACACTGACCAAACTCTGATGAAAATCTGATCAAAAACACTGATGAAACTGATGTGACATCTTAGTAATGTTAATGTGTCACAACATAAATAGCTATTAGTAATCGGTGGTAGTCAACAATAACCTGTGTCTGCACTGTCACAGTTCTTGTGTTTTTACTATTTTTCTTTAGATTTTTGACTTTCTTTTTACACATTTCCACTTTTCCTAAAAAGGAGAAAGCAAAAATGTTAGTCAATCGCCAGAAAATAACAGCAGCAAAAAACCATAGTATTGGTATCGTGTGTGCCTACATCAAATTGGTCTGATTAAACAGGTGTGCAAAAATTAGTAGGTTGTGTGGGACTTTGTCAGGCAGTCACAGAGTTAAATGTCTGCGTTAAAAAGAAATACAAAATAGGTGTAAAGAAACCACAGCCATTTAAGGCCTCATTCAGACATTTGTGCTTGTTTATGTACCCCCAAAAAATGGTTAGCGTGTCTTCAGTGTATCATCAGTGTTTGGTCAGTGTGTCATAAGTGTTTTTCATGTATGGATAAAGAATTGCATTACAGAACTTCTCCTATTCATTACAATGCTAATCACGGACAGCGGATGCCATCCATGTGTTGTCCATGATTTTCATAGACACATAGACTTGCACTGCCACTTTTCACAGTCGACTCCGCGATTTTTTTCAAGGACATATGGTCAGAAAAAAACACAGCCCCACAGATAATAATGGGTACATGTTATATCCGTGAAAATCAAGGATAGAACACGTATGTGGAAAAAATAAGTTTCTCCACCTTCTCCGATATATCAGAAAGTATAAAATGGCACACGGATGGCATAGGCTTTCATTGCTGAGCTTGATCTGACAATTGGATTAATATTGGTCATGTTTCCATGATTTTGCACAGACCACTCTGTCCACAAAAATCATGGGCATGTGAACAGCTCCATAGACTCTCAAATGCTCTCTGTGAAAAACATGGATGGCACTTGCACTTGAAAAACTGACGTGTGAATGAGCCCTAATTCTGTGACTGCCTTACAAAGTGTGACACATCGCACTGATTGTTTGCACACCGGTTTACTATAATTTGACATTCACACACTCACCATAGCCATACTGATGCCTGTGGTTGGTTGCTGATATTTTTATTTTTTGCTGTCTACCTATCATATTGTGTTGCTCCTTTTTAGATGAAGAGGAATTGTGTTTTAAAAAAAAGTCAGATAGGATGGGACCATAATGGCAAATGGCAGATAGGATGGGACCCTGCTCTGGGATGTCAATGTGTTGTACAAGGGGTAACATTATGTCTGATTTATTGTTCTGTTTGAAACGCACATTAAAATTTCCTATAAAATGTGGATTTGAAGCCGTTTGTAAATTTTGCCGCATTTAAATGTGGTGACTGAGGCATTCTGACCACATGAGCTGGACAATCCTCGAAATCTAGATGTTTAGTGCCCACGCTCATTAGGCTGCTTGCATAAAGTGCAGTATATCATGAGCCACAAGAGTGTTACCGAAAGACAATCCACTTTTATCATCGCGCGCCTGGCCCCATATCAATCATTAGACCATTGTCAGTATGACTGATTGTGTTACTAATGGCTATTATCAATTGGTGACACTCATGCAGAAATCTATGAACGCTTGTGTTACTATAGTCACAGTGACACAGAATAAGAACTGCTGTCCAGCATTTATCAGTTCTGATACTGACTCAGTAAACTTGCACATTTGGCCAAGTACATCGAGCAGGGAAAGATGTGACATCATTATGTGGTGTGGTGGCATATTCAACATATAACGTTATGCCAGGTTTACCGGCAGGTAGTAGGAGGTATAATATGCTCTGGCCTGGCAGCCATGGTCCTGCGAATGTTTCTGCTGATCTCTAGCAGTCAGGCATCTGGAGAAACAAATGAATGCAAGAAAAATCAATACAGTTACATCTGTCCAGCAATAGTTCTCTGCCAGCCTTCAAGGATATTGTATGATACTTTGAAACCATCACTCCAACTTATAATATCCATGGCCAATCTAACACGTGTATGGTTGGAGTAACCCTATATGACAAATAACCTCTATATGCCTAGTGAAGGCATGCAAGAAGTAGTCATACACATTAATAGAGTGTCTTAAGCCACATTATTATATTAAGGATTGATTGGATGTGTTTATAGGATAGGAGTAAAAAGGCAAATATTAGGTAGTACCCATTTGCTTTATTTTCACATAGCCTGGAACTGAATGTCTAATTATACAGCATGTTCTTTAATAAGTCACTTGGACCATTAAATATGGTATTTGCACACGAGCAGTACTAATTTGCATGCTCCAAATATCTTACTGATCCCATCCCCCATTCATTGAGTTATGCAGCTGTATCTCAAAAAGACCACTGGGAAATGAGCTGCTCTTGATGTTCTTCCACTTAGTAAATCACAAGAAATTGTTGGCTGATGATGTTGGAGATGACGCTAATCTACAGCATTGCATTGCAGGCAGAATTCACACATGCAGCATTTCATTCATATCTCCTGAAGTTTGTTTGATGTTGGTCCCAAAATGGAAATAAAGAGCTTTGTGAAATGTCTATATGGAGTTATACAGTATGTCATACATGTGGATTACTTGTACTAGTTCAGAAAGATCAATTAAGCTGAATATAGTACATGGGATTGCAGCCCACAAAAGCCATGTCTCATAGATTGTATGGTCAATTTGTGCATGAATCATATTAGGCTTTTTATAAAATGAATATAATAGTAAAAACGAAGACAAGGTTAGCTACTAACCAATCTTAAAATGTGTTCTATTGCCCGGATTCATCAAAGCGATTATGGAAGAATTCTGGCGTAAATCCATTTGAAAAATTGCAAAATTATTTGCAGCATTTTGCGTTATTACATCAGTTTTGAAACAGGGCATGATGCCAGCTTGTGTAATTCATGATGAGCTGACATGTACCTTATGCAAGAAATCTTATTCCAGTGCCTGAATGTAGAAAGATTTCTGGCATTGATCATGGAGATGCACTCCACATATCAAGGCATGTGCCTCTTAATGAATAAAGAGCATGTGACTCCAACACATCTCCTCATCAAGACCAGTGTTGTTCATACCAGTCTTGATCAGTCGAGTCGTAGCCTTGAAGTCTCATCCCACATGCCAGGACCCATGCAAGACAAGAAGACATCATGATCAGGCACGGACTGGGGCTGAAATTCAGACCTGGCATTTAAAATCACACAGGCCTATGCTGTCACTGTCCCCAAGCACCAGATGGGATATATTACTAGTATTACCCTGGATGGAGGAAAGCAAGATTTACTACAAGACCAATATTTCTAATGATACCCGTGGCCTGCTGGGGTAAGTGATGGACTCAGTGACTTTGTGCTCCGTCACAACTCTTAACAGTATAGTTTTCTTGAGAACAACAATTCTGTTAACGTAGCAGACAAGGCAGCCCACAATCAGACAGGCCCTTCTGGCATTTGCCAGAATTGCCAGATTGCCAGTCCGGCCCTGATCATGGTACAGACATTACACATAATACAGACAAGGCAACGTTCTTATGTGCAAGTGTTTTAGACTAGGTAAAATAATCCGTGAGTGTCCATGTCATATATGCTGTGTAGAAAATGTACATCTTAAAATCCACTATACACAACAAAAGATTCAGTAATTTTCTTCTGTTCATCAGGCTAATGGTGGTCATACTTTGGTGTAAGAAATATTTCCATGGCACACATTAAATACACCAGCCAAATTGTTTTGTTGCAGACCAAGTGCATCCTCTACGGCACAGAGTACCTATGCTATAATTGTCAGTTCCAGCAGGCTAATGACCCTAGATAACAAGGAATATGGCTTTTCCAGCTGGTTCAAGAAATATAACCTTTTCATCATACTGTTATTGCCAGAATCCTGGCATAAAATTGTTTGACATGTTGCAACGTTTTTTGCAGAACTTATAGTTGTGCAAAGATAAACAAATTACAACAGCAACAATTTACAACAGAAATGTACTCCACTCACAGACTAGCTTACACTTCTTGGGATGGTGGACGACAGCTAAAAGATGGGTCTAATTCATGAAGAGCCTTTCACTGAATTTGGAGCGTCTTACTCCATCATCGAGACTACATACAAAATACCAGTCCTGATGACTTGGGGCAAATGAGTTCAGTGTACAACCTGCACAACCTCAAAACTACAATCCAAGAGAGCATGGGGAATGGTCAGAGAGGTTAAACTTTTGCCAACTTCTAATGAAGTTTTGGGGCACCTGAAATTATTGACTTCCTGTTCTTCCTACACAACACTAAGCTGGTGCAAAGACTAGAAATGGTTTTAAGTTTGAATTTTGGTAAAAACCATGACTGTCAGGCAATGACATAGTGAGAGGCAGCCTAAGCCATTTATCAAAGATCAAATTGAACAGAGTTTTGCCAAATCAACTCCCCCCCCACCTCCACAACCTCCTTTTTAACCCAGCCTATTTTGACCATAATGACCTGGCCATTTTTTTGCAATTCTGACCAGTGTCCCTTTATGAGGTAATAACTCAAGAACGCTTCAACGGATCCTAGCGATTCTGAGAATGTTTTTTCATGACATATTGAGCTTCATGTTAGTGATAAATTTAGGTCGATAATTTTTGCATTTATTTGCGAAAAAAATGGAAATTTGGCGAAAATTTTGAAAATTTTGCAATTTTCAAATTTTGAATTTTTATTCTGTTAAACCAGAGAGTTATGTGACACAAAATAGTTAAGAAATAACATTTCCCACATGTCTACTTTACATAAGCATAATTTTGGAAAGAAAAATTTTTTTTGCTAGGAAGTTATAAGGGTTAAAAATTGACCAGCGATTTCTCATTTTTACAACAAAATTTACAAAACCATTTTTTTAGGGACCTCCTCACATTTGAAGTCACTTTGAGGGGTCTATATGGCTGAAAATACCCAAAAGTGACACCATTCTAAAAACTGCACCCCTCAAGGTGCTCAAAACCACATTCAAGAAGTTTATTAACCATTCAGGTGCTTCACAGCAGCAGAAGCAACATGGAAGGAAAAAATTAACATTTAACTTTTTAGTCACAAAAATGAATTTTAGCAACAATTTTTTTATTTTCCCAAGGGTAAAAGGATAAACTGGACACCGAAAGTTGTTGTACAATTTGTCTTGAATACGCCGATAACCCATATTTGGGGGGAATCACTGTTTGGGCGCACAACAGGGCTTGGAAGGGAAGGAGCGCCATTTTACTTTCTGAATTAAAAATTGGCTCCAATCTTTAGCGGACACCATGTCGCATTTGGAGAGCCCCTGTGTGCCTAAAGATTGTAGCTACCCCACAAGTGACCCCATTTTGGAAACTAGACCCCCAAGGAACTTATCTAGATGCATAGTGAGCACTTTCAACCCCTAGGTGCTTCACAAATTGATCTGTAAAAATAAAAAAGTCCTTTTTTTCACAAAAAAATTCTTTTAGCCTCAATTTTTTTGTTTTCACATGGTAACAGGATAAAATGGATCCTAACATTTGTTGGGCAATTTCTCCTGAGTACACTGATACCTCATATGTGGGGGTAAACCACTGTTTAGGCACATGGAAAGGATCGGAAGGGAAGGAACGCCATTTAACTTTTTGAATGAAAAATTAGCTCCAATTGCTAGCGGACACCATGTCGTGTTTGGAGAGCCCCTGTGTGCCTAAACATTGGAGCTTCCCCACAAGCGACACCATTTTGGAAACTAGACCCCCCAAGGAACTTATCTAAATGCATAGTGAGCACTTTCAACCCCCAGGTGCTTCACAAATTGATCCGTATAAATGAAAAAGTACTTTTTTTTTCACAACAAAATTACTTTAGCCTCAATTTTTTCATTTTCTCATGGGCTACAGGATAAAATGGATCTTAAAATGTGTTGGGCAATTTCTCCTGAGTACACGGATACCTCACATGTGGGGGTAAACCACTGTTTCGGCACACGCCAAGGCTTGGAAGGGAAGGAGCGCCATTTGACTTTTTGAATGAAAAATTAGCTCCAATCGTTAGCGGTCACCATGTCGCGTTTGGAGAGCCCCTGTGTGCCTAAACATTTGAACTCCCCCACAAGTGACACCATTTTGGAAACTAAACCCCCCAAGGAACTTATCTAGATGTGTGGTGAGCACTTTGAACCCCCAAGTGCTTCACAAAAGTTTATAACGCAGAGCAGTGAAAATAAAAAATCATTTTTTTTCCTCAAAAATCATTTTTTTAGCCCGCAATTTTTTATTTTCACAAGGGTAACACGAGAAACTGAATGCCAATATTTGTTGTCCAGTTTGTCCTGAGTATGCTGATGCCCAATATGTGGAGGTAAACCACTGTTTGGGCACACGTCGGGGCTTGGAAAGGAAGTAGTGACGTTTTGAAATGCAGACTTTGATGGAATGGTCTGCGGGCGTCACTTTGCATTTGCAGAGCCCCTGATGTACCTAAACAGTAGAAACCCACCACAAGTAACCCCATTTTGGAAACTAGACCCCCCTAGGAACTTATCTAGATTTGTGGTGAGCACTTTGAACCCCCAAGTGCTTCGCAGAATTTTATAATGCAGAGCCGTGAAAATAAAAAATCATTTTTTCCCCACAAAAATATTTCTTTAGCCCCCATTTTTTATTTTTCCAAGGGTAACAGGAGAAATTAGACCCCCAAAATTGTTGTACAATTTTTCCTGAGTACGCTTATGCCCCATATGTTTGGGTAAACCACGTGCCTAAACAATGGAAACCCCTCAATTCTAACTCCAACACTAACCCCAACACACCCCTAACTCTAATCCCAACTCTAACCATAACCGCAATCACAACCCTAACCCCAACACACCCCTAACCACAACCCTAACCCCAACACACCCCTAACCCTAATCTCAACCCTAACCCTAATCCCAACCCTAACCCCAACACACAACTAACCCTAATCCCAACCCTAACCACAAGCCTAACCTTAACCTCAAAAATTCGGGCAAACAACCGCACTCAGACAATTGTCTGAGTGCGGTTGTTTGCCCGAATTTATGATTGAACTGGATCCAGTCCAGGTTCAGCCAGCACCAGCTCCATTCCACAGAGTGTATGCCTTTTTCCTTCTAACCTTAACCTCAACACACCCCTAACCCTAATCTGAACCCTAATTCCAACCCTAACCCTAATTCCAACACTAACTCTAGTTCCAGCCCTAACCCTAAGGCTATGTGCCCACGTTGCGGATTCGTGTGAGGATTTTTCCGCACTGTTTTTGAAAAATCCACAGGTAAAATGCACTGCGTTTTACTTGCGGATTTAGTGCGGATTTCCAGTGTTTTTGTGCGGATTTTACCTGTGGATTCCTATTGAGGAACAGGTGTAAAACATTGTGGAATCCGCACAAAGAATTGACATGTTGCGGAAAATACAACGCAGCGTTTCCGCACGGTATTTTCCGCACCATGGGCACAGCGGATTTGGTTTTCCATAGGTTTACATGGTACTGTAAACGTGATGGAAAACTGCCACTAATCCACAGCGGCCAATCCACTGCGCATCCACAGCCAAATCCGCACCATGTGCACATAGCCTAATTCTAACCCTAATTGCAGCCCTAGCCGTAACCCTAACCCTAGCCCTAACCTTAATCCTAGCCCTAACACTAACCCTAGCCCTAACCCTAGTTCTAACCCTAACCCTAGTTCTAACCCTAACCCTTGTGGAAAAATAAAAATAAATATATTTTATTTATTTCATTATTTCCCCTACCTATGGAGGTGATGGGGGGGGCTTTATTTACTTTTTTTTTTATCACTGTGATAGGTTATATCACAGTGATCAAAATGTACCTGCAATGAATCTGCTGGCCGGCAGATTCGGCGGGCACACTGCGTATGCGCCCGCCATTTTGGAAGATGGCGGCGCCCATCGAAGATGCCGGACGGACACTGGGAGGGTCATAGGTGAAATATTACAAATTGCTCTGATTGGATGTTGCACTTTTAACAGCCAATCAGAGCGATCGTAGCCACGAGGGGGCAAAGCCATCCCCCTGGGCTAAAGTACCACTCCCCCTGTCCCTGCAGAACCAGGTGAAATTGGAGTTAACCCTTTCACCCGATCTGCAGGGACGCGATTCCTCCATGACGCCACATAGGCATCACAGGTCGGATTGGCACTGACTTTCATGACGCCTACGTGGCGTCACAGGTCGGGAAGGGGTTAATCCTTAGTTGCCAACAATGCAGTCTTTTTTTGCTTACATGAATAAACTTTGCCAATAGCAAACGAGATGGGAATAATTAGAACTGAGGCTGCATCTCTCTGAAGATCCCTTTAACGTCCCCATGATCTGCTTGTATAGGTTCACCAATGCTATCGGAATAAGCAAATACTTATTATATAAATGTATAACCAGCAGAATTACAAAGGAAAGGACCCCTTTCAGAATTTATTGTTTTAATATGTTCATATAAGTCATATGTGTTCATAATATCCATTGACACAGAATAGAATGTGTCAGATTTCATTTCTATGTTGCTCCATGCAAAGTGCTAATAAGGAGGTCTACAGGTCACCGCTCTGCTTTTTGTTCCCTCGTAAAACAGGAAAAGACAGCGGTTATTGAAAAGGTCTAAAAATATCCTATCATTTTTATTCTGGCTGTTTGGTCCTAAATTGTGCATTATTTGTGCTATTTATATCATCTGTATGATACGCTTCTGAGCGGAAACAGTCGTTCCGGCCTGGAGAAGAGAAGATGCATCAAATGAAGAGCTGCACCAGTCGAAAAGAAAGGATTATGTCTGTCCGAAGACAGAAGATGCCATTTATAGAAGATGATTGGTACTGGCGGTTTTCTAATTAAACACAAGCAATGTTACACTTCCAGCTTTGAGGAACAGAAAATGCCTCTATCTGACACTATTCTGAGAAATATCACAATAACGGCTATTGATGGACGTTCTTATTTCCATTCTGTTTTTCAATACTACATTATATTACATTCAATAATTTTCTCATATCTTTACTATATTTTGATTTTTTTTACCTCTTTTTACATAACTATGCCTAGGATGCATGTGGTCTGATTAGTAAATACACTTCATATCGTGACTGAGTTACCGCTATCATCCAACACCGCCTGTTAAAATGATTACTGGGCAGAAGCACTGGGCTATAAGAGCTGTAGTGACAGCGGCAGATCATCCAAATAGCATATTTGTTAGGGGGGATGTCTTTCCATTGATCTTCAGGAGCACACTGCTCTCCAGCCTCCAAGCTTTCTGCCTGTCAGAATGCGGTTTGCTCCTGAACAATTTACTGGATGAGTGGCATAATTAAAGAAGAACTCCCATCAAAGTTTTCATCCTTTTAATATATTGCAATCATCTTATTATATAAAAAACTTAAACAGTAAAAAATACAAGGTTCCCTCAAGGAGTACACTACATTAAAAAATAATAATGAATATTATGAGTAGCAGTAACAAATGCAATAAAAAGCCAATGGGCCATAATATTATGTGTGAAGGAAAAAGCCTCTAAAATAGCATGTGGTAAATGGCAATTAGAATAATATGGTCTCAATTTGTAGCATTAAGCGAGAATAGGAGCAAAAAGTTGTCACTACATATAGTATGTCGTAGAACCAAAATAAACATTATCATCAAACCTATATGTGGCACCCCAGGAGTCCGGTTGCCACAGTGGCATTGCCTCCCTCACAGGGAGTAATGTCATGCCTGGAAGCAAGGAGGGGTCCCCTTACCAGGTGTCAGTAGGAGAGAAGTACAGCAGAACCTGGGGAGTGGAGCTGTGATTAAACTCGCCCCAGAGCTGAGCGCTAGGAACTGGATACCAGAGTCTGTGGTTGCATGGGAACTGAAGTCCCGGCAACTAAATCTGGAGGGTGGGGGACTGCAGGTCTCCTATCCCGATCTAATACCCGGAGGCACAGCAGCATACCACAGCCTGGAGCTGACACAAAGGAGCGGCACCTGTGGTAGGCTTCAGCTGCCTGCCATGCAGGCAATGGTTAATTTTTAAAAACAGAGAGACAGTTAGCAGCAGGAGGGTGAGCTGTTAAGCAGCAAGGAAAAAAAAAGAATGACAGGGCAAAAGGATGGCCTCCATACCTACCTGGCCAGGTGTATCCAAAGATTGCTTCCAGGCTGCCTGGCTCTCCATTATGATCTGTTACCAGTACCCCAGTCTGTTTTATCAACCATCAACTAAAGTAAAAGAAAACTACAGCCCTTGTGTCATTCAGTGATCTCTTGCGCCCTGAGTCCTGCACCACAAGGTACACGAAGCCTGACATAAATGGGCCCTGGGGCCCTGCTCCCCCTGTGGGGCGCAGAACCATCCCAGTTGCATCACCATCAACCCCAGCGGTCTCCTTTAGCAGCATCGGCCATCTGTTGTGGAACATCACAGTTAAATCTCATATACATATTCCCCATTTTACAGCACAGCCAGGGCCACGGAGTCGAGTCACGGCGCTGTGATTTCCCCAAAGAACTGTCCGACCCGGTTCCGAGTACCCCATGGCCCTGGTGGGCATGTCAGTTATGTAGTATAAAGGACAGTCCGTAGTTCATGTAATAAATGTATCCATATATATATATATATATATATATATATATATAGACAAACAAACCTAGGCTTCAATAATACAACAATTAATATCTAGGAATCATTTCGTATGGTAATGCAACCTATGGGGAATTCTGACAGTATTGTAGAGAAGGTGAGTACATACACCAGTAACCACAGTAAGTAGATGTAAATAATGCTAAGGTAGTAAATCCATGCAAACCTGTAAGAAAGTAGCTACCTAGTGATGTCCAGAACTATGACGCGTGTTTTACCCTGCTTCCTCAGGGGACGTGTGTGTGCCAGCCCCAATGCTGAGCCAGTGCCAGTTAGGTCCGGGGGCGCAGTTACAGCCACTGCTCTGAATACTCAGAGCGCCGCCCGGTGACTATAACTAGAACACTGCTGTTGTATGAAATTCATTTTCTCACGGCAGCGTTTGGTGCTGGGCATGATAGTTACACTATTACCTTGCAGATTAACCCCCTCTTATATCTTCAGGTTAATAGCAATTTTTCTGGTGACAGGTTCCCTTTAAGTTGGTGATCTTAACTGCTAAAATCAGCGCCAGCTTTGCCTCTGCAGCATTGAAGGAGCGAAAGGGCGCTGAAACTGACTGTATCTGGACATTTTTAGTGCAGGACTTACAAGCTTTACAGCCAATAACTCTTAAATATTGTGTTCCTTGCCTAGGAGAATCGACATGACTGATAGAGGTGGCCAGTAACCTAGGCAACAAGCAGTACACAATACTGTAGAATTAAAACTCCCTTTGTTTTTTGAGAACAGAGAGGATTCTTAATCTAATATATAAAGCTGAATGTGTGTGTGTGTGTGTGTGTGTATGTATGTCCGGGATTGACATCTGCACCGTCGCAGCTACAGCCGCAACATTTTGCACAGTCACATGTGTGAACCCCGAGAGCGTCATAGGCTATGTTGTGAGGTGAAATTTTAACCCCGCGCTTTCCAATTCACCAAACAATTTTGCCCCTATCTACATAATGGGGAAAAAGTGAAAGGAAAAGTGTTGGAGGCGTCGCAGCTACAGCCACAAAATTTTGCATAGTCACACGTCTGGACCCCGAGATCATTATAGGCTATGTTGTGAGGTGAAATTTTAACCTCGCACTTTCCAATTCACCAAATAATTTTGCCCTTATCTACATAATGGCAAAAAAAAAGTGAAAGGAAAAGTGTTGGAGGCAAATTGACAGCTGCCAGATGTGAACAAGGGGGACTTAAAGAATGAGAGCGATGGCGCCAAAAAGTATATACCGTACAGTTGCTAAGGTGGGGCCCGGACATGTGATACTCACCACACACAGGGATATGAACACACACAAAATGTGCCACACACTACCACGTGCTTGAACAAATATCACCCTCAGCACACATTTCACCACACATACACCAACCTCGCCACATAAAAGTCGAAACACAAAAGTCGCCGCTCAAAACTCGCCACGTGCAAAACTCACCACATGCAAAACTAGGCTCACGCAAAACTCACCACACGTGCAAAACTCACCTCATGGGAAAACTCGCCACACGCAAAACTTGCACCGGTGGAAAAATTGCCACATGCACAAAAGTTGCAACACATGCAAAAGTTGCCTCACACAAAACTTGCACATACTCAAAAGGCACCACACATAAAACTCGCCACGTGCAAAACTCGCCATGCACAAAATTTGCTGCACACAACTTGCTACACTAACCTGTCACATGCAACTCGACACACAAAAAGTTGCTACACGCATGTCGCCACACAAAACTCATCTCACAAAAGTCGCTACATGCATGTCACCACACGCAACTCAACACACACAACTTGACACACGAAACTCGCCCTAAAACACACACAAGTCTGGTATTATCCTTCAAAAATAAAAATCTGATTAATAAGCAGACAAACTACAAGAGCAACAAATGTACCATATAGGAAATACGGCAGCTGTCAGTCACATAACCTGTCTATTATGTGTATGTGTGAGCTAATATATACTGCCAGGGGGGAGGGCTTCCTGTAGGCTGGGGATTTATCAGGCTGCCAATTTAGCTTACAAATACTGAGGTAAAAATATTGACCAAATAACGTGTGAACGAGGTCTAATACAGGAGGAAATGACATACAGATATATACTATGTACAGGGGAGATAACACACAGGTATATACTATATAGAGGAGGAGATGACATACAGGTACATACTATATACAGGAGGAGATGACATACAGGTATATACTATATACAGGAGGAGATGACTCACAGGTATATACTATATACAGGAGCAGATGACCTACAGGTATATACTATATACAGGAGGAGATTACATACAGGTATATACAGGGGGAGATGACACACAGATATATACTATATACAGGGGAGATGACATACAAGTATATACTATATATAGGAGGAGATGACATACAGGTATATACTATATACAGGGGAGATGACACACAGCAGGTATATACTATATACAGGGGAGATGACATACAGGTATATACTATATACAGGAGATGACCTACAGGTGTATACTATATATAAGGGAGATGACAAACATGTATATACTGATGTGAAAATGAGAGGTGTGAGGTGAAAATGAAAAGGTGTGAGTGAAAAATGAGAGGAGTGAGGGAAAATAGTGGAGTGATCGGAAAATGACAGATGTGAGGTCGAAATGACAAGTGTTAGGGGGAAATGAGAGGAGTGAGGGGGAAAATAAGAGGAGGGGGAAAATGAGAGGTGTGAGGGAGAAAATGAGAGCTGTGAGAGGGAAAATGAAAGATGTGATGGGAAAATGAGAGGCGTGATGGGAAAATAAGAGAAGTGAGGTGCTATACCTAACCACAGATATTTACTATGCCCAGGCAACGCCGGGCTCTTCAACTAGTAACAAGTAAATTGGAAAGTTGTTTTACCACGTTAGTATGCATATCTGACCTAAGATACTAGAATAGTTCAGAATCACACTAAGCTAATAAACATAAAAATATAAACTGCTTATTGTGTACGACTTTATCCACAAATCGAACACCAGCATTTTTTGTTTGAATTTGGATGTAAGCTACTATGAATTATGTTATAAAAGAACTGCAACCGCAATTCAGAAGTTTGCATATTGTGCACCCATGTTAAACAATTACAACGAGCAAGTGACTGATAAGAAAGCATTTATATATTATATATTTTATATATATATGTATATATATATATATATACAGTGGGGCAAAAAAGTATTTAGTCAGTCAGCAATAGTGCAAGTTCCACCACTTAAAAAGATGAGAGGCATCTGTAATTTACATCATAGGTAGACCTCAACTATGGGAGACAAACTGAGAAAAAAAAATCCAGAAAATCACATTGTCTGTTTCTTTAACATTTTATTTGCATATTATGGTGGAAAATAAGTATTTGGTCAGAAACAAAATTTCATCTCAATACTTTGTAATATATTCTTTGTTGGCAATGACAACAAGGTCAAACGTTTTCTGTAAGTCTTCACAAGGTTGCCACACACTGTTGTTGGTATGTTGGCCCATTCCTCCATGCAGATCTCCTCTAGAGCAGTGATGTTTTTGGCTTTTCGCTTGGCAACACGGACTTTCAACTCCCTCCAAAGGTTTTCTATAGGGTTGAGATCTGGAGACTGGCTAGGCCACTCCAGGACCTTGAAATGCTTCTTACGAAGCCACTCCTTCGTTGCCCAGGCGGTGTGCTTTGGATCATTGTCATGTTGAAAGACCCAGCCACGTTTCATCTTCAATGCCCTTGCTGATGGAAGGAGGTTTGCACTCAAAATCTCACAATACATGGCCCCATTCATTCTTTCATGTACCCGGATCAGTTGTCCTGGCCCCTTTGCAGAGAAACAGCCCCAAAGCATTATGTTTCCACCACCATGCTTTACAGTAGGTATGGTGTTTGATGGATGCAACTCAGTATTCTTTTTCCTCCAAACACGACAAGTTGTGTTTCTACCAAACAGTTCCAGTTTGGTTTCATCAGACCATAGGACATTCTCCCAAAACTCCTCTGGATCATCCAAATGCTCTCTAGCAAACTTCAGACGGGCCCGGACATGTACTGGCTTAAGCAGTGGGACACGTCTGGCACTGCAGGATCTGAGTCCATGGTGGCATAGTGTGTTACTTATGGTAGGCCTTGTTACATTGGTCCCAGCTCTCTGCAGTTCATTCACTAGGTCCCCCCGCGTGGTTCTGGGATTTTTGCTCACCGTTCTTGTGATCATTCTGACCCCACGGGGTGGGATTTTGCGTGGAGCCCCAGATCGAGGGAGATTATCAGTGGTCTTGTATGTCTTGCATTTTCTAATTATTGCTCCCACTGTTGATTTCTTCACTCCAAGCTGGTTGGCTATTGCAGATTCAGTCTTCCCAGCCTGGTGCAGGGCTACAATTTTGTTTCTGGTGTCCTTTGACAGCTCTTTGGTCTTCACCATAGTGGAGTTTGGAGTCAGACTGTTTGAGGGTGTGCACAGGTGTCTTTTTATACTGATAACAAGTTTAAACAGGTGCCATTACTACAGGTAATGAGTGGAGGAAAGAGGAGACTCTTAAAGAAGAAGTTACAGGTCTGTGAGAGCCAGAAATCCTGATTGTTTGTTTCTGACCAAATACTTATTTTCCACCATAATATGCAAATAAAATGTTAAAAAAACAGACAATGTGATTTTCTGGATTTTTTTTTCTCAGTTTGTCTCCCATAGTTGAGGTCTACCTATGATGTAAATTACAGACGCCTCTCATCTTTTTAAGTGGTGGAACTTGCACTATTGCTGACTGACTAAATACTTTTTTGCCCCACTGTATATTGTGAGGCTGTGGCCTCTAATACAGCTAGGGGGCGCTGTTTGTTCTCCCCAGAATGTGCATGCAGACGGATGAAGTCCATAGGTGTGCATGAGAGTCACGGATCTCCGGTCCGGGTTTTCCAGGTGGCTGAAGGCCACAGGTTTGTGTGTGTTTAAAAGCCCTGCAGTAAGGGGTATGGGTGTGTCAGGTGTCTGGCCAGGAGAGGCCAGGTGTGCGTCAGTGTCAGTCTGGTGTGTGCTGGTCTGCCGAGTGCATGGAGGCAGAGACCAGCAGAGCCAGCACCCAGGGAAGCTGAATAGCCTGGCACCCGCAGCGTACACAGAGATGCAAGTCGTCCATGGTACTAGGCTCGGATGTGGACAGTCCTATGCCCGGAGGTGGATGTCCTGTACCCGAAGGAGTCGGATGTGGACAGTCCTGTGCCCAGAGGTGGATGTCCTGTGCCCGAAGGAGTCGGATGTGGACAGTCCTGTGCCCGGAGGTGGATGTCCTGTACCCGAAAGAGGACTAGCATGTGCAACGATTGCAAACAGGTGGATATGGTGCCTGGCTGCTATCCGGAGGATATCCTGAACTGTGTACGACTGTGTGAGTAATGAGTCTGTAAGAGACTGTGATACAGCGATGCAGGACACCCACGAGAACTAGTCAGAGGAGGGCTGGCGTGTGTAGTGTCTGCAACATATGAGGCTGTGTGCACGGAGACGTATGAAGACTGTGAGATGGCGTGCGGTCGCCCAGGGAAACTGGACAAGGGAACTCTGGCCTGTTTAGGGACCGCAAATCTAAAGCCATGTGATATGCATTACTTTCAACTGGTGTAAACTGATCACTGAAGTTATATGCATTTATGTGAAGTGGACTTTAAAGGGATACTGTCACCTGAATTTGGAGGGAGCAATCTTCAGCCATGGAGGCGGGGTTTTGGGGTTTTTGATTCACCCTTTCCTTACCCGCCGGCTGCATGCTGGCTGCAATATTGGATTGAAGTTCATTCTCTGTCCTCCGTAGTACACGCCTGCGCAAGGCAAGATTGCATTGTGCAGACATGTACTACGGAGGACACAGCATGAACTTCAATCCAATATTGCAGCCAGCATGCAGCCAGCGGGTAAGGAAAGGGTGAATCAAAAACCCCAAAACCCCGCCTCCATGGCTGAAGATTGTTCCCTCCAGATTCAGGTGACAGTGTCCCTTTAATGCTGTGAAGAAACACATTAAAAGAGTCTTTTGTGTTTGAATTTGTGACGATGCTGCTGCAGCTTTACAATTTATATATATATATATATATATATATACATATACAAGACCTGGTTGAGTGGTTACAATGGTCACGAGATTATACAACAGATACATTTTCTCTTTTAGGGAGTTAATAAACATTTGCTATATACAAGAAAGCCATGCAGAGTTGATAACATGATTATAATTCTATTATTATTTAAACTGTATTGGGCTACTTACTGGAGATGATCAGATCTTTTGAAATTCAAATTCGCCAGGTTAATCAACTTTTTTCTAAAAATAGTAAATTCACCATACATTGCAAGTACTCCACTTGCCCTTAGAAGATGTGTATAACACTTTGAGGTCTCCTAAGAATGCATGCAATACCTTTCTTTTTAACGCAAACGATGCCTTAGTACTGTCAAAATGACCTAACCATAGAAATGCAAAGTGACCTGGTAGTTAATAACACAGTGCAAAGACAGACCTTTCATGTTTTTAAAATTAAAAGCAGTCCAAAAATTATCCCTCTTTTTAGTCATTTGTGATCAGGCACACATTTCTCTGCTGAAAACTGACTCAAATCCCCAGTATCACTATTAAAGGGAACCTGTCACCTGAATTTGGCGGGCCCTTTTTTCGGTTAGATGGGCAGAGTTTTTGGGTCTTTTATTCACACCTTCCTTTCCCGCTGGCCGCACGTTGTCCGCAATATTGTCTTGAAGTTGATTCGCTTTCTTCCATAGAACACGTGTGCGCAAGGCAATCTTGCCTTGCGCACGCGCAGTATGCTTTGCCCAACTGCGGGCAAAGCCGAAAAGCATTATTGCGCATGCGTCGGCGCACTATGTCCCGGAACACAGCGAAATACTTTCGGGACATAGTGTGCCGGCGCATGCGCAGTAATGCTTTTCGGCTTTGCCCGCAGTTGGGCAAAGCATACTGCGTGTGCGCAAGGCAAGATTGCCTTGCGTACGCATGTTCTACGGAGGAAAGTGAATCAACTTCAAGACAATATTGCGGTCAGCGTGTGGCCAGCGGGAAAGGAAGGGGTGAATAAAAGACCTGAAAACACCGCCCATTGGACCGAAAAAAGGGCCCGCCAAATTCAGGTGACAGAGTCCCTTTAAAGGTAACATGAATCTGCTGTGACTTACTCTTACTCACTGATGGTGTTTCTGCTAGTGGCTTCCACATTTTTTTTGTGGAAGGAAAGTATGTCCTGCATTTGGCATTTGGCCAATCTTTTAGAGCTTTGACATCCAAGCTCTATTGCTGGTCATTGATTTCTGATGTCCCATCACTATCCTAAAACCACAATAAAATGGCTACTGCATTCCTTGCCTAGGCTTTTATATAGACTTTGATGGTCCCTCTGGATTGGCTACTGTGTATCATGGGATGTGATAGCTCCAAGGGATTACGGGGATGACCATGCAGTTGTGCCTAAGATCATGTCAGTCTTCTATGATCGATGCAATATTCTGCAATGTGTTACAAAGCAGCGGGTAATTTTGGATGATGCACATGAATCGAATCACAAATTGTTCAACATCGCCGAGACCTTGGAACTTCATCATATTCAACACAAATTAAATTCTTGAAGTATCGATGTGATCAGTTCTATTAGTTACATTTTTTGCTATTACCCTTCAGACCCCTTAGCCTGTGTTTCAGTGTACCCCCTACATTCTGATGGGCTGGCAGAAGAGTTGTGTCCACGTAGCCTATCATTGCTGCATTCTTTTTAATGTGTACGTTTATCACATAGTATTTTGAAGAGAGCGAAAATGTGTTTTCTGTTTGCATCTGATTATTAACGTTGCAGTGATTGTAAATCACATAATAACACAGGTACGGTATCGGATCAGGAGCACGATTACCTTCCCTGGATACACGGAGCTTGTCCATACTGTGTTAGATCTGTAATTGAGGAGGTGCCTACAAATGTTTGCATTTCAGTAAGGAAAGTGGCATTCTCTGCTGCTATAATTGGCCTCCACCTCTCACTTACTGTATTTCCTCACAATAACACTGCGCTTTCTCAAGTAGAAACATAACAAGTGCTGTCATAAAACATGTGGCTGGAGGTGTGAGCAGTCACTGCAGTATTCTCCCTCAGCAGTGCTGGTAATGGAGCTGCTGCCTGGCTCTTCTTTCCATCTTTTTAGTCTTAAAGGCATATCACCATTTTATTTCCTGCATATACATCCATCAAGAATAAATCAATCCAAGGCTTAAAATGTTATGTTATAAATTGCTGTAAATTTAACGCACAGATGTAACTCTTCCGCCCTAATATAAAATCTGTAACATGACCTCTGAAAAGGCATGCGCCATTATTAATAGTATAATTTTCCTTTATGATGGAGGGACCTATAGGCACCATTGGACCCAAGTGCTTGGATTGAACAGACATCCTGGAGCCTCCCTGCTCATAGCCTAGGCTGGGAACATTGTAATAAACATTAAAGCACCACTCCAGCATTTTTTTTGTCTAGAGTGGGGCTTTAAATGTAAATACCCTGCTCCCTGTCTCATACCCACCTGTTGTCCCATTCATTGTTTTCCAGCGTTGCTACTATCATTCTCTGTTGAAAAGTGACCTGTCGGCTGTTCCCGCGTTTGATGGAGGGGCGCGGAGGTCACTTTTCAGTATCTAAATCTATACTTACCTTGTAATGTTGTCACATCCTGTTCCATCCAGATGTGTCCAGATCCCAGAATTCCAAGCAGCGGAAGTTCACCGACCTCCATATCAGGACACCCAAGTGATGGGTGTCTCAATAGGAAATAGCGACCACAATATTGTACAGTTTCACCTGTCTTTCACTAGGGGGACTTGTCAGGGAGTCACAAAAACACTGAACTTTAGGAAGGCAAAGTTTGACCAGCTTAGAGATGCCCTTAATCTGGTAGACTGGGACAATATCCTCAGAAATAAGAATACAGATAATAAATGGGAAATGTTTAAGAACATCCTAAATAGGCAGTGTAAGCGGTTTATACCTTGTGGGAATAAAAGGACTACAAATAGGAAAAACCCAATGTGGCTAAACAAAGAAGTAAGACAGGCAATTAACAGTAAAAAGAAAGCATTTGCACTACTAAAGCAGGATGGCACCATTGAAGCTCTAAAAAACTATAGGGAGAAAAATACTTTATCTAAAAAACTAATTAAAGCTGCCAAAAAGGAAACAGAGAAGCACATTGCTAAGGAGAGTAAAACTAATCCCAAACTGTTCTTCAACTATATCAATAGTAAAAGAATAAAAACTGAAAATGTAGGCCCCTTAAAAAATAGTGAGGAAAGAATGGTTGTAGATGACGAGGAAAAAGCTAACATATTAAACACCTTCTTCTCCACGGTATTCACAGTGGAAAATGAAATGCTAGGTGAAATCCCAAGAAACAATGAAAACCCTATATTAAGGGTCACCAATCTAACCCAAGAAGAGGTGCGAAACCGGCTAAATAAGATTAAAATAGATAAATCTCCGGGTCCGGATGGCATACACCCACGAGTACTAAGAGAACTAAGTAATGTAATAGATAAACCATTATTTCTTATTTTTAGGGACTCTATAGCGACAGGGTCTGTTCCGCAGGATTGGCGCATAGCAAATGTGGTGCCAATATTCAAAAAGGGCTCTAAAAGTGAACCTGGAAATTATAGGCCAGTAAGTCTAACCTCTATTGTTGGTAAAATATTTGAAGGGTTTCTGAGGGATGTTATTCTGGATTATCTCAATGAGAATAACTGTTTAACTCCATATCAGCATGGGTTTATGAGAAATCGCTCCTGTCAAACCAATCTAATCAGTTTTTATGAAGAGGTAAGCTATAGGCTGGACCACGGTGAGTCATTGGACGTGGTATATCTCGATTTTTCCAAAGCGTTTGATACCGTGCCGCACAAGAGGTTGGTACACAAAATGAGAATGCTTGGTCTGGGGGAAAATGTGTGTAAATGGGTTAGTAACTGGCTTAGTGATAGAAAGCAGAGGGTGGTTATAAATGGTATAGTCTCTAACTGGGTCGCTGTGACCAGTGGGGTACCGCAGGGGTCAGTATTGGGACCTGTTCTCTTCAACATATTCATTAATGATCTGGTAGAAGGTTTACACAGTAAAATATCGATATTTGCAGATGATACAAAACTATGTAAAGCAGTTAATACAAGAGAAGATAGTATTCTGCTACAGATGGATCTGGATAAGTTGGAAACTTGGGCTGAAAGGTGGCAGATGAGGTTTAACAATGATAAATGTAAGGTTATACACATGGGAAGAAGGAATCAATATCACCATTACACACTGAACGGGAAACCACTGGGTAAATCTGACAGGGAGAAGGACTTGGGGATCCTAGTTAATGATAAACTTACCTGGAGCAGCCAGTGCCAGGCAGCAGCTGCCAAGGCAAACAGGATCATGGGGTGCATTAAAAGAGGTCTGGATACACATGATGAGAGCATTATACTGCCTCTGTACAAATCCCTAGTTAGACCGCACATGGAGTACTGTGTCCAGTTTTGGTCACCGGTGCTCAGGAAGGATATAATGGAACTAGAGAGAGTACAAAGGAGGGCAACAAAATTAATAAAGGGGATGGGAGAACTACAATACCCAGATAGATTAGCGAAATTAGGATTATTTAGTCTAGAAAAAAGACGACTGAGGGGCGATCTAATAACCATGTATAAGTATATAAGGGGACAATACAAATATCTCGCTGAGGATCTGTTTATACCAAGGAAGGTGACGGGCACAAGGGGGCATTCTTTGCGTCTGGAGGAGAGAAGGTTTTTCCACCAACATAGAAGAGGATTCTTTACTGTTAGGGCAGTGAGAATCTGGAATTGCTTGCCTGAGGAGGTGGTGATGGCGAACTCAGTCGAGGGGTTCAAGAGAGGCCTGGATGTCTTCCTGGAGCAGAACAATATTGTATCATACAATTAGGTTCTGTAGAAGGACGTAGATCTGGGGATTTATTATGATGGAATATAGGCTGAACTGGATGGACAAATGTCTTTTTTCGGCCTTACTATGTTACTATGTTACTATGTAATATGGAAACTGTTGGTGGTACCAGCCTCTTGTGCGGTACCAACAGCGGAACACCGTCGCACCACACACACACACACTGTATACGCCGTACGCACCACACATACTGTATATGCCGTATGCACTACACACACTGTATATGCCGTACGCACCACACACACAAACACACACTATATATTCCGTACGCACCACACACACACATACACAAACACACACTGTATATGCCGTACACACCACACACGCACACACTGTATACGCCATACGCACCGCACACACACACTCTGTATATGCCGTACGCAGCCTCTTGTGCGGTACCACCAGCGGAACACCATCGCGAACACGCCGCCACCGGGATCAGCTGAATAATTCACTGACAGCCACCATCTTTGTACAGGAGGAGCGCATGCGGAGTTTTAATGTGACCGCCGTTATCTGTCTGCACAAAGATGGCAGCAGTCTGATTTACTGTGCCTGCCTGAATTCTGCGCAGGCGCAGTGAATTATTCGGCTGGTGCCGGTGGCAGATGCGCGACGTGTCTTCAGGCAGAGGAAGCCGGTCACATTAAAGGGGTTTTCCCATGAATGAAAGTTCATTTTAAAAATTGTCTGAGTCTGACCGTGTACGAGAGCACATGGGGTACACAGGTCAAAGATGAGATGGCATTAGAGGAGACAGCAGACGGGGAGAGAGAAAGCGCACAGGGGTGAGAGAGACAGAGCACAGGGAGGGAGACTGCTCAAACAGAACAGCACATGAGGGGAGAACACAGCACAGGAAGGAGAGAGACAGCAGACAAGGGGGATAGCACATTGGGTAGACAGGTCAAAGAAGAGAGCACAGACGGGAGAAATCAGCACATGGGGAAAGAGAGAGTGGATAGGTGGGTGAGCACATGGGGGAGAGATTATCAACGCTGCAAAGCCTGCCCCATCGTGACATTACTGCCCTCCCAATGTGATAGCATCAGGCCTCCTTCTAGTACGTCTATAAGAGCCTCATTCTGGCCTTGTTATGGCCCTCATAGATTTGCATAGTTTCTGACTTCCAGCCAGTCAGAAGCTACTGTCACAAGATGGTGTTGCAGTACCAGAGCGGTGCTGAAAAATGGTGAAGATTACTGGGGGCAGGGGGCTTATATTTAAAGCTTGAGTCCAGCATTGAAAAGAAATGCTAGAGTGGTGCTTTAAGGCTCTGATTCATCAAGACGTCCATTTTGTACCCAATCCGTCTGAGGAGTGCGCTCTAAGAACCTGCATCAAATTGATTAAATGGTGTGTATTTGCATCTTTAGGTGCCGTTCACCACTGTAAGAAATGTGCATTAATACAGTTGGAGACTGAGTTACTGGCATAGTGAAAACGACGCAGATTCAGTTTTCCCAGCCTGGTGCAGGGCTACAATTTTGTTTCTGGTGTCCTTCGACAGCTCTTTGGTCTTCACCATAGTGGAGTTTGGAGTGTGACTGTTTGAGGTTGTGGACAGGTGTCTTTTATACTGATAACAAGTTCAAACAGGTGCCATTACTACAGGTAATGAGTGGAGGACAGAGGAGCCTCTTAAAGACGAAGTTACAAGTCTGGGAAAGCCAGAAATCTTGCATGTTTTTAGGTGACCAAATACATATTTTCCACCATAATTTGCAAAATAAATCTTGCCAAATCAGACAAGGTGATTTTCCGGATTTGTTTTTATCATTTTGACTCTCATAGTTGTGGTCTACCTATGATGTCAATTACAGGCCTCTCTCATGTTTTTAAGTGGGAGAACTTGCACAATTTGTGGCTGACTAAATACTTTTTTCCCCACTGTATGGATAGCACAGCATTGATAAGTTGTCACATTATAGTAGTAATACAGAAGCACTATATTACAGTATTATCCAGGCATTACCTGCATATAAATTGCTGTGCAGATTTTTTAGCCTGTCATAAAGTCTGCAGTCTTTGTATCTGATTTAGAAATATCTAGAGAAAAAAATAGAATAAATTACAAAATAGTTGGTGGAAAGCCACAGATATTTCCCTTGGCATTGGAAAAGTATGACACTAAATAGTGCGACATCATTCATATAACCAACCAGGGCAGTTTTACACTTAATAGTATGCTGCATGGCACTCATGACATCGGTGAAAATGTGCTGAGAATGTCATTTCCGATGCTGAAAACCTTCTTTTGGGAATGTAGGTCAGTTTCGCCGTTCTGAACAACTGTCTGTGTTCTGGCGAGCGGCACTGCTTTCACACTGTGCCATTCTGCTTTGCTGCACTCCCAGGCAGTTCATGGATTGGTCATACAGAATTAGCCATGTGCATACTGTGAATGGCAGCATGATGCTCAGTGTAAAAGGTTACCATGGCAGCAATCATAACTGTCTGAACTATAATTAGCGGGTAAATCTCAAGGGGATGTGAGATTCTTTTCTGAGGAATACATAACATCATACATAGAAATGAAAGAACCTCAAGGGGCAAGTACAGAAATCCCACATGCACGTCTGCTTTTTGCTGAGTCTGCTGTGTTGTGTGTTGGCATACTATGCCATATTGCAGCGTGAGTAAAAGACTATATTAAAATGAAGACCAAAAAATATTTTTAACTTTATCATGGAATAAAATTGAAAGAAATTATTACCAGGAGCTGGAAATACATTTTGTTTACATTTCTTATATTAAAGCAAACCTGTCATCAGAATCATCCATGTGAAACTAAAGGTATGGGCAGAATGGCACAGTTGGATCGCCCCCAGACACAGGGCCACAAGTCACTCGGTACCGGTCCTTTCTGCTCAGCTATGCGGTTGTCACGGTGGCTGGACCCGGTCGTGACCCTGCTAAGGGGTGTCCAATAAAGGTGATAGTACAGTCTGTCAGGGGTTCGTGACGCCACCTGTGGTGTTCGGTCAGGGTGACCGACGCTGCTGTGGGGTCCGCTGGGGTGAAGGAATGGCAGCTGGATGGTATACCTTCCCATAGGTGAAGTATGTCCCCAGAGCTTCCCAGTAAGGTAGATGGTGATGGTGTGAGGTGCAGGCAATAACGAGGATACAAAGTTGCAGTCTCTTTACCTCTTTACTGAAGGCTTCAATATCCTCAGTCCAGAGCACGTTCAACCGGGCTATCAGAGACCGGCCAGTCCTATGGGCACATCCAGAGTTTCCCTCGCAGATGGAAATCGTTGCCTACCAATAGCGCCTGTGTGTTGTAGTCCTACCCTGCTGAGCATTTGGAATAGTCCTCACAACTGCTGCTCTCGATCGTTCGTTCTCTACAGCTTTCTTTCTCTCTCTCGTTCTTTGGTTCCAGATGTTACTAGTTTCTAACGTCCCCCAGATATGTTATGGCTAGGACGCCACCCGTTTGACGGGAAGGCCTGGAGGTCTTCCGGGACCCTAGAGACGCCCCTCTCCCAATGTTGCCCCCTATGTCTTCGTAGGTGTAGAAGGTAGACAGCCAACCTATGATTAACTGTCTAGCGAAATTTGAAGTAAGGCCTGAAGTCAGTTACTCCTACGGTGATCCGGCGACCGACTACGCGCCTCAGTAGATGTTGCCTTTCTCTCTCGGCATGACTCTTACTGGCTCTCCTTTGTGCTGATCTCGTTTACACTGTTCCACAATATCCTTCCCTTCGTGTCTCTCTCCTGGATACCGCCGCAGGGTGTGCAGGTGCGGTTCCGTTACGTTCTGTTCGCTAGGCACCTGCCAGGTTCCCACGCCTGACAGGGACCCCCCTGTGCCTTCTCCCTGCAACACCCCCTGCCACGGGATGTTGCCTGGTTCCAACCCAGTCAGCTTCTAACTAACTTCCTCTCCAGCCCCTAGTTTTACCAGTGTGAGGATTGGCCCAATAAATAAAGCCTTTTTCTCCCCCTAGTGGCCGGAGTGTGAAGTGTAATGTGTTCTGGTGATACCTGGTCAGGAGAACTCCTTAGTGCCATCAGACGTGCCGCTGCTCCCCTTTGCGGCAGAACGCCATACTGCAATGACCAGGTCTCTGGGGCACTGCACTCCCCCCCGGTTAAATCCAGTACTCCTGGACTGGGAAGAAGAACAACAATATAACGCAGTGAAAGACATACAAAATTTTTAAATGCTAAGAACAAGTAAATAGAAAAGGTGCTTCCCTTTTTGGGATGTGAGGACACTTAAACGTTACAAACAATAACAATATTAAATATTTTTAAATAACATTTAGAGTATAAATAACTTTCAGTACCCAACTGGGTATTCTACTAAGTGCAAATTTTTGAACAATAAACTAACTCTTCCTTTAAGGGCATATTCGCTGAACCCACTAAAGGCCTACCATAGGATGCTACATAACTCAACTTTTCTTTCTGTTCCAACTTCCCCAATGCAGGACTGCCTAGCTCCTTGGCTGGGCCTACTGTCATTGTACCGACCATCTTTCTACATCTCTCAGGAGGACTCTCTCTCTAACCCCTATGGGTTCACTTCCAAACCTTCCTGTCCTCAATATTTGTCAACATTATTAAACTATCTAAATTCTTCAACATTATTAACGTTTCAACCTTTATTAAAGCAATCATCAAACATTCCCTTTAAGAGGGACCCAAGTCTCTGGTGCAGATTCTCTTTCAGCAAGCAAGTTCACAGCAAGCAAGTCCTTCTGCATCATGTCTTTGCAAAGTCTTCTTTGGCTTATAAAACCAGTAGGGAGCACCTTTAAGAAGGTGCAAACTATTTACAAAGCAGTTCTGAATCATTCACTGTCCATGATCCGACAGTCTTTAAAACAATGATGAACGTGGTGTAACAGTAGAAAAACAATGGAAAACAATAGGGATCCCGGGTAAACGAAGGGATCCCTAGGAGTTAACCCTGGACGGGTTGAAGGTAGCAGCAGGAACACAATGAACTATATACAAATCTCGGGGTTTTAGTAACATAGTAACATAGTTAGTAAGGCCGAAAAAAGACATTTGTCCATCCAGTTCAGCCTATATTCCATCATAATAAATCCCCAGAATTACGTCCTTTTACAGAACCTAATAATTGTATGATACAATATTGTTCTGCTCCAGGAAGACATCCAGGCCTCTCTTGAACCCCTCGACTGAGTTCGCCATCACCACCTCCTCAGGCAAGCAATTCCAGATTCTCACTGCCCTAACAGTAAAGAATCCTCTTCTATGTTGGTGGAAAAACCTTCTCTCCTCCAGACGCAAAGAATGCCCCCTTGTGCCCGTCACCTTCCTTGGTATAAACAAATCCTCAGCGAGATATTTGTTTTGAGGTTTATTCCTATAATAGGTTGCAAGGCATCCATCGGTAGGGGACTCTTCCCGGCCGTGGAAGTTCCGCTCCCGTGTTCTCGCCCGTTGCAGTATCCTTGTCATGGTTTCGTCGCTCAGGTGCGGCCAGGTCACCCGGTGTCTGAATCCGTATATCGGCTTGAGCTGCCAGTTCCGTAGCAGTGATGATGCATACTGTGGTGACAGGGGTGGAATTCGTCAAATCCGTGTTAGTCGTGGTCAGGACTGCAGGTGGCGCCACTATCGGCTCGCATCTGTGAACGTTCCGGGCGCACCACCCCTGCGCACTCCGATAGCGGTTGTACGTCACCTGATCCCCTTGATACAGCAGCTGATTACCCCATCTGTCACGGCGCGGGGTCTTCACGCTGTAACTAGTAAAGAAGATTTCCGTCGGTAGCCCCGGTTCCTGTGTATAGCCCCAACCTCGCTTCGGGTGAAAGGCTACCACAGTTCCCCGCTTTACCGGACTTCCTTTATTGCGTCCTGTCTTTGGTTCTGGTACTTTCGGTGAGTCACTTTGTTCTGTCTCTTGTCGGTCTTTCCAGTGTAAAATCAGCCATTGTTTATACTGTTCCCAGGTGAGCACAGCGATGCTGATGCCCTCCTGTCTGGTCCCGTCTAGCCCTATCCTCGGGTTATCCCATTGGAAGATCACCCCCTCGGAGTTCACGCACAGTGGTGTCCCCATAGTTGTTGGTAGCGGGGGCACCAGCTTCTCCATGGTGCCGGGGGTTATAGCCACCTGTTCAGGGGCAGGGAGTCGGTCGCTGTCAGGATGGGGAGCTGTCGCGGGAACCGGATCGGTCATGAGGGCAGGGGCGTTTTCCGTACCTCCGTCTGATATGGTTCCACCGGTGTCGATCAGTTCCGTTGATAAGGCCGCTGGAATCGGCTGCGGCTCGCACTGCGGCTCTCCCGACGCGGCTCTCGGTGGCGGCTCCGATCTCCATAGCTTCGCATCGGCTGGCTCCAAGCTCAGGATAGGCTGACTCGGCTCCTCCGCCCGCGACCCCGGAAAGTCTGGGTCCCCCTCCGGTTGGCGGGGACAAGCCAGGATCACTTCTTCGCCGCTCGGGTACCCTCTGGTCGTCATCCCCTCTCCGGGATCTGTAATGGCACTCCCACGCCGCTCCTCCATTTCCTGGGGGTCGAGTTCCTCCTTGCCTTGGTTCCCGCCGTTGCAACTCAGGGGGCGGTTCTCCTCTGCTTCGGGGCAGATCGTCCTCCCGCAACAGTAATCGGAGGGGGCGGTCAGTACTTCTGGCGCCACTTTGATAGTCTCCTCCCATGGCACGCCCTTCTTCTTCTCCTGTGCTCCTCGTGGCGAGGCAATGGCGGCGGTTTTGGCGGGAATCTTGCGCCAATAGCAATGCACAGTCCTTGCAATAAATCACAATTCCACACGTCTCAATCACAGTTCCAAGGCACACATGACACAATTCTTCAGGCTTAAGTACGATCCTGTTCGTGACGCCAAGTTGGATCGCCCCCAGACACAGGGCCACAAGTCACTCGGTACCGGTCCTTTCTGCTCAGCTATGCGGTTGTCACAGTGGCTGGACCCGGTCGTGACCCTGCTAAGGGGCATCCAATAAAGGTGATAGTACAGTCTGTCAGGGGTTCGTGACGCCACCTGTGGAGTTCGGTCAGGGTGACCGACGCTGCTGTGGGGTCCGCTGGGGTGATGGAATGGCAGCTGGATGGTATACCTTCCCACAGGTGAAGTATGTCCCCAGGGCTTCCCAGTAAGGTAGATGGTGATGGCGTGAGGTGCAGGCAATAACGAGGACACAAAGTTGCAGTCTCTTTACCTCTTTACTGAAGGCTTCAATATCCTCAGTCCCGAGCACGTTCAACCGGGCTATCAGAGACCGGCCGGTCCGATGGGCACATCCAGAGTTTCCCTCGCAGATGGAAATCGTTGCCTACCAATAGCGCCTGTGTGTTGTAGTCCTACCCTGATGAGCATTCGGAATAGTCCTCACAACTGCTGCTCTCGTTCGTTCGTTCTCTACAGCTTTCTTTCTCTCTCTCGTTCTTTGGTTCCAGATGTTACTAGTTTCTAACGTCCCCCAGATATGTTAAGGCTAGGACGCCACCCGTTTGACGGGAAGGCCTGGAGGTCTTCCGGGACCCTAGAGACGCCCCTCTCCCAATGTTGCCCCCTATGTCTTCGTAGGTGTAGAAGGTAGACAGCCAACCTATGATTAACTGTCCAGCGGAATTTGAAGTAAGGCCTGAAGTCAGTTACTCCTACGGTGATCCGGCCACCGACTACGCGCCACAGTAAGATGTTGACTTTCTCTCTCGGCACAACTCTTACTGGCTCTCCTTTGTGCTGATCTCGTTTACACTGTTGCACAATATACTTCCCTTCGTGTTTCTCTCCTGGATACCGCCGCAGGGTGTGCAGGCGAAGTTCCGTTACGTTCTGTTCTGTTCGCTAGGCACCTGCCAGGTTCCATGCCTGACAGGGACCCCCCTGTGCCTTCTCCCTGCAACACCCCCTGCCACGGGATGTTGCCTGGTTCCAACCCAGTCAGCTTCTAACTAACTTCCTCCCCAGCCCCTAGTTTTACCAGTGTGAAGAGTGGCCCAATAAATAAAGCCTTTTTCTCCCCCTAGTGGCCAGAGTGTGAAGAGTAATGTGTTCTGGGGATACCTGGTCAGGAGAACTCCTTAGTGCCATCAGACGTACCGCTGCTCCCCCTAGCGGCAGAGCGCCATACTGCAACGACCAGGTCTCTGGGGCGCTGCACAGTCATACTGATTTAATCCATACTTTAGTGTAAAAATCTGCAGCCTGGTTTTTGTTAACTCATCATGATAAATTTCGGTGTCCTTGGTGCTTTGTGGTGGGACTTGTGGGCGAGAATTGTGGGTGGGCGGGTGTTATGACCTGGTGGTCAGGACAATAATGGACCTGGTGGTTAAGAGCACACGGAATGACCTGATAGTTACTGATAATAAAGGACAAGCTCTGGGACGTGGGAACTCTGCTGACCGCAAACCCTAAACCTATCAACCACACTAGAAATAGCCGTGGATTGCGCCTAACGCTCCCTATGCAACTCGGCACAGCCTAAGAAACTAGCTAGCCCTGAAGATAGGAAAATAAAGCCTACCTTGCCTCAGAGATATTACCCAAAGGAAAAGGCAGCCCCCACATATAATGACTGTGAGTAAAGATGAAAATACAAACACAGAGATGAAATAGATTAAGCAAAGTGAGGCCCGACTTACTGAACAGACCGAGGATAGGAAAGGTTACTTTGTGGTCAGCACAAAAACCTACAAAAAGACCACGCAGAGGGCGCAAAAAGACCCTCACGGTGCGGAGGCGCTCCCTCTGCGTCCCAGAGCTTCCAGCAAGCAAGACAACAAATAAATAGCAAGCTGGACAGAAAAATAGCAAACCAAAGAAATACAAGCTGGAACTTAGCTTCTGAAGGAAGACAGGTCACAAGAACGATCCAGGAGTGAACTAGACCAATACTGGATCATTGACAGGTGGCGTGGAGCAAAGATCTAAGTGGAGTTAAATAGAGCAGCAGCTAACGAATTAACCTCGTCACCTGTGAAAGGAAACTCAGAAACACCCACCAGAGAAAGTCCATGGACAGAACCAGCCGAAGTACCATTCATGACCACAGGAGGGAGCCCGACAACAGAATTCACAACAGGCGGGACACCACAGTCCCACCCACAACTCTCACCCACAAGACTCCATTGCCACCAATATTCTTCATCACACTAAGTTTAAATATATCTACAATTTACCTCTTATTGATTCTTATAATAATACTCGATATGATTATATTATACTTGTTATGATTCATTTAATTATTTTATAAAGGTGGCAATAAACATTATACAGATTCCTCCTGAATGGGATGCAGTGAAAGCAAGGATAATGGTACCTACCCTTACCCTGGCATTCTGGACAGTTCCCTTTGTGGAGATACTTCCAGATACCAATGGCCCCAATGGGGGACAAGAAGCCCTCTCAGGCACCCACACCTCAACCAATAAGACCATAAAGGTAAACATGGGTATATGTACCGATCCATATCTATCTATCTATCTATCCTATATCTATCATCTATCTATATATCTATCTATCCCATATCTATCATCTATCTATCTCTGTCTATCTGTCCCATATCTATCTATCTATCTATGTATCTTCTATCTATAATCTATCTATCTATCTATCTATCTATCTATCCCATATCTATCTTTCTATCCCATATCTATCTATCTATCTATCTATCTATCTATCTATCTATCTATCTATCTATCTATCTATCCCATATATATCTATCTATCCTATATCTATCATCTATCTATCTATCTCATATCTATCTATCTATCTATCTATCTATCTATCTATCTATCTATCTATCTACAGTAGTTATCTATCTATCTATCCTATATCAATCATCTATCTATCTATCTCATATCTATCTATCTATCTATCTATCTATCTATCTCATATCTATCTATCTATCTATCTATCTCATATCTATCTATCTATCTATCTATCTATCTATCTATCTATCTATCTATCCCTCTCATATCCATCTATCTATCTAGAAGAAAAAGAAGAAAAAAATGAAGGCAGCACTCCAATTGTTTCAGGTGGAAAAAAGTGAAAAAACTTTATTCTGCCCCACTGATCCTGGGCAGCGTTTCGGCTCCTCCTGAGCCTTTGTCAAGCTATCTATCTATCTATCTATCTATCTATCTATCTATCTATCTATCTATCTATCTATCTATCTATCTATCCCATATTTATCTCATATCTATCTATCCCATATCTATCTCATATCTATCTATCATCTATCTATTGTGATGGAGTGACCCCTGTTACAGGTAGGGGGCGCTGCATGGTCTCTTCAGAATATGCACGGAGGCGTATTGAGGCCATAAGAATGCATGGCAGTCATGGGTATAACTGTGGTGATGAGGCAAAGTCCGGCAGGATTGTAAATGGCTGGTATGTGTCGCAGAGGAAGTCTGCGCGGTAAGCCTGCAGTATTGTTGTTCTGGGACCTGTAGTCCCACAAGTATTTGTATAGTTTATGGAGGGAGGCTTACTGGGCTAGTTTGAAGAGCTGAGTGGGTCGAACTAGTCACACACACCTCCCGCCTGTGGGGGTGGTTACAGCTTCATAATGTTACCAGGGTGTGGGTCACATGATTGAGAGTGTTTGGACCTGAATGGTCTGTACTGTAGGTCCTGGAAGAGGTCAGATCTGTGTTGGAAGCTCCTGTGAGTGTAGACTTCCTGGAAGCACCTGGAGAGGCCGTGGACCTGGATGGTCGGTGTTGGAAGCTCCTGTGAGTGGAGACTTCCTGGAAGCACCTGGTGAGACCATGTACCTACAGAGCCTTGGAAGGCTTCTGTGATGTCAAAGACAGGACTGACAAGGAGATGGCGTGAGAGCGGAGCTCCTGGAAGGTAACCCCGGACAAGGGGATTGTAATATAAGGCAGAGAGGTTTATCTGCTGCATGAACAGACTGGTGGTCGTGATATGTTCATGGATGTAATGAAATTGACTTTATGTTATGTGGTTTATGCTGTATAAATCAAATAGATTGTTTTTGTGAGAAAACCGTGCCTGACTACGTTAATCCAATGCCATGTGTGTGTTCCCCAACACAAACAGTAGGCGCAACTCAACACTATCTATCTATCCCATATCTATCTATCCATCTATCTATCCCATATCTATCAATCTATCTATCAATCTATCTATCTATAGTCCAAAAAATGAAGGTGCAGCGCCCCAGAGACCTGGTCGTTGCAGTATCGTCGCTCTGCCACTAAGGGGAGTGATGGTACGTCTGATGGCACTAAAGGAGTTCATCTGACCAGGTATCACCAGCACACATTACACTTCACACTCCGGCCACTAGGGGAGCAAAAGGTTTTATTTATTAGGCCACTCCTCACACTGGTAAAACTAGGGGTTGGATAGGAAGTTAGACAGAAGCTGACTGGGTTTTGTTCAGGCAACATCCCGTGGCAGGGGGTGTTGCGGGGGGAAGATTCAGGGGGGTCCCTGTCAGGCGTGGGAACCTGGCAGGCACCTAGCGACGAGGATAGAACGTTATGGAGCCGCGCCTGCGCTATTTGCGGCAGCATCCAAAGAAAGGACACGAAGCGAAGGATATTGTGGACAGTGAGAAACGAGATCAAAGCACAAAGGAGAGCCAGTAGGAGTCGTGCCCGGAGAACGGCAACGGAACGGAACACCGAGGAAGTAACTGACTTTATGCCTTACTTCAAATAGCGCAGGACAGTTAATTATAGGTTGGCTGTCTACCTTACATCACCTAAGCAGACATAGGGGGCAACGCGTGGAGAGGGGCGTCTCTAGGGTCCCGGAAGAGCTCCGAGCCTTCCCGTCAAACGGGTGCGTCCTAGCCATAACAAACCTGGGGGAAGGAGAATAGAAAGAACTAGAAAGAACGAGAAAGAACGAGAACAGAAGTTGTGAGGACTATCCCGAATGCTCAGCAGGGAAGCACTACAACACACAGGCGCTAGTGGTAGGCAACGATTTCCACCTGCAAAGGGAACTCTGGATGTGCCTTCGGACCGGCCAGTCTCAGAAAGCCCTGTTAACTGTGCTCTGGATTGAGGATCCTGACGTCACCAGTAAAGAGGTAAAGAGACTGCAACCCTATGTCCTCGTTATTGACTGCACCTCACACCATCACCACCTACACCACTGTGAAGCCCTGGGGACATACTTCACCTGTGGGAAGGTATACCCTCTAGCTGCCATCACATCACCCCAGTGGACCCCGAGCAGCGTCGGTCACCCTGACCGAATACCACAGGTGGCGTCACGAAACCTTGACAGACTTGTATCACCTTTTATTGGACGCCCCTTAGCAGGGTCACGGACCGGTTCCAGCCACCGTGACAACCCCAGAACTGAGCCAGAGAGGACCGGTACCGAGTAACCCGCGGCCCTGCGTCTGGGGGCGCTCCAACTGCAGCACTCCAATAGGAAAAAAGAAAGTGATTTACTGGCCCATGTGCGACGTTTCAGTCCTGGATGTGGACCTTTCGAATGGTCCACATCCTGGACTGAAACGTCGCACATGGGCCAATAAATCACTTTCTTTTTTCCTATTGGAGTGCTGCCTTCATTTTTTGGACTATAGTATGAGGTTTGGTATATACCTGGAAGGATTTTTTGCACCCTTTGTTTTCTTTTGGTGCTGCTTTTTGTTTTCGTTTTCTATATCTATCTATCCCATATCTATCTATCTATCTATCTATCTATCTATCTATCTATCTATCTATCTATCTATCTATCTATCTATAGATCTATCTTTCTATTTACAAAACAGAAGTTGTGAAGAATCCCATGACATTGATACTATATTCTTTAGTCACCCTGTGCTAGATAGGATAGATATGTGTGACTAAAAAAAAGGAATATTTTTTTTCACCTTATAGATTTGGAGTTCTGCCATTTTTTCTTCTATTTATCTATCTACTTATCTACCTATCTTGTCCAAAAAGCAGTACTCCGATTAACAGATCCAGTGAAAAAAATGGGGATGTTATTTTGGCTCATAGATGTGATGTTTTGACCCTACCTAGTGGATCTATCTATCTATCTATCTATCTATCTATCTATCTATCTATCTATCTATCTATCTATCTATCTGTCTTTCTATAGAACCTTTTCTATGATTTGTTTCATTCTCTATATATACTGCATAATTCACTTGCTGGCACCGTCTCAGTGCTTTGTATGTCACCGATGTTCTGACAACAATGTATATACAGGAGCCCACATTCATGTGCCCTTTCTGGGAATACAGTACATGGCCAATAAAATCTGTGGCATTTTCAATGACTCAAATCTGACAGAAAAACATGATTCCCACAGTGAACTGTATTGGCTCAGCTAGTATTAGGGCTTGTTCACATTATGATCTAAAGCTCCATCACTGCAGAATGGAAAATGGTGCTTGAAATCCATGTGTGGATAAGCCTCTAGCACTGACTGCCAATACTGTTCTTGTTCTTGTGAGCTTCATAGAGTTAATGTAAGAAAGTTCCTAACCCTGCTAATAATTTATATACAGGGAAATGGTGAAATCTCTGGCTGCTGTGTGACAATCCAGACTACCTCATGATTGATGACCATGTACAGGCCTTCTATGATTACTGCTCCAAGTCTACATTTTGTCTAAATTCAGCCCTGGACTGATTTTATGTGTAATGGATTTGGCCTGAATGTTTCCTTCCAAGGATGTAAATGTTAAAGATAGGAAAGACTAAGAATTAAAGACTATTTAAAACAACAAAAAAGAACAATATTGGCACATTCAAGCATAGCATAAAACTGCACTACAAAAGCATAGCGTAATGCATGGTAAACCACATAATACAGTGCAACATTTCCATTCAGAAGCTTATAAGACTGACACATCAAAAAGGTTACATAACGTCAAAAAGTTTACCTCAGACAATGGGTTCTCATATTACAGGAGAGCATACTTCTATGTTATTTAGTCATTCTGCCCTGAGAGGATCTGTCATTTGCCATAAATATGTATATATGTTTTAACCTGGTACTGTTCTCCTGAATCGGGTGTTATTTTTCTTTTGTTCCTATGCCGTTCCATTCTTGAAATATGGCCCCATCTTCCTTGTATATAAACCTAGTAATTTTAACCAAGTAGTTCTGGTCTTCATCTCTTCAAGAGGATCCCGCCCCATTGGCTAATAAGATTAGATTTATATACAGGGAAGAGGGTCCATATGTCAAGAATGGAGAGGCACAGGAAGGAACAAATAAAACAATGTTAGATTCAGGGAAATAGATAAAACAATCACATATCAATATTTCGTTACTGGCATTGTTTAAAGAGACTTTGTCACTAAGATCAACCACTCCAGAGCACAAATATGGTCCTGGTCTTTGAAATGTACATCAATCAAGACCGACAACATTATATCTGATATTTATTGATGCACTCCCAAGTAATTAGCATTTTAAATCCATATGCAAATAAGGTGTTAGGTGCTTTAGGCAAGACAGAGCACTTAAAGGGGTTCTCCAGGTACGTTACTCGCATACTTGTGGTCATGTGCCAACTAGACTTGTTTGGTCTCTTCCAATAACAGTAAATAAACAAAAAAATATACATATGAATACAGATGAGAAAGATGTAATTGACATCATAGGTAGACCACAACTATGAGAGTCAAAATGAGAAAACAAATCCAGAAAATAACCTTTTCTGGTTTGGCAAGACTTATTTTGCAAATTATGGTGGAAAATAAGTATTTGGTCATTAACAAAAGTTCATCTCAATATTTTGTTATATATCCTTTGTTGGCAATGACAGAGGTCAAACGTTTTCTGTAAGTCTTCACAAGTTTGACACACACTGTTGGTAGTATGTTGGCCCATTCTTCCATGCAGATCTCCTCTAGAGCAGTGATGTTTTGGGCCTGTCGTTATGCAACACGGACTTTGAACTCCCTCCAAAGGTCTTCTATGAGGTTGAGATCTGGAGACTGGCTAGGCCACTTCAGCACCTTCATATGCATCTTACGAAGCCACTCCTTCGTTGCCCTGGTGGTGTGCTTGGGATCATTATCATGCTGAAAGACCCATCCATGTTTCAGCTATCTTCAATGCCCTTGCTGATAGAAGGAGGTTTGCACTCAAAATCTCATGATACATGACCCCATTCATTCTTTCATGTACACGGATCAGTCATCCTGGTCCCTTTGCAGAGAAACTGCCCAAAAGCATGATGTTGCCACCCCATGCTTCACAGTAGGTGTGGTGTTCTTTGGATGCAACTCAACATTCTGTCTCCTCCAAACACGATGAGTTTTGTTTCTACCAAACAGTTCTACTTTGGTTTCATCAGACCATATGACATTCTCCCAATACTCTTCTGGATAATCCAGATGGGCTCAGACATGTACTAGCTTAAGCAGGGGTCATGTCTTGCACTGCAGGAGTCCCTGGTGGCATGGTGTGTTACTTATGGTAGCCTTTGTTACGGTGGTCTCAGCTCAATGCAGGTCATTCACTCGGTCCCCCCATGTGGTTCTGGGATTTTTGCTCACCGTTCTTGTGATCATTTTGACTACATGGGGTGAGATCTTGCGTGGAGCACCAGATCGAGGGAGATTATAAGTGGTCTTGTATGTCTTCCATTTTCTTATTATTGCTCCCACAGTTGATTTCATCACACCAAGCTGCTTGCCTATTGCAGATTCACTCTTCACAGTCTGGTGCAGGGCCACAATTTTTTTTCTGGTGTCCTTCCACAGCTCTTTGGTCTTCACCAAGGGGAAGTGTGACTGTTTGAGGTTGTGGACAGGTGTCTTTTATACTGATAACAAGTTCAAACAGGTTCCGTTGGAGCGCCCCCAGACACAGGGCTACGAGTTCTTGGTACCGGGCCTCTCTGATTCGGTTCTGAGGCTGTCACAGTGGCTAGACCCGGTCCGTGACACTGCTAAGGGGCGTCCAATAAAAGGTGATAGGAGTCGGTCAAGGTTTCGTGACGCCACCTGTGGTACTCGGTCAGGGTGACCGACGTTGCTGTGGGGTCCGCTGGGGTGATGAAATGGCAGCTAGATTATATACCTTCCCACAGGTGAAGTGTGTCCCCAGGGCTTCCCAGTAAGGTGGATGGTAATGATGTGAGGTGCAGGCAATAACGAGCACACAAGGTTGCAGTCTCTTTATCTCTTTACTGAAGACTTCAGGATCCTCAATCCAGAGCACGATTAACAGGGCTTTCTGAGACCGGCCGGTCCGATGGGCACATCCAGAGTTCCCTTTGCAGGTGGAAATCAGTGCCTACCACTAGCGCCTGTGTGGTGTAGTGCTACCCTGCTGAGCATTCGGAATAGTCCTCACAATGCCCCTCTCCACGGGTTGCCCCCTATGTCTTCGTAGGAAATTTAAGGTAGACAGCCAACCTATAATTAACTGTCCTGCAGAGTTCGAAATAAGGCCTAGAGTCAGTTACTTCCACCATGTTCCGGCCACCAGCTACTCGCCTCAGTAGGATGTTGCCTCGGTCTCACGGCACGACTCTTACTGGCTCTCCTTTGTGCTTGATCTCGTTTCTCACTGTTCCACAATGTCCTTCCTTTTGTGTCTCTTTCTTAGGATACCGCCGCAAGGTAGTGCAGGTGCAGTTCTGTAACCTTCTGCTCTGTTTGCTAGGTACCTGCCAGGTTCCCACGTCCGACAGGGACCCCCCTGTGTCTTCTCCCTGCAACACCCCCTGCCACGGGATGTTGCCTGAATCCAACCCAGTCAGCTTCTGACTAACTTCCTATCCAACCACTAGTTTTACCAGTGTGAGGAGTGGCCCAATAATTAAAGCCTTTTTCTCCCCCTAGTGGCCGGAGTGTGAAGTGTAATGTGTGCTGGTGATACCTGGTCAGTAGAATTCCTTCAGTGCCATCAGACGTACCATCACTCCCCTTAGCGGCAGAGTGTCATACTGCAACGACCAGATCTCTGGGGCACTGCACCATTACTACAGGTAATGAATGGAGGACAGAAGAGCATCTTAAAGAATAAGTTACAGGTCTGTGAGAATCTTCATGTTTTTAGGTGACCAAATACTTATTTTCCACCATATTTTGCTAAATAAATCTTGCCAAATCAGACAAGGTGATTTTCTGGATTTGTTTTCTAATTTTGGCTCTCTGTTGTGAGTTCTGTTTTTGGGCTCCCTCTGGTGGTTACTGATGGTACTGGGTGATTTGTGTTCTGCTGTCTCTGGTGTCCACCTGTTCTATTAGGATTTGGAAGTTTCCTATTTAACCGGGCTTTCTTGTCATTTCCCCGCCGGCTATCAAGGTTATCAGAATGTTTTGTTACCTCAGCTTCTGGCTTCAGTAATCTTCTGGACAAGCTAAGTTTTTGATTTTCTTGTTCCACGTTTTGATTTATTTTTGTCTTGTCCAGCTTGCATATAATTGTTTCTTTGCTGCTGGTTGCTCTAGCGGGCTGTAATTGCTCCTCATGTTCCATGAGTTGGAACATGAGTTCAAGTAATTACAGGATGGTTTTTTGAAGGGTTTTTTGCTGACCGCGCAGTTTACTTTTGTATCCTCTGCTATCTAGTTTTAGCGGGCCTCATTTTGCTGAATCTGATTTCATACTGTGTATGTGCCTTCCTCTCATTTCACCGTCATTATATGTGGGGGGCTGCTATTTCTGTGGGGTATTTCTCTGGAGGCAAGAGAGGTCTGTGTTTCTTCTAATAGGGGAAGTTAGATCTTCGGCTGTTGCGAGACGTCTAGGATCAACGTAGGCACGTTCCCTGGCTATTGTTATTTGTGTGTTCAGGTTTAGGGTCGCGGTCAGCTCAGGTTCCATTTGCAGAAGTTCTTGGGCTTTGCTAATTTCTATCGTCGTTTTATAGCTAATTTTTCTAGTGTTGTTAAGCCTTTGACGGATTTGACTAAGAAGGGTGCTGATGTTGCTGATTGGTCTCCTGCGGCTGTGGAGGCCTTTCAGGAACTTAAACGCCGGTTTTCTTCTGCTCCTGTGTTGCGTCAGCCTGATGTTTCGCTTCCTTTCCAAGTTGAGGTTGATGCTTCCGAGATTGGAGCGGGGGCGGTTTTGTCACAGAGAAGCTCCGATTGCTCGGTGATGAAGCCATGTGCGTTCTTTTCTAGAAAATTTTCGCCCGCTGAGCGGAATTATGATGTGGGTAATCGGGAACTTTTGGCCATGAAGTGGGCATTTGAGGAGTGGTGTCATTGGCTGGAGGGTGCTAGACATCGTGTGGTGGTCTTGACTGATCACAAAAATCTGATTTACCTTGAGTCTGCCAGGCGTCTGAATCCTAAACAGGCTCGTTGGTCACTGTTTTTCTCTCGTTTCAATTTTGTGGTTTCATACCTGCCAGGTTCAAAGACTGTGAAGGCGGATGCTCTTTCTAGGAGTTTTGTGCCTGACTCCCCTGGAAATTCTGAGCCCACTGGTATCCTTAGGGATGGGGTGATTTTGTCAGCCGTATTCCCAGACTTGCGACGTGCTTTGCAGGAGTTTCAGGCGGGTAAACCTGATCGTTGTCCGCCTGAGAGACTGTTTGTTCCGGATAGCTGGACCAGTAGAGTCATCTCTGAGGTCCATTCTTCTGCGTTGGCAGGTCATCCTGGAATATTTGGTACTAGAGACTTGGTGGCCAGGTCTTTTTGGTGGCCTTCCTTGTCTAGGGATGTGCGTTCTTTTGTGCAGTCTTGTGAGGTTTGTGCTCGGGCTAAGCCTTGCTGTTCTCGAGCCAGTGGATTGTTGTCACCTTTGCCTATCCCGAAGAGGCCTTGGACGCACATTTCCATGGACTTTATTTCAGATCTCCCTGTCTCTCAAAAAATGTCCGTCATGAGTTGGAACATGAGTTCAAGTAATTACAGGATGGTTTTTTGAAGGGTTTTTTGCTGACCGCGCAGTTTACTTTTGTATCCTCTGCTATCTAGTTTTAGCGGGCCTCATTTTGCTGAATCTGATTTCATACTGTGTATGTGCCTTCCTCTCATTTCACCGTCATTATATGTGGGGGGCTGCTATTTCTGTGGGGTATTTCTCTGGAGGCAAGAGAGGTCTGTGTTTCTTCTAATAGGGGAAGTTAGATCTTCGGCTGGTGCGAGACGTCTAGGATCAACGTAGGCACGTTCCCCGGCTATTGTTATTTGTGTGTTCAGGTTTAGGGTCGCGGTCAGCTCAGGTTCCATCACCCTAGAGCTCGTTGGTGCTTGTCCTTTTGTGATTCCCTGCCATTGGAATCATGACAGCTCTCATAGTTGTGGTCTACCTATTATGTCAATTACAGGCCTCTCTTTAATTTTTTTTTTTGATGGAAGAAAACCGGGGAGTGATTCAAATTTCTCAGTGCTTTTGCTTTGTTCATACTTTTTAAAACTTTACTTTTTTTTTTACTTTTTAGAGTATTTGTTAGTCCTCATAGGAGACTTGAGCATGTCTTTGTCTGATAAGTTGTACTTATACTAAGTATTGAGTTTTGCTCTCTATAGTAAAAGTTATCTTCTTCTTTGAAGCCCAACCATAGCTCCATGATGGCAGGCAACAGGTCACAGCAGCCCATCAGTTCTCTGTGATCACAATGTGGTGCAGCTAATGGACACATAGTATTACTGTTGGCAGATGTGCAACAGATACAGACCTATTTGTGTGCAGGGGGAGCTTACACTTTTCTGTCAGTAGATGGCGATGTTACGGTTATATGCTTATTTAAATGTAATGCATTTACTTGTTGTAGTTTGGTTTCACTTTCTCTCTGGTAAAAAGTCTTTTAGACTTCCAGTTAATAATAATAATCTTTATTTTTATATAGCGCTAACATATTCCGCAGCGCTTTACAGGTTGCACACATTATCATCACTGTCCCCAATGGGGCTCACAATCTAGATTCCCTATCAGTATGTCTTTGGAATGTGGGAGGAAACCGGAGAACCCGGAGGAAACCCACGCAAACACGGAGAGAACATACAAACTTATGCTGTATTAAGAAGCTGATGTATGTAGCTCATGTTCTGTGTAGATAAAACTTGAATTACCCCATATAATCAACTCTCACAAGTTTCTTCTGCGACCAAATTATGGAACAATTACACCCCTAGAAGGATAGAAAAACATGTTTTCTCCTGTTCAAGACATACAATGACCGACAGTCTGCTTTCCTCTCTGGTCTCACTGCAGAGTGATTACAAGTGAGGAGAGTAGAGCAGAGATGATTGTAATTACTAACACTTTGATCTCACAGCAGTAAGTGTGGGGGGGACAAGTACAGCTGAGTTGATAGGACTGTGAGTGGAGAAATGCAAAAAATGTTTGCAATGAGGGAAAAGTCAGCTGTATTGCCCCTCCTGCCACACTACCTGCTTTGAGATGAAAGCTGAAGAAGTAATAGTATTTACTCTTATGTGTCACCCACAGCTCTGCAGTGAGACCATTGAGGAAAGCTGGTCTATCTGTCATTTTAAATAACACAGTGAGAAACTTGTTCTAATCTATTATGCAGGTGTGTGTTCTGTTTGTTCCCCTGTATGTTGCTTCTTATTGGTGATTGGTCAATGTCATACAGGGGAAGAAATACACATCCCCAGAGATAAATTTATGATAATGCTTATTTGGGTTTATCATAAAATATAACCTAAAATTTGCTAGATAATATGAGAAATTTAAAAAAAATGTTTTATTTAGATCTGCAGCCACTATTACACGGTGTGGCCAGTTTATCATGCCACATGGCCATATATGCAGTTTTGAGGTTGACCTTACTGACTGTAACTGATTCTCTTTAACTAGTATAAGACACCTGAGTGATGATATTCTTAGAGAGTGTGTTCATAACATTTCCCTTTAGTGTGGCTAACAATAATCGTATGCTTTTGTATTTATGAATCTTTGATTTATATAGTTAGTGTTCAATTTTACTGTTTTCATGTACACGGGTAGTGGATTTACTTTACTCGAACTCATTAGTACATATATTTCTTTTTGACATTTAGAAGGCCCGCAAAGAAAAAATGGCCAATATGTTATTATATTTCAGCAGTGCTTGGATTTCAGTATTTTAGACAATCCTTTGATGTTCTTTCATTGCTCAGCTTTGATCTTATTAATGTGCTGCTCTGATCTCATATAATATAATATAGATGTATCTGATTTGAGACTAGGTAGGACTCTAATTTCCAAGATAGATGAGTTGATAGCTTGTGGTAAAAGCAATTAAATATGAGTTTTCAGATGAAGCTATTCGTGTGACTTAATGGGGAATATTGAATAGGGTCGTTATCTTGAGACAATTCCCTTAAATCTTTGAAGATTTTTCGACAGCATATACTTCGCTATACTCAGTATCCTGAAAATCAGAACCAAATCTGCAGCATGTGAACCCTGTCTAATGAATCCAGCTATCGCATCCTATCCCAGTTTATTAAGCAGATATCTGGAACAGTGGTGGCCAGGACATCACTGGGTCATTGGAGTCAAACGGTTCCCAATTGAGCACAATTGGGTTCAGGACTGATAGTATAAGTTCGATCTCCAGAATCACTGGATAAGTGAGTTAGCTTATATTGAAAAGAAATGTAATATCTTCTCGTTCTCTCTTAATCCCCTTCTTACCCACACCACTTTAAAGTATTTAAATCTTCGCAAATGAATTCAAGTGAAATCAAATTTTGGGGAAAATTTGCTAAAGCTGTCAAATTCGAATTTCAAATGATCCGCTCATCTCTACAGATCATTTTATGTTTATGTGTCAACACAAGATTTTATATGTTAATGCCTCTTGCTGGCATAGGTTTTAGTTATTTGTACAATATGTAGTATATTAAATTCAGAACTTGAGTTCTAAAATTTGTGACAAAAAAGTGGAAAATATTGATCCAGAGCAATGGACAGTATAAACACACACTTCTCATGTAAAAAATATATAATGCAAACATGTACAGGACTGGAATGATCTGCCATCTGTCCAAACTCAGTTCAGGCAGTTCATATGCTTTCTAGACAGTATGTCTGGACAGATGGGATAATTATTATTCTCTATAACTTAGAATGAGATGCCCCGTGATTATGTATTGTTGTATTTTTATCCCTGCTGAATATGATTGTATTTTTACTGTGTATTTTTGGGTGTGAGAGAAACAATTGTATCTGAACAAATACCATGCATTCCCCTGTGAATTTCTTCTTTTCCGTATTTCCCCTTTATGCTTCAAAAGCATATGACACTGAACCTCAACTTTCTACTTTCTACATGACTTTTGCAGTTGTATTCACAATAAGTTCCTTTTTTTTGTTGTTGTTGCGCAGCTGATTGTAGCATTGGGATTACAGACAGCATGTCCATATAAATGTCTCTTCCATAGAACATGCATAAAAAAATCACATGGTGCTCCTAAGTGCTCATGAGATGCGTTAAAATTATTTTCAGGATCTGTGTATATTATGTTCATGTGCATAAAGTTGAAATCAAAGCCACATAGTAAAGAGGTGTGAAGAAATTTTCAAGGGAGTCTATCAACTATGATATTGCTATCAAAGTAAGCACTGGTCCTCATAAGGCAACTAGAAAATATTTCATTCAACAAGAATCTTAAAAAAAAAAGGGCTATTTTTTTTTGTAATTTGCATTGGGGGTTCTGGCCCCTTACTAAGCTGTTGTCTTGGGGTTACTGCAAGAGACAGCAGCCAGAAAACCACAGCATCTGATTGCTCCTACTCCTGTGTTGAAAAGAAGCACGTCACCTTCTTTCTAAATGGTGTTTATTTCTTTTGGCAGAAGAGGGGTTAATCGGCCATATTAGGAGCTCTGGGAATCTGATCTCTCAGACGAGCTAGGTTAGCCATTCCTATCCCCTATATAATCTGGGTTTTGATTCAAACACATGTCAGAGCTAGCTTATGCTGCATGGCTTGGAGGAGAGGTGTTTTTTGTGCTTATATGAGAAGTTTGGAGGAGTCATCTATGGCTGTTGGGTGGGTTTGTAAGGCCGGGATCACACATGCGAGAAACACGTCCGTGTCTCGCATGTGAAATCCAAGCTCTGGCGCCGGCACTCCAGAGCGGAGCGTGCGGCTCCATGTGTTGCTATGTGGCCGCACGCTCCGCTCCACAGTGCCGGCGCCAGAGCTTGGATTTCACATGCGAGACACGGACATGTTTCTCGCATGTGTGATCCCAGCCTAAGTGTGATCATTCCCTTCCCTCCTCTAACTTTGTTTTTTCCCATCCTCCACTCCCCTTGCCTTGTTCTGTTATACGTGAGTGAATATTTCTATGCCTGGTACACACGCTCGTTTGTTTTGCCTTGTTCGTCGGGTTGGTGTACTGGATGTTCACAAATTGAACATGAAGTACAGCTCTCCATCAGAACATGTAATGGTATCATGTGCTCTTGTTAAATAGCAAACTGAACAGCAATATGAGCGAGACATAAGCTAGCCTCCTTCTTTTGATAATCTTTCTGTAGGCAGGTCGCATCTTCAAATAGTCACCAATAAAGAAATATGAAGAGACTGGATCTCAAATATATTCAATAAAACCAAATAATTTATTACAAAAAGATATATTTAAAACCAATATACAAAATATGATAACATGGTGAGATTCTATTTAAGAAAAGTACAAGATCATAACATAGCCAAAGACTGATGTGACTCCCCACTGGTCGATATACATGGAACAAGATACATAACCTCAGGTGTGCTTTGACTGGGTGACCCCCATCTTTGGTCCTAAATATGACTTCAGGTAAAAATGACTACATGTGACTATGTGTGATATCCTTGCTGGCCCCACGGCAATTGTGGATAATAATATCTCTTACATCAGGGGTGTCAAACTGCATTCCTCGAGGGCTGTAAACAGGTCATGTTTTCAGGATTTCCTTGTACTGCACAGGTGATAATTTAATCACCAACTCATTATTTGTGTAGGTGATTAAATTATCACCTGTGCAGTACAAGGAAATCCTGAAAACATGACCTGTTTGCAGCCCTCGAGGAATGCAGTTTGACACCCCTATCTTACATTGTGCAAGGTATATATCTATAATATAATGCTGGGAGCGTCACTCTGTCCGAAGCCTTTATAGACTGCGCAAGCGCCGGCGCAGTCTGGCCCCCACAGAGTGACGCTCCCAGGAGATCGCAATATGCGTAAACACTGAACGCACACCGCGATCTCCACCGGAGTATATTCACCTGTCCCCCGTTCCAGCACTGCGTGCGGCTCCGTCTCCCGGGTCCTCTGCTGTGACGTTCACAGTTCAGAGGGCGCGATGACGTGCTTAATGTGTGCCGGCGCCGCCCTCTGACTGAACAGTCACAGCCAGAGGAGCCGGAAGATGGCAGCGCGCAGCGGTGGAACGGGACAGACAGGTGAGTATAGCAAGTGCTGGGGGGCCTGAGCTAGCGGTGACTCCGGCACCTGACCCCCACAGCGCGCCGGTGTCCCCGCCTGCTCAGGCCACCCAGCACTCGGCGCCTAGCAATGATAGGTGAGTATGGTATCTTTTTTTATATATATGGCAGCAGCATACGGGGCATATACAATGGAGCATCTTATGGGGGGCATATAATACAATGGAGCATCTTATGGGGGGCATATACAATGGAGCATCTTATGGGGGGCATATAATACAGTCAAGCATCTTATGGGGCCATCAACCATAATGGAGCAGTGTACGGGGGCTTATATTATGGAGCATCTTATGGGGGCCATAAACCTTTATGGAGCAGTGCATGGGGGCATACACTATGGAGCATCTTATGGGGGCCATAAACCTTTATGGAGCAGTGTACAGGGGGCATACACTATGGAGCATCTTATGGGGGCCATAAACCATAATGGAGCAGTGTACGGGGGCATATACTATGGAGCATCTTATGGGGGCCATCAACCATAATGGAGCAGCGTATGGGGCATATGGATGGGAGAAGCAAATTAAAGAATGGTGGCGCAGGATGGGAGCAGCACATGACAGAACGGGGGCGCAGGATGGGAGCAGCACATGACAGAATAGGGCAGCACATGACAGAACGGGGGTGCACGATGGAAGCAGCACATGACAGGATGGGAGCAGCAAATGACAGAATGGAGGCGCAGGATGGGTGCAGAACATGTCAGAATGGAGGTGCAGGGCAGGATGGGTGCAGCACATGTCAGAATGGGGGCGCAGGATGGGAGCAGCACATATCACAATGGGGGCGCAGGATGGGAGCAGCACATGACAGAATGGGGGCGCAAGATGGGTGCAACACATGGCAAGATGGGGGCGCAGGATGGGTGCAGCACATGACAGGATGGGGACGCAGGATGGAGCAGCACAAGTCAGAATGGGGGTGCAGGATGGGAGTAGCACATGACAGGATGGGGACGCAGGATGGAGCAGCACATACCAGGATGGAGACCATGTACCAATATAGATGCTCGCCACCCGGGCGTAGAACGGGTTCAATAGCTAGTTACTATATATCACAAGGATACCCTGTAGGTCAGCCGCAATACTGGCATGTTTTAGGTGCTATTAGGTATATGGATGGTTATATATCTTGTTCCATATATATCGACCAGTGGGGAGTCACATCAGTCTTTGGCTCTGTTATGACCTTGTACTTTTCTTAAATAGAATCTCACCATGTTATCATATTTTGTATATTGGTTTTAAATATATCTTTTTGTAATAAAATATTTGGTTTTATTGAATATATTTGAGATCTAGTCTCTTCATATTTCTTTATTGGTGCCTATATATCTTTTGATGAAGGGATCTGAGTAATTAGCAATGAGGGTATTGTTTCTTTGTTGGTTACGCATCTTCAAATAGTGCCTGGTCATTGTCACCATCATCAACATTTCTATTTTCTGTTTTTTTGCACTCTTCCTCCTCTCCCTCCATTGTGTTGACAGTGTGGTCTGGACACAATACCTGTGGTGTGGATATTGATAGGTATAGAAAGTAACATACAGAGCTGATATGATACAGTGTCAGAAACGCAAGAATAGATGAGTGTAATCATGTCCAGGACCCTGTGTGCATCGTTTATAAAATGCGTCATCCAGGTTTGGCTATAACCACAGCACAGGCCTAGACAGTTGAATTCTTATTTGCCCCTTGTGCAGGTACCTTTTGTCATTCACTTTGACTTTCAGGCATCAATATAATAGTCTATCTGATCACAAAAGCCTCAGAGGGATAGTTTGTGGACTATTTTTTATTTTTGTTTGGGTTGTGCACTGTTCTATTGGATGGATACTTCAAGAATATTTCACATTTATACTTATATACTTTATACTTATACTTACTATATTTATACTTTGGATTGTCGTGCATCCAGAAGCAGTAACTATCTCTTTCCTCTCACACCTTAATCACATACATCTCTCCCTATATTGCCACCTTGGTGCCCATGCCATTCTTGCCAAATATGGACCTGTGGCTCCAAAGCGATAAGGCAACAGTGCCAATGATTGAGCTGTCCATAGTTTAGTGGCCAATCACACTTTGCAGTCTTTTACTACATGTAAATGGCTCTAATGTGTCTTTTGTGATGAAAATATATATAAAAAAACTTAACAGTAATGTACATGAAGTTGGCCATTTTTATTTTTGAAAGCATCATTTCAGTACCAGTAGAAGGCTAGTTTACATGAATAGCTCATGTATTCGACACTTCTGTGCACATTTTAACTTCCATTCCCTTCTAATGCACTATTCATTCTCGGAGGCGTTGCTAAGCATGCTGAGTGGTTGTGCGGCAGACAGAAAAGAATCTGTAACTAAGTCCATAAGAACAAAAGCAATAATGGTAAAGTTTATGTTATTTGTTTTTAAAACCACATCCAAATATCTAGTTAACCTTTTTCCAAGTAGTAGAATTTCAACACATTAGATACACGCAAATAAAACATAAATTATTGATTAAAATTTGTATTATATCCCTATACTCATGTTTTTTGGAAAGTTGACACCTGACACATTGTGGGAATGCTGCTCATCCTTTTACCCTGACATGTGGTGTGTGCAATTTTCCCTCCAAGAATAATGTTTTGTAAGGGAAATGTTTTTTTTTTTGCTAAAGTCTGACTCAATTTAATCATAAGTGTTTGAATTTAAAAAGAATCTGTCATCAGGTTTTTGCTATGTAATCTGAGAGCAGCATGATATAGGGGCAGAGCGCCTCATTCCCTTGCTGGACTGTTTGGTGTAGTTTGGATAGAATCTCTATTTTCTCTGTTGTAGATGTAGAAGTGATATGAAAGCTGAGCTCTGTATAACCCCGCCCACATCACTGATAGGCAGTTTCTTTTGTATATTGTCAACCAGTTGCCAATCAGTGGTGGGGGTGGCGTTACACAGCCTGACTTGCCTGCATGTGAGACCCAGTCCAGCAGTGATAATCTTCTGCAGATAAAACACTGATTGTTTTGAAATTGTAACACACAAGCCAATAAGTCACACATCCATGGAATAAGAGTATCTGCCCCTACGTTATGTTGCTGTCAGATTACATAGTAAAATCTGCTAAAAGGTTCCCTTTAATGGGATACAGTTTTGAGTTTCCAATCCTTAACATATACAGTAATAAATTGGTAACTGTTTCTCCTAACCCAGTAACCCACCCATAGCATAATGACCCTTAATTCACTCTTATCTAAGATGTGAGCTCAGCTGAATCAATGAAACAGAAACTAGTGATTTTGCTAGCTGTAGATACAAGGTTGTGACCCCATCATGGTACTCCATTCTCTTTTATTGTTTTCACGAGACCGGGGAGGAACCACATATGGGATAACAAGGAGGCGGATCTATAAACTGGAAGTTCTTCAGAGCCCGTAGTGTTTATTTAGTGAAATGAGAAGATATAATTATCCCTGAAGCATATTATTTTGTGTCACTTCATTTAATAAAAACACTAGTAGTTACTGAAGACAAGTACACGTGTTTCTATCTGAAATAAAACTAATTTGATGATTTCATCCACTGCTTCAAAATTCTACAAATTGACTTGAGTTTGTTATTATTTTATCATTTTGTTGACGGTGCAAATTAAATTCTATAAAACGTTTCAAATCGCATGAAAAATCCAATAGTTGATCGAAAATTCTCATATGTAAAATACAAGTATTCATTATTTGAGATCAATTAATATCCCACATAGTTGGACTTGGATATTTTCCATTAATTCGACTCAGATTTAAATCTCATAAAAGGCAAAATATTGTTGGCTGATGTGACCTTCTTTTGCTGCACAAAATATCACCCATATGCTGAAACAGCTTAATTCCTTTAGGGAGTCTTGAAATGAATTGAATGTTTCATGTTATGCCTACAACGTTTAGCAGCTGTTCATTTCCAGAGCAAGTTCAGATGGTGGACACAAGTAAAATCATGTATTCTTCCCCCTATTTCCCCATCACTGTACCCAGCATGATGTCAATGACTGAAACTAAAAGGGTCTTTTAACCCTTTCCCTCTAGGGATCATTTTCATTTTTGCCCTTTTTGTTTTTTTCTTCCAAGAGCCAAAAATTTTCAATTTCCTGTTCATATTGTTGTTTTTTACAGGATGAGTAGTAGTTTTGAATGACGCCATTTATTTAGCCATTTTATACACTGAAGCACAGAATCATTAAAATTCTAAGTGTGAAATTGGTAAAGAAATGCAATTCTGCTGTGGTTTTCTGCGTTTTGTTTTTTTTTATGCCATGCATTGTGTGATTAGTTATTCTGGACCATGATTCTCCAAGTTATTATTATAACGGCAATACCAAACTTGTGTAGATTTTTTTTCTATCATATAAGCGGATAAAAAGTAAAAAACAAAAAAAGTTTATTTTTGTGTGTGTTTCCATTTTTCAAGACCTGTGACATTTTTATATTTCCATTAGCTGAGCTGGGTAAATTTTTTATTTTTTCATGACGAACTGATGCTTTTATTGATACCATTTTTTAGCTATATACTGTACAACATTTTGATCTGTTTTTATTGCATTTTTAAGGAGGAATGGTGACAAAAAAGCCCACATTTCTGGAATTTTTTATTTTTTACTCGTTTACCAATGGGGTTACCGTAATTATTTTTGTATTTTGATAGATCAGACTTTTCTCTTTATTTTTTTATATTTACAATTTCTTTATTTTGAATGGGGTAAAAATGGGGTTATTTGAACTTTTTTATTTTATTTGTAAAAACATTTTTACTATGATTTACATTATTTTTTAGTCCTCTTAGGGGAATTGAATTTGTGATTGTCTGGTTGCTTATACTATATACTGAAATACAACAGTATTGCATTATATAATGTAAATCTTGGTTTCCTTTGCAGCCCAGCATATGGCAGCAACGGGGGCCTTCGACAGGCCCCCGACTGCCATAGTAAGGCCGGGATCACACATGCAAGAAATACGTCCGAGTCTCACATGGTAATACCCGGCATTGCCGCCATCTCTCTGGAGTGGAACGTGTGGCTCCATGTATTGCTATGCTGCCGCACGCTCCGCTCCTTAGTGACGGCGGCAATGCCGGGTATTACCATGCGAGACTCGGACGTATTTCTCACATGTGTGATCCCGGCCTAACCCGTAGACAGCTTCCTACACTGTTTAGTGGCGACTGCTGAGACCTGGAAATCAGCTCCTACTATTTGGATAGGAGTGGATCTGCAGTACCTGGCAGCAGCCAGTAAAAAGAATTATCAATATAAAGGTATTGTATAATTTCTTTCAGAATGGCCGAAAATAATTGTAACACTTTGATGGAAAATAGTAATTTCAGAAGTCATATTTACTGACCATTTTTGTTTTGTACAGAAATGTTTTTAAAGAGGACCTTTCACTGGATTTTTTTATTTAAATTAATTGCTGCCTACAATTGATGCTGATTCTAAAACAGTTTTTCTATTTCTTCTATGCCACTCCATTCCAACGTTATGCCCCTTGGTAATAACGGTGAAAACTTCCTTTTCAAGCAACCGGGAGTATCCCACAGAACTTTTCTGAGGGTGTGGACATGTTTTGATTGGCCTGCATCAGAGGAGAAAAAGCAAATGCATACAGAGAAGGAAAATCTCGCTATCCCGCTATTACTGGGGGGGGGGGGGGGGGACGGGGCGGTAAAACTTTGGAATGAAGGGGCACAGAAGAAAAGAAAAAATTGTACAAGAATCAGTGAGCCAGCAACAATTGGAGGAGATGCTTAGTTTAAATTAAAACAAATCCAAAGAAAGTCCTTTTTAAGAAAAATTCACAAAGAGGATTTTCTTACAGATTGAAATATCTATATGATATAGTGATATAGTACAACATATGCCCCATAATACAGTAAATAGTAATGAAGCCACTCTGTCCAGAAGTGTTTATAGAGGACAAAAAAGCCCCCCTGACAAGATATAAACAAGACTCCCTACTATAGCAAATCCTGGTTTGGGATTGGCCAGGGCGGTAGTCATGGCCGAGAGCAGTCCCTGTATCACGCCCTGGCCTCTCCTCACAATACAATAATATCTTTCCTTCTGTATACCTGTGTCCTGGGTCTCTACGCTTCCTGGGTCCCCCCTGTACTGTAGAAGGCTTCCTGTTGCCGGTTTCAGATAAAGAGAGACACAGTCCAGCTCAACTTTAACAATAACAGCTTTACTTGGTTCTTTACTCAGCACATCCAAGTTATTTTCAGCATCCACATCAAGCTTCACAACATGCAATTTCTCTTCGGTCCCTGTCCTTTTCTCCCTGTTGCTAAGCCCGCTTCTGGGACGGACCATACCTTTCGATCCTTCAACATCCTATCTGTTCAGCTCTACTCTATTTGGGGTCCCCCTCAGCCATTTCGTACCAATACTGATGATGCCAGCCCACACAATAAACTGCCACATGATGAGCAACCTGTCCGCACTGCTTAGACTTCTAGCAACTGTAGTCCCACAAATACTGCACCGCTAGCACTGTTGCTGTTGGTTCTCCTGATGGGGCCCAGACCCGGGATGCTATATGGCTAGGCCCTATTCTCCTTTAACGTTGCGTGGCACGGTGTTGATCATGGCTAGTCAGCCCAAGCGAGCTGCATGGGTGCCCCGGCCCCAACTGACTCTACCAGGAAATCCTTCCTGTCTTATCCCACCGTGCCCCTCCTATGTTAACCATTTACACTATTACTAAATTCCTATCCTACATTATGTTCACTATCTCCATCTCGTGGTTCAATATTAATACAACACTTTCCCTAGGAAATATACATTAAATATAATATATACATGGCGGCGATACATATATATATATATAATCTAAACCGGGACATGTTTAGGGGGTTTAGGACAGCTAACCTGACCCCACTACACTGGTGTCACCATCCAACTCTAGTTCATTTTCCAATCTCTTATTTCCTAACATTTCATTATTGCTCTTAGCCATATTCCTGCATGGGTTCACACCAGCCATTAAAATTGGGAAAAAAAATCAACCTGGACTGGGTGTTTTATATCCAGAGGACCTACAGTGGCCTCATGGGTTGTCTCTATGGTCCTGGCAGATCTTTTTGAGTCCACAAAGCAGTACTTTCAGATGTTCTTCCTTGTCATGTCAATAAATGTTGCAAGTACTACACCAAAAATGATTACGTGAGTTATAAAATTATACTGTTTTTATTGGCTTTATGGTACGTAGCCTACTGGGGCTTGTAGTGCCGATGAATCCATATTTTGGTACTCTGCATGCTACCACATTGCTGTGCCATGTGGATGAGTCCTAATCTGAAATCTACATAAAGAAAACACCTAAAGGGATTAGCTTTTGTTCATTCCTGGGCCATCAAAGAATGATCGATTGAGAATGGCACCATTATCACCTATAAAAGATACAATTAATATATGTTTTTATTTTTAAGCCGGAATGGCATAGCGCAATATTATTCAGTTTTTATATTCTTTAGTTGATGCTAGGAATAGATTCAGGCAAAATGTTTATACTGTAAAATAATAAATTCTATTTTCTCAATTATTCAGATCTGGAGCTAATACCCCCCCACCCCCTGCCATCTTCCCCCTGAAAAAAGATAGAAAAGCACCAGGGTTTATTAGCTGGTTTTTAATAGCCATTCATGAAATTACAGCAAGAAGCCATGATACATTATTTAGAATGAAGATGTGACAGGCAAGATTTTTAATAACTGAAAAACCATATCCATCTCCAGCCCCTCAGGTAATAGACACAATATCAGTTATATATCACTACTGTATTCTGTACATTACAAGTTATTTACATCCATTACACGAGACCCTTTGTAAAACAGTCACATCAACACCGCAGTTTCCGCGTAGAGAATAAAGTCTTTGGGGCTCTGGTAAAATGTCAGCAATTTTACCTAAGTGTAATGAATGAAAGGTTATGAATTATTAGCAGTGTGTGAAGAAGAACTCAGTGAGGAGACAGTATTAATTATAGTCTTCATATATGAGCGGCTGGCTTTCTCCCCGAGTCTCTGCAGCGGTTAACACTGCCTTTCTATGGCCATTGTTTAGCTCAGCACAGATATTGTACTGAACGAGCGCTCTCCGGCGTCCTGGAAAAGTGCTGTGTTTCACATTCTGAAATCACAAATTAAATCATAGTGTGTGCAAATGTCATATTCAAAGACTGGAGCTTCAAAGGTGGAAAGAGAGAGGTATAAAAAAAAACCATGCCGCAGCAGCTTCAGCTTCCATCATGGGATGTGGAACCGTTTTATCACTGAGTGACGCTGGGTCTGGAAATGAATACAAAAATAACTTTTAGTATAAGATATTGTAATATATGTTGGTGTATGACATTCAATAAATACAGGTATCAGATTTGTCCTACAGCTTAAAGAAGCACTCCTCCTCCCATCATAATGTTAATACTCTTAGTATATTGCAATCATCATATTATGTAGCAAAGAGTACTTAAAATTGCTCATTTTGTCTTTCTACTCACTTAATTCTTCTCTTTTCCATTATGACATCATGTGATTAAAAACAGACCAGCTGAAACCTTCTAAGCTCTATGAAGAAGCAAGAAGTCTCTTTTCCCTGCATTAGTCATCACTGAAAAAGTCAATGGTTGGGGGGTGGGGGGTTCAGGAGCTGGGTCAGGAGTTGGACAGGGTGATGACTCTTGCAGGAAAAAATAGACATCCTGTTTTTTTTATATAGAGCAGTGAAAATAGAACAATTTACTGGGTAGAAAGGCAAAATTAGCAATTGTAAGTGCACAGTGCTAAGTAATATAACTGCAATACATTGAATAAAAACGTTGGTGAGAGGGATTCTTTAAATAATACTTGAATTTTTACTGATGTGACGCCTCTTCTACTGTGTCAAAAATTGATGTTCACCTTAATAATATAAATCGGTGAGATGATAGTAGGTGTCTAAGCTGTAATTCACTTAGAAAGTATCGTTAGCTCCCATGGGTCACTGGCATCTTTTTGCGAGACATGTTGCAGGTGCTGTCTAACTCTTCATTATTCTTGCTATCTTTACACTAATGAGCCGGCACCAAGCACTGGGGAACGTCCGAAGATGAAAGCAGAAAGCCCTACTCCTGGTAATAAATGATAACAGTAAACTGGAGAAATCTATATTTCAATGTTTAATTTTAGGAACATGTAGAAAAATTATAACTGTTAGTAACTGCCTTGAGACGTGGAGCTTGATCAAATGAGTGTGGATATGTGTCTGTAGCTATGCGTTATAAACACAGCTATTAGGAAAGGCTTCTGCTGACAACGATCTGGTCGTCAGGCAAAGGATTGGGAAAAGGAGTAAATGAAATAACACTGTTCTTCTTGGACACAAATAATAGTTTTGTGCATACTGTACATTTCCTCATTTTTATTGCAATATAGTTTAGCACGCAGTTTAGCATTATGGAGGATGCGCCATATTTTCTTTTTCATCCAGAAGTGTCTCCCAGAAATAAAATATTGGAAGAAGGAGGCAGCACTTCAAGTTCGTTGTGGAAAGGTATATCACACCAACATGTGATGTTTCAATTATAACATCAACCTTTCTCAAGCATAACAGACTACAAAGTATACAGTAGGTGCACACTTTGTGTGTTGTGCTTGAGAGCGGTTAATGTTGTAGCTGAAGAGTGGCATTTTGCTTGCATACATTGTTTGCAACAAACTTGAAATGCTGCCTCTGTCTTCCAATATTTCTGCTCCTCTATGATGGCCTGCCTGGGATTGTCCACCATGAAGCATGCACCGATTAGGTTTTCACAAGTCAGTGGATCGCCCCCCCAAGGGCCGTGGGGTACTCAGTACCGGGTCCTGCGGTTCACAGGGGGATGTCACAGTGGCTGACCCGGTCCATGGCCCTGGGACTTCCGTGTAAAGGGGAAAGGTCTTTAAGGGGAATGTTCGTGACGCCACATGTGGTATTCGGTCAGGGTGACCGACGCTACTTTAGGGGGGTCCGCTGGGGTGATGTTATGGCAGCTTGATGGTATACCTTCCCACAGGTGAAGTATATCCCCAGGGCTTCCCGGTGTGTAGATGGTGATATGGTGAATGGCGCAGAGAATAACGAGGACACAAGGTTGCAGTCTCTTTACCTTTACTGAAGACTTCAGCGTCCACAGTCCAGAGCACCAGATCACAGGGCAGGCAGAGTCGGGCCGGTTTGGAGGCAAGTCCAGAGTCCCCTTGTCCAGGTGGAAATCAATAGCCTTCCCTTGCGCTGTGGTGGTGTAGTCCCTTACTGCATAAGCTTCAAATAAGGGTCTCACAGATGTGGTGTCTCTCTCTCTGTCCCCCGTAGTCGGATAGGACAAAACCCGTATGACTGGTGGCTTGAGGCTGTTTATAGGGACTCTAGCATCCCCCAGGCTCTGAAGGGTGCCACCGTGCCTCCTGGGTGTAGGTGCGAACAGGTAACCTGCAATTAGCTGTCCTGCCAGTCTCTGAAGTAAGGCATAAAGGTCCTTACTACCTTGGTGTCCCGGCTACCGGTGTTCTGCGCCTCAGAAGGAGGCAGACTGTTCCGGGCGGTTCCCCTTCTGGTATCCTCTCCTTTGATTCGACTTCCTTCACGCTCGCTGCAATACAGTTCTGCCTTTCAATGTCTCTTTCTGGGAGCTGCAGCTCTGAGGGCATGCACAGCTCCTTTAGCCTTCTATCCTCCTCAGACCCTGGTCTGGAACTGAACTGAGCTGAGCTCAGCCAGCAACTGACTGACTTTCCCTACAGACTACCAGTTATATATATGTGGGGAGTGACCTAATAAATAGGAGCAGAAGCTCCCTCTGGTGGTCTGGAGTGTGAAATGTGTTGCATGTTTGTGATACCTGGATGCAGTTATCCTTCTTTGCCTCCCAATGTAGCATTACTCTCCCCGAGAGGAAAGCAATACCACTGCGATGACCAGGACCCTGGGGCACCGCATCAGGACTTGAAGTGCTTCTTGTACTTTATTGCTTCCAAGAAATGCCCCTTTTTATTGTATGAGAAATACCCAACAGTATGTGTCTCCTATACAGTGGTTTTCTATGCATTGCACTAATGATGGAGCTTTTTTATGTCCATGTTACATGGATACTAGTTAAGGTACCGTCACACTAAGCGACGCTGCAGCGATACCGACAACGACCGGGATCGCTGCAGCGTCGCTGTTTGGTCACTGGAGAGCTGTCACACAGACAGCTCTCCAGCGACCAACGATCCCGAGGTCCCCGGTAACCAGAGTAAACATCGGGTCACTAAGCGCAGGGCCACGCTTAGTAACCCGATGTTTACCCTGGTTACCATCGTTAAAGTAAAAAAAACAACCACTACATACTTACCTACCGCTGTCTGTCCCCGGCGCTGGGCTTCTCTGCTCTGGCTGTGAGCACAGCGGCCGGAAAGCAGAGCGGTGACGTCACCGCTCTGTTTTCCGGCTGCCCGGCGCTCACAGCCAGAGCAGAGAAGCAGAGCGCCGGGGACAGACAGCGGTAGGTAAGTATGTAGTGGTTGTTTTTTTTTACTTTAACGATGGTAACCAGGGTAAACATCAGGTTACTAAGCGCGGCCCTGCGCTTAGTAACCCGATGTTTACCCTGGTTACCAGCGAAGACATCGCTGAATCGGTGTCACACACGCTGATTCAGCGATGTCAGTGGGACGTCCAGCGACGAAACAAAGTTCTGGACTTTCTGCCCCGACCAGCGACATCACAGCAGGGGCCTGATCGCTGCTGCCTGTCACACTGGACGATATCGCTAGCCAGGACACTGCAACGTCACGGATCGCTAGCAATATCGTCCAGTGTGACGGTACCTTTAGGGATGAGCGAATAGCTTTGGATAACTCCTTATCTGAATAGCTATAGCGCTTCACGAATAGCTGCCTCTGGAACCCAGGTACCTGGAGGGCTCACGACAATCAGCTGTTCGGTGCCACAGCTACATGTGTCGCGGCTTTGTGGAGAGCCTGCTTGTTGGGCTCTCCATGCATGTGTTGTGGCTCTTACACAGCCCCGACACATGAAGCCGCGGCACCGAACACCTGATTATCGGGAGCGCTCCAGGTATCCGGGTTCCTGAAGCAGCTATTCATGAAGCGCTATAGCTATTCGGATAAGGAGTTATCCAAAGCTATTCGCTCATCCCTAATACTGATGCTCCCAGAAGAAATTTATGAGTTAAAATATTATTGAGATAAAGCAATGTTCATATTTACTCCCACGTTCTCTTTAAAAGACAGATTTATTTTGCTTTTTCTATTTATTAGATTTTCTTTTATTAAATTAGAATACATCCTGAATTGTATAGATTTTCCTCTGCACATTAACATGTTGAAAGGTCATAAGCAGATCTGGTTCTTCTTATTTGTTGTCCTATGTAAAGTCTGTCTAAGGTTGTCAGCTCAAAAAAGCTAATCTTAATAGAGTTGACGCTAGTCACTAATTCAATGGGTACCAGAAATACCCCAACCTTCACCCCTTTGACACATATAAAGGAATTGGAACCTACAAAAACAGGCCCTATGGTTTGCATGCACAGAGCAGCTGCTCGCCGGACTTATGCAAAAGTAGCTTAGAACCAGAGACAAAAACATGTAACCAAACCATAGTCAGTGGAATAGCTGGAGTGTAGTACCAGGAAGTCAGTTAAATGTAAAATGGCAAACAATCCGGGGTGAAATGTCGGAGGGATTTCCGAGAATATAAGGTTGGAATCATGCCAGGTCAGGAGTAGACATGAGCGAATATCTTCGGCTCCCTCCTTATTCGGCAAACAATAGCGCTTACTGAAGAAGCTGCAGTGGGAACCCGGGTACCTGGAGCGCTCCGATAATCAGGTGTCTGGCGCTGCAGCAGCATGTGTCGCGACTGTGTGGCAGTCACAACACACAGGCTCTCCATGCATGTATTGTGACTGTCACACAGCCGCGACACATGCAGCTGCAGCACCGGACACCTGATTATCGGGAGCACTCCAGGTATCCGGTTTCCCTCTGCAGCTTCTTCGGTAAGCTCTATTAGCGAGCCGAATAAGGAGGGAGCCGAAGATATTCACTCATGTCTAGTCAGGAACAGGATATCAGAAGATAAACAGCACCAGAAATGTATAAAAAACAAACCCTAATTGTCAACTCCCAGCAGACTGCTTGGAATTTAAATAGGGTGTGGTGCTGCTCCTTAGGCCACCGCAGGGGGCAGATTGCTCATGCTGAGCAGCTGGACAACACACACACTGTTCCTGATTGGTCAAAATTAGAATTCTCAGCCACAACAATATTCTTAGCTGGACTGCATGGATGTCACTCAGTGCTTCCACCTCTATCACCAGATCTGCCCACAGAGGCACATGTATCTGGAGCAAGTCTAGGTGATGAAATAACACACCAGCACACTGTGTCACTAGGTCTAGTAACTTTGTTCTTGTTCTATAAGTCATGCCTGCTACTACAGTTCTGATCCTTTTGCCACAGCTTATGCATCCAAGCCCGTGCCTTGCTTCATATCAAGAATTTGTCCTATCTACTTTCGGCCAGATCTGGACTCTGGGATTTTAGTACCTGGTGGTATCACTCCTTACATACTTTGCAGCTCAAGCAGTAAGACCAAATCCAGTCAATCACTTATTGCTACACTGCAGATACAATACTGAAATGGCAAAGATGACCAACATATACAGTGGGGCAAAAAAGTATTTAGTCAGTCAGCAATAGTGCAAGTTCCACCACTTAAAAAGATGAGAGGCGTCTGAAATTTACATCATAGGTAGACCTCAACTATGGGAGACAAACTGAGAAAAAAAAATCCAGAAAATCACATTGTCTGTTAATTTATCATTTTTTTTTGTATTTTATGGTGGAAAATAAGTATTTGGTCAGAAACAAAATTTCATCTCAATACTTTGTAATATATCCTTTGTTGGCAATGACAGAGGTCAAACGTTTTCTGTAAGTCTTCACAAGGTTGCCACACACTGTTGTTGGTATGTTGGCCCATTCCTCCATGCAGATCTCCTCTAGAGCAGTGATGTTTTTGGCCTTTCGCTTGGCAACACGGACTTTCAACTCCCTCCAAAGGTTTTCTATAGGGTTGAGATCTGGAGACTGGCTAGGCCACTCCAGGACCTTGAAATGCTTCTTACGAAGCCACTCCTTCGTTGCCCTGGTGGTGTGCTTTGGATCATTGTCATGTTGAAAGACCCAGCCACGTTTCATCTTCAATGCCCTTGCTGATGGAAGGAGGTTTGCACTCAAAATCTCACGATACATGGCCCCATTCATTCTTTCATGTACCCAGATCAGTCGTCCTGGCCCCTTTGCAGAGAAACAGCCCCAAAGCATGATGTTTCCACCACCATGCTTTACAGTAGGTATGGTGTTTGATGGATGCAACTCAGTATTCTTTTTCCTCCAAACACGACAAGTTGTGTTTCTACCAAACAGTTCCAGTTTGGTTTCATCAGACCATAGGACATTCTCCCAAAACTCCTCTGGATCATCCAAATGCTCTCTATCAAACTTCAGACGGGCCCGGACATGTACTGGCTTAATCAGTGGGACATGTCTGGCACTGCAGGATCTGAGTCCATGGTGGCGTAGTGTGTTACTTATGGTAGGCCTTGTTACATTGGTCCCAGCTCTCTGCAGTTCATTCACTAGGTCCCCCCACGTGGTTCTGGGATTTTTGCTCACCGTTCTTGTGATCATTCTGACCCCACGGGGTGGGATTTTGCGTGGAGCCCCAGATCGAGGGAGATTATCAGTGGTCTTGTATGTCTTCCATTTTCTAATTATTGCTCCCACTGTTGATTTCTTCACTCCAAGCTGGTTGGCTATTGCAGATTCAGTCTTCCCAGCCTGGTGCAGGGCTACAATTTTGTTTCTGGTGTCCTTTGACAGCTCTTTGGTCTTCACCATAGTGGAGTTTGGAGTCAGACTGTTTGAGGGTGTGCACAGGTGTCTTTTTATACTGATAACAAGTTTAAACAGGTGCCATTACTACAGGTAATGAGTGGAGGAAAGAGGGGACTCTTAAAGAAGAAGTTACAGGTCTGTGAGAGCCAGAAATCTTGATTGTTTGTTTCTGACCAAATACTTATTTTCCACCATAATATGCAAAAAAAATGATAAAAAATCAGACAATGTGATTTTCTGGATTTTTTTTTCTCAGTTTGTCTCCCATAGTTGAGGTCTACCTATGATGTAAATTACAGACGCCTCTCATCTTTTTAAGTGGTGGAACTTGCACTATTGCTGACTGACTAAATACTTTTTTGCCCCACTGTATTTGATTTCTGCTGCCTAAAGCAATAATAACATTCAGTTTAAACATTTATCGTAGTTTTATTTTATGAGATCAAAGTTTTCAATGTAACCCCTAACTAAAAAGATGGTAACAAATTGCAAGCTTTCGAGACTACTCAGGTCTCTTCATCAGGTGGAGTATTTTATGCCTGATGAAGAGACCTGAGTAGTCTCGAAAGCTTACAATTTGTTACCATCTTTTCAGTTAGCCATGAAAAGCTATCAACCACTGGAGACTCTCAAATTTTAAGATTTTTCTATCTACTGGCTAACACGGCACAAAGATACATATTTCCTGTATCAGTGTAACCCATAATTATCAAACACAACATACCTTATGGTTTCGATGATATGCTGACTATTAACTTTGCATCAAAGAGAAATGAACATTGAAATAGTTTACAAGAAGTTAGACAGTCTTCATTAGAGATATTCATTGTACACAATATGCCACAAAAATGACACATTAAGCCTGGAGACTCTGAAAACTCTGCATTTGTTCATCTCTAAATAGAACACTTACAATTAATTACCTTGCCTAATTTAACTATACCCTATTTATGCACACATTGTAATTACTTTTCCTAAAACATTCTTAATGTGGGTTTTATTAATTACCAAGTGGTTTGCTTTTTGACAAAAAATAATTATCTCGAAGTTGTAACACTGAGATAGAATTACCCATGATGCACCAAACTAGGGCTGTGTTAAAATTTGCAAAAAGTCTCGTATGCGGAGCTAAATTCAGGTGCACTTTAGCGCAGGCCTTTTTCATACATAGCTTTTTATTAGGTTTGTTTAACAGCTTATTTAAAGGACTAGAACTCTGACTGATGTTTTATAGGAGTCTATAGGAAAGTATGACAGGGTTTGGTCTGCATATGTAGAATTTTGGTTGATGGCAATTTTAGGGCCAAATATAGCATGCTAATGGTATTGCAAATTTTCTTTATAGTCTTTAGTAGTCTTTTTTAAGGACAAAAATATATTTCTGGACTTTGGGGCAAGATGTGTAACACAGTAAAATTATAATAGTGTCCATGTGTGGTTTCTTCCTTTGTACCCCCTACCTTTAGATGCCAAGGTTCAATATGCTGGAATATAGATGACATTTATTGAATACTGAATATATGCGGAATGGGAGCATATGTAAAAGTGCAAAAATAACAGATGGCTGTTTCAGTATTTCACTATATCACAGTGAATATCATCAGTTGTAAATACTATAAAATACTAATTATTCTCAATCTCTGAGAAACATTGATGAATGTTTGACAAATTATAAAAAAAAACAGCAATTTACAAACATTTGTGAAAGAATAGGTCATTGTGGAGAGCTCACTGGGTTTGTGCGTGGTCCTGTAATAGGATGTCACCATTGTCACAAGTCAGTTTGTGAAACTTCTTCCCATCTAAATATTCCAAAATCAGCTATGAGTAGTGTTATTGTGGAAGTGTTTAGGAAGTACAGCAACTCAACCATGTAAAGTAACAGAGCTGGTGTTAGGACTGGCGGAACGCACCTAGTAAATAGTGAGATTTTATTAGGTGTGTTCGCAGTCCGGGGTCCACTGTGCAGGAGAGAACCTGCTGCTAGCAAATTGCAGCACTATATGGTGGTGGAAGTGAACTCTGTTAAGTCACAGGGCTGCGGTACCGCACAAAGAGCGCAAGCAAGGAGTCACCAAACTCGGTCCCAAGATTCAGTCCATCTAGACTACTTGCGCTCGACACCGCTACTGGGTGTAAGAGAAAAACTGAAATAATAGTTTGAGCACAAGAGTGCGAGCAGTACCGTTCTGGCAGACGCCACTAACCACCCAGACTTGAGCTAAGGAAGCGCTCTAATGGCGCGTGGTGCTGCACTGGTGGTCACAACAGTAGACGCTGTTTCGTGTGTTATTATGCTGACAGTTCAGCCGGGCGCTAGATAGCAGCCATACACCATATGTGAACAGTCATACAAGGGGGAGGGGATTTTAAAGAACGACTTGCACTCATCAACACACACACGATTCCAAATGTACACTAGCGCATGGCCGTGCGGTCATGCGAACCCTTTATAGCTACAGCATGTACAGGACCTTCCCAGAAGGACCAATGGGAGGCTGCCACAGAAGTTGAGCACCTTCAGGACCTTCCTGGAGGACCAATGGGATCTGCTGCAGTATCTGAGCTTGTGACCCTCGATCTCCAACAGGAGATCTAGCCCTGGGCATGCCCAGAAGGGGAAAAGCAGGACTTAGGCCCAAAAGCCTCTGCTCGCTGTTGCCCAGCACTGGCAGAAGCTGGAAAAGCAGCAGTAACCCTTTGCACAGAGTGAGACTGAGCAAGATGCTTGGACCGACGTCTCTGCCGAGCAGGCTCCACTGTGGCAGAAGAAAAATGGGAGACCACAGCGGAGATGGCCCGAGATTCCCCCTGTGCAGAGGCGGGAACTCAACCCCTAACAGCTGGGTCATCAAGACACATAATGCATAAAGTCACCATCGCTCTCCTGACTCAGTAACTGAAGACCTCCAAATCTCCTCTGGCATTAACGTCAGTCCAAAAACTGTGCTCCAAGAGCTTTATGGCATGGGGTTAAATGGTGGAGGAGCTGCACGCAAGCCTTACATCACAAAGCACAATCTGAAACATCAGATGGAGTGGTGTAAAGCATCTCACCACTAAGCTCTGAAGCATTGTAAATTTATTTTTTGGAATGATGAATTTACGCACCTCTAACTGGCAGTCAGATGGACAAGTCTAGGTTTTGTTATGTTTTTTTTTTTTAAAGAGGGACTGCTTCATTTAAAAAGGCATTGTCCAGGTAATAGGCAACCCCTTCAAAAACTTTGTAGGAAAAACTTTCCCAGAACAGTAGTAGCTGTTATTGCTGCAAAAAGTTGCCCAATTCCATATTAATGCATATGGATTTAGAATGGGATGTCATAAATACTCTTGTAGGTGTAATGTGTGGGTGTAGCAATACTTGAGTTCATACAGTGCTTTCATTTAGTCACATAACTTCTCATCTTATGTATTAACTGTTCCCTAATCCTGAATAAACACAGACACTTTGACAGAGCAAAGAGCTTTATATCTGAAGATGCTTCATTATAAAAAATATATCAAAGAGGCGTAAGACTTGATTCTTTTGAAATAGTTTACTTCCAAAAGATTTTGACAGCCAAATAACAGTTGCTGACTTGTTTACTGCAATCTGGAAAACTTGTGGTAATCATTATTTGGGAATGTCACAAAAAACTTACATCCTCCAATTATTACATGACTTTCAAATTATTAACTTTTCTTTCAAATTTCCTTGCAGTGAACTTTCTTGTCAACTGAATCAAAGCAGAAGTATCTTGTTCATATGAAAACATCACTATTCTCATGCTTCATACTGTAAATTACTACATAGTTCATCACTTTACTATATTATTTTAGCATTCACATAGAATATTTTTGTCCTAGTTTTTTGTTGTTTGGAAGGGTAGTTCTAGGAAAGCAATTACCAAAGTGTTATTACAGAGTTTGAATAGTGACAGACAGGAGACCAAGAGATGCAGACAGGAGACCAAGAGATGCAGACAGGAGACCAAGAGATGAAGACAGGAGACCAAGAGACGCAGACAGGAGACCAAGTGATCTGATTTATTTTGGTCACTTAACTAAATGGCCTTTTCTCCCCACAGTCTCTTTTCTGTGTTGTTCTTGAATCCATTCATTTCTGGAAAGCTTGCAAAATGAATCTGTGTTTCTCTTTTTCTTAGAATTACCTAAGGTATTTATTGAGTTTTCAGTGTGAAAGAGTTGTGCTGACATTTTTGATTTTTGTCTACTGCTCCCTTTACACTGGCACATCTGGGCCATTAAGCGGCCACCGATCATCTATATACAAGCCTATTGGTATTCCTTTACTGGCTTATTTAGATAGACTGCCAAATTTTCTATGCACACAGAACGATCATTAATAGGATTATTTTGCGCCCTCACAATAGTGACCTGTTTACACGTGGCTTTGTGCTGCCAATACCAATCATTTTTAATCCGGCTTTGACATACATGTGAATACGTTCCCTATATTGACCAGATATCTACGTCTAAAACTTACGATATGCGTAAATTATTTGTACATCTGTGTAGAACGTTCAGGGTCCATGAGGGTCTATACATAAAACTAACAATGTTTCTTCCATTAATTTTACATGAAACAGAGTTATACACAGCGACTTAGATGCCAATCTGTATAGTGTAACATACAAGTCACATGTTAAAAATGCTGCTTTCTTCCACACAATAAAATGCCAGCACATGTCCGATCTACAGAAAGCAGATCAATAGCTTTGTATTGTCTGTAAATTACTTTTGCACATATTGACACTGTGGTTTATCTCTGCATTTTCTGCTGCCTTCCAATTATGCATGATAGGTTTATTGCTATTGCATTTTCTCCCAAAAGCCTGCTTGGACAACTTGCAAGACATTTAAATAAATAATGAGTTGGGAAGGTTTATTTTCCAAGCTCTTGTTATTTGATGTAACACTAAAAAGAGAAATGTATTGCTTAATGCGGAAAACTGGGCTTCTCAAATTATAACTAGTGATGAGCGAGTGTACTCGTTGATCGGGTGGTCTCCCGAGTACTTGTGACTGCTCGGAGATTTAGTTTTCCTTGCAGCAGCTGCATGATTTGCAGCCACTAGACAGCTTGATTACATGTGGGGATTCCCTAGCAATCAGGCAACCTCCACATGTACTCTGCCTGGCTAGCAGCTGTTAATCATGCAGCTGAGTCAGCAAAAACTAAATCTCCGAACAGTCACAAATACTTGGAGACCACCCGAGCGTACTCGGGAAAACCCGAGCAACAAGTATACTCGCTCATAACTAATTATAACCCAATGCTTCTGAATCTAGAAAGGTAGAATGTGTCCCAATGATGTCATCCACGGCATTTACAGACCACAGATAATGAATGTTCTTCACTTTCCCATTCAGTGGCAAACTGATATCACATTATTAATAAATGATGCATCTCTTGTTTGTATGTTATCTCTCTAATATTTGTACTGTTTTACCCAAAGGGAATCTGTCAACAGGTGTTTACCCCCTATACTGAAATACAGGATAATGTAGGGGTCGAGACACTGATTCGACAGACGTGTCATTTAATGGGTTGCTTGCTTTAGTTTTAATAAAATCACTGTTTTATCTGCTATAGATCTATCAGTTCTCTGAATGCTGAGCTCTTTATAACCCCGCCTACACCACTGATTGGCAGCTTTCTGGCCATTTGCAGTGTTCACAGAAAGCTGTCAATCAGTGGTGGGGGCGGGGTTATAAAGAGCTTATGAATATAAAGGACTACCTGGCAGCTGCTTTACTAGTCCTATAGTGATAATCTCCAACTGATAAAACTGTGATATTTTTCAAACTTACAGCAAGCTGCCCAGTAAGTGCCTGTTCTCATATTATGCGGTAAAAACCCTTTAAAAATTATTTCCATGTGTAGAGCACAATTTAGAAATATAGTTTAGGTTTCAAATATGCAAAGCAACATTTTTTATAAAAGTTTTAATAACTTTTTGAGTTTCTTCAGCGGTTAATACTGTGTTACAATAGAGTATTAGTGAAATAAACTATATATACTGGGTAAATTTGGCAAAAATGTCCCCAGTCTTCTACTGATAGCTTGCAGTAATAAGGTGCTGCAAATTTATTAGGAAATGCACGCCTTTTACTAGATTTGATGCATTTTGGGCTGTCTGAACGGCAGAAAATTAAATCTACATCAGCCAGGACGTAGCATAGATTTCAGCTACAATTTACTGAAGTTTTCTACTGCGCATTAGGCCAGTCTCACACGTCCAGATAATTCTGGTACCGGAATTATCCGTGTCCGTGTGTCCGTGAGCTCACGTAGGCCATCTGCGTGGCACACGTGCGGCAGCAGTGTGCCGCCCGTGTGCCGACTGGGTACCACATGGAGCGTGCAGAAGACAGTGCTACAGTAAGCGCTGTCCCCTGCATCTGGTGCTGAATCCGCGATTCATATCTTCTTTCCAGCAGCATTCGCTGGAGAGAAGATATGAAAAATCCTTTTCCTTTGTTTTTCGTGTTTAAAATAAAGATCCCTGTCCCCTAACCCCTCCCACCCCCTGTGCGCCCGCCCGCTGTTACTAAAATACTCACCCGGCTCCCTCGAAGTGTCCTCTCCACGCCACACCTTCTCCAGTATGAGCGGTCACGTGGTGCCGCCCATTACAGTCATGAATATGCGGCTCCACCCCTATGGGAGGTGTAGCCGCATATTCATGACTGTAATGGGTGGCACCCCGTGACCGCTCATACAGGAGAAGCTGGCGCTGAGAGAAAGCTGCGAGGGAGCCGGGTGAGTATTTTATTAACAGCGGGCGGGTGCACAGGGGGTGGGAGGGGGGAGGAGACAGGGATCTTTTTTAAAACACGAAAAAAAAAAAAAGGATTTTTCATATCTTCTCTCCAGCGAATGCTGCTGGAAAGAAGATATGAATGGCGGCTTCAGCACCACGCTGGGGGGACAGCGCTTACTGTAGCACTGTCTCCTGCACGGCACATGGACTGCACACGGACAGCATCCGTGTGTGGTACGTGTTATACACAGACCCATTGACTTTAATGGGTCCGTGTAATCCATTCACTCCCACGAACACTGACATGTCTCCGTGTTTTGCACACGGACACACGGTCCATGAAAACACGCTGACATGTGCAGAGACACATTGATTTCAATGTGTCTACATGAGTCAGTGTCTCCGGTATGTGAGGAAACTGTCACCTCACGTACCGGAGCCACTGACGTGTGAAACCGACCTCATAGTACATTTTTGTGTCATCATAAACCACACCTTTGTCTAGCTCCACCCCCTTTTTTAGAGAACTGATCTGAGCAGAAAAAAGGTAAAAAATACCCCCTCACATACTAAATATTGTGTGCACCATAATTTGTGACTTTACTCCAGAAAACTGGTGTTTTGCATTTTTTTGTGTTTTTGAAGTCTGTAATAGTTTTTCCAAAATGCAGATTAGATTTTCATCTGTTTTTTTCCCCATAAGCTTTTTAATAGGATTTTAAAAGCCAGAGGAAAAGTGCAAGGACGGAAGTTACAAAACACCTCCACCAAAGCAAAAAAAAAAAAAGGTTGAAACTCATGGAATATTTGAAAAGACTATAAGGGTATGTGCACATGGTCAGTAATCAGCAGCACATGTCCGCTCCATCCAAAGTGCTTGAATGAAGGTGATTCCGCATGTGTTCATTGAACCATGTGGAATCACTGCATCCCAATACATTGTACAGGTGAGTTTATCTTGTGGAGATTGAGCGTCTCTGCAAGATAAATTGACATGCTGCGGTCTGGAAAGACATGCCACATGTCTGCCTCCGCAGGTGATCGGTAGGTGTCAGTGCACGCATAGTGGAGATTGGATTTCTTGAAATCCCCTCCACTATGCTGCAACATCTGGCTGCTGCAGGCTGGACGCTGTGGATGTACGCAGCGTCAAACCCGCCGTGTTTACTGACCGCGTGCACCTACCCTAAGAATGCCGATAACCAAAATTATATTTGGAGGGAGCCTTGTGGATATGTTGATACTTGGCAGATTTGTATTCATTTCTGCAGCCGGATCAAAATTAGATTGCATAAATAATCTGCAATAAATCAAATTCTGCCTCATTATTTTATGGTTAAGAAAAACATCTGAAATATGTTATATCATCCTGCAAAGGTGAATGTAGCGAGACTGATTTTCTATAATCTGATTGATGCCTGGTTCAGATTTCTTGTTGCATGGGAAGGTCTGACAATCATTTACTCGGCTCCAGCGTATGTAAACCATTTACCATAAGGCTAAGTTCACACGTGCATATAAAAAAATCATTTGAGTTTCATCCAGAAACTCGCTGATCACTATTCCCTATGATACAGAATCGTAGTGTAAGGTTGGGGGTCACACAACCATTTTTTACAAATTTGAGAAAAGTGGTCCCATTTTGATAAGTCTGATCAGAGTTTGATCAGAGTGGCATCAGTTTTTCTCGGATGAGAAGGGAAAATAAAGAGGTTCTCTACACTCTCTATCTGGTCATCCAATTGTGGTCCAATTTTTTTCATGGACCCATAGGCTTGCATTGCTGATTTTGATCCAAATGTAATATATCTCTGATTTCTTCTGTATACCACATGGTCCTAGGAAAAAATCAAACATGTGCATAGCATTATAGGATGTAAAAGTACAAGTGCTGTCCGTGAAAACTACAGATAGCACTTATCCAAGAAAGCCCTGTATAAACGTATGCTATACTGTGGCTGTGTTGTGTATGGAATTTGATTATTTTTGCGCACCTATAGACTTGAATGGGTGAGTCTCATTCCACACACTGCAGGAAAAGAACATAGAACATGCTGCTGCCCCACTTACACAATTACTGCAATTTTTATCACGTCCTTATCACGTCCATGACAAAAATCAGTCACCTGCATAGCCCCATTGAATAAGATTGATCTGAGCGCTATGCATTTTTTCGTGGACAGCAATTGAAATCGAACATACGGGTGTGTGCTTATCAGAGCAGCAGCAGGACACTCATAGGAAGAGAAAAATATTTATTTTCTATGGTGAACACTGTAAGAAAAAAAATCTAAATGCCAGAGTTAAGGTACCTTCACACTGACCAACTTCACAATGATATCGCTAGCGATCCGTGACGTTGCAACGTCCTGGATAGAGATATCGTTGTGTTTGACACGCAACAGCGATCTGGATCCTGCTGTGACATCGTTGGTCGGAGCAGAAAGAACAGAACTTTATTTTGTCGCTGGATCTCCCGCAGACATCGCTGAATCGGCGTGTGTGACGCCGATTCAGCGATGTCTTCACTGGTAACCAGGGTAAACATCGGGTTATTAAGCGCAGGGCCGCGCTTAGTAACCCGATGTTTACCCTGTTTACCAGTGTAAATGTAAAAAAAAAAAACACTACATACTTACATTGCGGTGTCTGTCGCGTCCCTCGGCGTTCTGCTTCTGTGCACTGTCAGCGCCGGCCAGCCGTAAAGCACATTGGTGATGTCACCGCTGTGCTTTACGGCCAGCCGGTGCTCACAGTCAGTGCAGGAAGCTGAGCGCCGGGGGACAGACACCGGAATGTAAGTATGTAGTGTTTTTTTTTTTTTACATTTACACTGGTAACCAGGGTAAACATCGGGTTACTAAGCGCGGCCCTGCGCTTAGTAACCCGATGTTTACCCTGGTTACCAGGGGACTTTGCATAGTTGGTCGCTGGAGAGCTGTCTGTGTGACAGCTCTCCAGTGACCACACAGCGATGCTGCAGCGATCGGGATCGTTGTCTAGATCGCTGCAGCGTCGCTAAATGTGACGGTACCTTTAGTGTTTTTCAGTCGTCACAGTTCCTCCAAAACAATGCAATGAAATGCAGGCAAAACATTGTATGTATCCCAACATGGTAGCAATTAAGTGTCAGTCCAACACAAAAATCAAGCCCTTGCACAGCTCCATCAATGGAAGAACACCTTTTTTTTACCTCTTTAAAAACAAAACAATAATAAATGTAAGGCCGGGGTCACACTTGTGAGTTCAATGCAAGAAACTTGCACGAGTCTCTCGTATCAAGTCCCGGCACTGCCACCAGCACTCGAGACCGGAGCGCGTGGCTGCATTTATTTCTATGCAGCCGCACAGTCGGTCCTGAGTTCCGGCGGCTGTGCCGGGTATTGATGAGAGAGACTCGTGCAAATTTCCCGCATTGCACTCGCAAGTGTGACCCCGGCCTAAATTCAATATCACTGTTATTTTACTGACTTGGAAAATCACTCTACTAGGTAATTTTTACCTCACAATGAATGCTGTAAAAGCATAAGGCTGCTGTCACACTAGCAGTATTTGGTCAGTATTTCACATCAGTATTTGTAAGCCAAAACCAGGAGTGGGTGATAACTGCAGAAGGCCGGCCTCACACTAGCGAGTTTTATGGACGTAAGAGAGGTGCTGAAAATACGGATTGCAACGGTACAATGCTTCTCTATGCCCTTGCATGCTGCGTTTGTCACCGTATTGTGCAAAAAATCCGCCAATGAAAGTCTATGGGGGCCAGAAAAATAGAGATTACACACGGACCAGCAGTGTGACTTGCGAGAAATACGCAGCGGTGTTAGAGAGAAAAGCCTGCAATTCAGTGCGGTGTACAGTAAAATCACATTGACAGCTTATAATAGAATAGGTAGAATAAATGTGTACACATAGAATAGGTATATATATATATATATATATATATATATATGTCATTGAGACACATATATGTATATATATATATTAATATTTCACACAGCGCTAGATAGCTTTAAAGGCGGGAATTCAATTACCGGCTTTTGCTTTCTCCTTCTTAAACCCGACATGATATGAGATATGGTTTACATACAGTAAACCATGTCATATCCCCATTGGTTTTGCATATTCCACACTACTAATGTTAGTAGTGTGTATGTGCAAAATTTGGGCGCTCTAGCTATTTAATTTAAGGATTAATATCTGCCCTCAGTCACTGGCTTTACTACTCTGGCGGAGAAAATTGCGCGGGAGCCCACGCCAATTTTTTCCGCCATTTAACGATTAAATTAAATAGCTAGAGCGCCCACATTTTGCATAGACACACTACTAACATTAGTAGTGTGGAATATGCAAAAAAAAAAATGGGGATATGAGATGGTTTACTGTATGTAAACCATGTCTCATATCATGTCGGGTTTAGGAAGGAGATAGCAAAAGCCAGCAATTGAATTCCCGGCTTTCTGCTATATCGCGCTGAAGTAAATATTAATATGTATATATATATATATATATGTGTGTCTCAATGACATATATATATATATATATATATACAGAACATATGTTTTTATTATTTTTTGAGCACATGGATCCCTTGTATATCCGTATGTCGGTTTTGCAAGCCTGCGAGAAAATCTCGCAGTACGGATGCCATACGGATTACATACGGAGGATACCATGCACAAAATACGCTGGCACACCCTGCCTACGGAGGAGATACGGACCACTATTTTGGGGACTTTTCTGCGCATTACGGCCGTAAATTATGGACCGTATTATTATACGCTGAGTGTGACGCCGGCCTTATTGTTCCACTCCTGGTTTTGGCTTCCAAATACTGATGTAAAATACTGACCAAATACTGATAGTGTGACGGCAGCTTAATAGAAAAGAAACATTTGAGATATAGCGTTTTTTTTTACAATTTTACTGCGCTTGGAGCTTTTTCCCATATTTCAGTACCTTAAAGGTACGTTCCCACATCCAGGATTTGCTGCGATTTTGACAGTGCGTATTTATGCAGCATCAAAAACGCAGTGGCCAGATGTTACAGCATAGTGGATGGGATTTCTAGAAATCCCATGTCAACTGCGCATCTATGTACACCGGCGGATCACTCGTGAAAACTGACATGCGGCACGTCCTTCATGACAGTGGCATGTTAATTTCTCTTGAGGGTACGCTTGCGGATTTTTCCCATAGATTTGCATTATTGTGGAAAATCTGCATGTGTAAAAAATGTAAATGCGTGTCAGCTAATTTGCGTAATAGGTGCGGAAATGGTGCAGGCAAAATCGCAGCAATCTTCATTGTGGGAACGTATCTTCAATGGCAAAATGAATGGTGACATTCAAAGATACAATTAATCCTGCAAAAAAATTCTTTCATATGACAATGGAAAATTATTATTGTTTAATCATTATACTTTGCTTACATAGCGCCATTACATATATTATCAATGTCCCCATTGGGGCTCACAATCTAAATTCCCTGTCAGTATGTGTTTGAAGTGTGGTATTAAAATGGAGGTCCTGGAGGTAACCCACGCAAATACGGGGAAAACATAGGAAAAAATATGGAACCTTACTGATTTTATGAAAAAAAAATCTATTCCAGTGAAAATACAAATCTCAAATGAAATCTCCTATGTGATGTATTAATGAGTGGCTTACCTCGTGTAAGTGACTTCATTCCATCCGTGATTAAGGTTTGTGTGAGCACTGCAATGTTGGTGACTGCAGTGAGCTGGGAGATCGTGAAAGATAATGCTGAGTGTGCGATTTACCCAACTAAAATGATTCTCTATGGAACCCCTAGGTGGGCCTCAGCCTGATTATCAAGCCTGCTGGTTTTATAGCCTGTACGGGCTATAAAGCAGATCTGCACAGATCTACCTGGATCTGAAAGTCTACAAAGGCATCAGCTTTGTCACTAACAGAAGTAATAAACTGTATTTAGTGTTGTAAGAAAGTTTAGATCTGTCATGGTCCTTCTTCTCCAGCATGAGGGCTTCCATTGTGTCCCTCTAATGTAGTCATGGGCTACATAACTTACTTAACCAAAGTACTTGGTAGACATATAGACATTGAGAGCCTCTATGGTCTTTTTTATGGCGTGTGATGCCATTTATTTCTTTGACAATATATGCCAGCCTCAGGAAACATTTACCCTTCAATTACCTAAAATCAGGGGAATACCTGAGGTGGTGGTGGGGTAACAACCGTGATAAGGGTCTTGGCCTCTTAATAAAGAAAGCCTGGCTAGTAATATGCTCAAAGAGTAAATGTTAAACCAACACAATTTTTTTATTTTAGCGCTGGAGTGGTGCCACTAATGTAAGTTCCTTGCCCCTCGTATTATACTCACTAGCCGCTGTCTTTAGCTGTTCCCAGCAACGCTCCGGTCCCCGCCACTATCTTGTGACTGCAACTTCTGAATGACCAGAAGTCCAAGGTAACGGTCACAATCTCTCAATGTAAATCTATAAGATTCTCATACTGGCGCTCATAGACTTACATTGAGAAATGACGTCCAGCTCGCCCAACGAACACTGGAGCTATCCAGCAGCTAATAACGTATAGAAGATTTCCGGAGAGACTCTCCGATAACCGATAATGGAAGAAAGCGGTTGTTGGTAAGTATTAGACTAAAGTCAGGGAACTTAGATTAGTGACACCTCTCCAGCCCTGAAACAGAAAAGCAAAACCCCGGAGAGGTGCTTTAAAATACTAATTCAATATCAGGATACCAAAGTTCATCCACATTTTCTCCATATATTTAGATGGCTGAAGAGTTGCTTACTTTAATGTATCTACAAAGAACCAGACACTAAACACACAACAGAAAAGAAAATATGAGTCAGAAGTGTGTCTGTACATGAGGGATAACAATATTTTTGTCTATTATATTACTTGTATTCTGCATAATTTTTAGCAATTGTCTCCATATCCTTCTATCTATTACTGCTTCCTCTCCTCCTTCTCCGTAGATTTCTGTTAGCCGCAGTTGTAATTTGATCGCTCACTGAACTGAAAAACTGTGTTAAAAAAAGACTTGCTTCATGAGATTTAAAAAAAAAAATGGCAGCTAATCACCATTTTCCCAAATTGTAGAGGACCGTGAAAGAGGCTAAAACATTTGTTTCTAAAGGTACCGTCACACTCAGCAACTTTACAACGAGAACGACAACGATCCGTGACATTACAGCGTCCTGGATAGCGATCTCGTTGTGTTTGACATGTAGCAGCGATCTGGATCCTGCTGTGATATCGCTGGTCGGAGCTAGAAGTCCAGAACTTTATTTGGTCGTCAGGTCGGCGTGTATCGTCATGTTTGACAGCAAAAGCAACGATGCCTGCAATGTTTTACATGGAGCTAACAACCAGCTACAACGATAAGTGAGTCGCCGTTACGTCACTGGATCGCTCCTGCATCGTTCTGGAGCTGCTGTGTTTGACGTCTCTACAGCGACCTAAACAGCGACGCTGCAGCGATCGGCTCGTTGTCTATATCGCTGCAGCGTTGCTGAGTGAGACGGTACCTTTAACTTGCTGCTCACACCTCCCATCAGCACCATAGCCCACCGTCTTCTACTTTGTCCTCTCCAAGTAAGCAAAAGTTGGCTACTTTGAAGAACCTAGACTATAAGACATCATTTCAGTTGTTTCACACTTTTTTGTTAAGCATATAATTCCACATGTGTTAATTCATAGTTTTGATGCCTTCAGTGTGAATGTACAATTTTCATAGTAATGAAAATACAGAAAAATCTTTAAATGAGAAGGTGTGTCCAAACTTTTGGTCTGTACTGTATATATATATATATATATATATATATATATTATTAATTGCTTGGAAATGTTACAAAATTTTTACGTAACATTGAATTGTGCAAAAATGTTGCGACCTTGGTGTTTTCATGCCGTTTCTTCCAGCTCCACCAAGTGAGCAGAGCTGGGGCGTGAAAGGGGTGCAGTGGGGCGTGATACTACAGCTCGTTTAATTCATGACAAGCTGTGGCGCTCCCTATACTGGAAATATTATTCCAGTCAGGACCTGGAGTAAGATTTCTGGCAAGCCGCATTGAGGCTCACGCCACTCGTCAAACGCTACAGATTCATGAAGACCTCTTAGAGAATCAGACACATCAGACTCCAGCACTACCCCTTTTTCTCGCCAGTCTTGATTAACCAGGGCCTATGTGGAAAAATCTGAATTCTTCCCAAATATGTAAAATACCTTGTGTAAAATATATCATTTTCTTTTTGATCCAGTAATTTCAGATTTGATGCCATGCTGAGCACTATGTAGATGTTTCTTTTTTTTTTTTTTTGCATACAAGACACAAAATTTTAGTAAGGTAAAATGATTCCATTATGTTCTTACTTAATGTCGCTGGAAGGTTTCCCAATTGACAAACATAATCTGCATGGAATATGAGACTAAATTTGTTCTAATTTACATAGTCAAAAAAGGTGCAAAAGTCATACAACAGTAAAGACATGAAAGATGACAGATCGTTTGCTGGGACTGTCACAGTTAGTACACACGATTGACTTAATATCTTCTTCCAGATCAGTAGCTCAGAAGCTTGCTAAAAATCTGCTGTATTTTGTCAACTGGCAACTACAGTTAGCGAGATGTGACTAGAGGCAGTATTCAGTCTGTGCTGTGTAATTGGACAATAAATTGAGTTGAAGAATATTGCACCAAAAAAAAAAAAAAAATCAAGCACGCCAGCAGCACATCGCAGTATTTATGCTTTTTTTGGTCTATTAACATTTCTCCTAAGAACATCCAAGAAAAATAATTTGTCTGTTCTGGCTCGGCCTGCTGTTACAAAAAAGGCAGTTTGACTGCACATATCACAGTGGATCAGACGAAGGATATGATAGATGGGGCTTGTGTAAATGTGGATTATATCATCCCTTGTCTGGATACACATGATGAGAGCATTATACTGCCTCTGTACAAATCCCTAGTTAGACCGCACATGGAGTACTGTGTCCAGTTTTGGGCACCGGTGCTCAGGAAGGATATAATGGAACTAGAGAGAGTATAAAAGAGGGCAACAAAATTAATAAAGGGGATGGGAGAACTACAATACCCAGATAGATTAGCGAAATTAGGATTATTTAGTCTAGAAAAAAGACGACTGAGGGGCGATCTAATAACCATGTATAAGTATATAAGGGGACAATACAAATATCTCGCTGAGGATCTGTTTATACCAAGGAAGGTGACGGGCACAAGGGGGCATTCTTTGCGTCTGGAGGAGAGAAGGTTTTTCCACCAACATAGAAGAGGATTCTTTACTGTTAGGGCAGTGAGAATCTGGAATTGCTTGCCTGAGGAGGTGGTGATGGCGAACTCAGTCAAGGGGTTCAAGAGAGGCCTGGATGTCTTCCTGGAGCAGAACAATATTGTATCATACAATTATTAGGTTCTGTAGAAGGACGTAGATCTGGGGATTTATTATGATGGAATATAGGCTGAACTGGATGGACAAATGTCTTTTTTCGGCCTTACTAACTATGTTACTATGTTACTATGTTGTGTTTTTATCTGAACATGACTACTGACCCATGGTACACAGTGTCCTAATGTGACTAGTACTTAAAAGTGCAGATATTAAATTGCAAAGCCCTATATGAATGTTTCAGGTGCTCACCGTTTTCAACATCACGCCTCGCTCTCAGCAAATAAAAGCATTGTTCACACCCAGAGGGTAAAATGTGTACCGACCACGGTCAACCTACAAAAGTGCGTCTCTGTTGCAATGTGTGCACCTGTGTCCGCCACAAGCGATCGCCAGGTCATGTCTCTCTGTATGTAATTCAGAATATTTCACTGTAGTCATATTCAACTAATAGTGAAGTTTCATCCTAAATATCTCTATTTGTTTTGATAATGCAACAGTTTTTCTAATATGGTTTAATTAAAAAGTCCCAACTCTTCCATCTGTAATCTAACTGCTGTATCTTATTTAACTTTTGACCTATTTCCGTTTTAATGACGCTTCCTTTGAGAATCCCCAGTTCGTGCTGGGACACTTAAACTTAAACATATATAAGAATAAACGCGTGCACAGCCGTTAGAGAGGTGCCAGAGTAGGTTCCAATACCATGAATAATAGCAAAAAACTCGGCACTCAGACTTAACTTAAACCGATAAAGTGATTTAATGGTGTCCACGGTAAATAACAGAAGAAACGTTTCGGTCCTATAGCCGGACCTTCATCAGTCACAATATTAGATCGTGAACGGAAGCTAGTGGACCCGAAAGATTATGAGTTTTCATTAAGGTCATAGATATAGGTGGACACAGCCAGTGTCTCAGGGGGATAAGTCCGGCGGTATTGCCTTCTGTGGTATAGAGCCTGCGTGTCCTGGTCAGTGGAGGACGCGGTATCCACCACAAGTCCGTGCGACCTCAATGCCGGCAACAGAACACACTGTTAGGCCGGGGTCACACTCAGCGTAGGGAAATACGGTCCGTTTTTTACAGGCGTAATGCGCAGAAATGATCCCAAAACTGTGATCCGTATGTCATCCATAGGCAGGGTGTGGTTGCATATTTTACGCATGTCATCCTCCGTATGTAATCCCTATGGCATCCGTACTGCATTTTTTCTCGCCCCCATAGACTTTCATTGTCGGATTGTTTGCACAATACGCTGACAAACGCAGCATGCTGCGATTTTCTACGCACGTAAAATACAGCTGCGAAATATACGGCGGATAGGAGCTGCCCCATAGAGAATCATTGCTCCATGTGCAATGCGTAGTTTTTGTGCCTCTCATATGTGCGTAAAAAGGAATATGTTAGCACTATATAAAAATAAAGATTATTATTATTATTAGTGTGACACCAGCCTTAGAGTGCAAAGTAAGGCGAGAACGAGTCAGCCCCGCCCCAAAAATAGACTTCACATTCAGGAGCGGGGCTGGTCTCTGCTCACTTGTTTTTTCCTTACAATATACAATGACAGTGCGCTCTGTTGTCAGGTTGTCGCTTCAAATTAGAGCTGTTGAGAGAGCGCACTGTCACTGTGCATTGAGAAGAATATTGCACAGTAAGATGGGAAATTCTCAAACGTAGCGTCATCAAAACAAAAAATAAGATAAAGCAGTTAGCTAAGAGAGGGAAAGGTAGGGACTTTTTAAATAATCCATATTAGAAAAACTGCTATATTAAAATATAGAGACATTTAGGGTGAAAATCAATATTAGTTTCAGACCACCCCTTTAAGAATGGTAAGAACTGAAACACAAAATGTAATGGAAAGCTGTTTAATCCATATTCAGAGTTTCCTCTTTGTGACCAGTAAGTGGAGGCATTAGTGACCCGGGCACTTCTTCACATCACGTTTGTACGTCAGTGATTTGTGCAGAGAAAACTGAACATATTGCTGCATAAAGCCCTAGTGATCAGTGGCCGAAAGTTTTCTAAAAGTGTGTCTATTTGGCATGCATTGCAGAGCTATATGTTCATATATCCTTTTTGTCAGTATTCAGTATAGAATGGAGTAGTAGACTGTTTTTCCATACAGAGGTCTATACAGTGGCATACATTGGCGCCTTCTGTCAGTTAATCGGGAAATGCTCCCTAGTCACAATATATCTCTGATAAATGTATCTGATATGGGCCATTTATGCCGGGCGTCCTATGGGTCATTCACCTCTCCAGGCTCCAGCTTTGTCCAGGCTATAGCAGAAACCTGAGTGAATGCTCATTATTCAGCTGTAGCCTCCAAGCAACTAATCATAAAGATGGATGCAGGAAGGGGAAAGAGAGGATGGAGCTGCTATAACTTACATGTGTGCAGCTGTTTCTGTCTCAGGAGTGCCCTGGCTGATCTTTAAAGGGATTATCTGCACCAACACTCCGGCTGTTTGCTTTGGGTAAAAAGTCCATCCCTATACACATATGGAGAGACCTGTAACTATACTGATTAAAATGATACCTTGGTTGATGAAATCCGTCTTGTGGTTGTTGTTTAATCTTTATTTTCAGTTAGTAGTTAATGAGATTCTCGTGCTCTAAGGCGTGGCTGGTTTATATGGTGCTCTGATTAGATATTCATAATGCAGACTGCTGACAGGTTACTGAACCCTCACTGACCCCCCCCCCCTAGTTTACACAATGAATATCTGTACATACGTTAAAAAAACTTCTGTAGGCACGAGCCAGCCGTGACACCTGCGCAGGTGCGGACGGCGCCATCTTGGACGAGGAATTATATGTTTCTGTCCAGTAACATGGCGCCACCGGCGCTTGCACAGTAGCAGCTCTTGGATCACAGCTACACTAATAGCAACTACTGCGTAGGCACGGCGAGCGCCATTTTCAAATTGAGTTTTTTTTTTCTTTCCTCTAGCTGAATAACTTGAATAAAATGTATTACTGCACATAAAACATGCGATTTTGTTGCAGAGCAGGTGCTACGGCTAGCTCCTGCCTGCAGAAGTTATTATTTTTTTTAAGTATGTACAGATATTCATTATGTAAACTAGGGGGCAGGTCAGTGATTGATCAGTGACCTGTCAGCAGTCTGCATTAAAAAGTTTGGACAACTTCTCATTTAAAGATTTTTCTGTATTTTCATGACTATGAAAATTGTACATTCACACTGAAGGCATCAAAACTATGAATTAACACATGTGGAATTATATACTTAACAAAAAAGTGTGAAACAACTGAAATTATGTCTTATATTCTAGGTTCTTCAAAGTAGCCACCTTTTGCTTTGATGGCTGCTTTGCACACTCTTGGCATTCTCTTGATGAGCTTCAAGAGGTAGTCTCCGGGAATGGTTTTCACTTCACAGGTGTGCCCTGTCAGGTTTAATAAGTGGGGTTTCTTGCCTTATAAATGGGGTTGGGAGTTGGGACCATCAGTTGTGTTGTGCAGAAGTCTGGTGGATACACAGCTGATAGTCCTACTGAATAGACTGTTAGAATTTGTATTATGGCAAGAAAAAGGCAGATAAGTAAAGAAAAATGAGTGGCCATCATTACTTTAAGAAATGAAGGTCAGTCAGTCTGAAAAATTGGGAAAACTTTGAAAATGCTGGCATCATTCCAGTGATGGCAGAACTGGCTCTCCGGGGGCTCGCACGACATCGTTATTCTATGTGAGCCCTGAAGGCAATCAGGGGCTGCTTTATTCTCTCTTCCATTAGACTTAACTGGCATTCACAGAAGGTCAGAGAGCAGCAGCAGCTCTCTATTCTTCTGGAAGTCACTTTCACCCAAATAAAGTGGCTGCAGGGCACACGGGGCATAAAAACGTCATGTGAGCCCTGCAGAACCAGTGCTGTCATTGCTCGAATGGCAGTGAGAAGGGATTGTCCAATTAGTGGACAATCCCTTTAAGTAAAAATAAATATCCGTTAATGTCCGTAAAGAACTGTAACTAAGTGTTAACATTTGTTTCATGTTGTAGCCCCTTAGAAGCATAGTTGGTCAGTGGAAAATTGTATCCTAAAGCTCCCACCAATTGCACAAACCATGAGACAGAAGCACTCATCTTATACATGAGTGAGAACAGAATGGTGTATGATCAACAGAATTTCTACCGATCCTCTACATTGTTCTGTTCACACTTCAGGGAGCGCTGTGCTCTTCTGCATCATTGTTTGAGCTATAGATTTTTTTCTTTTTATGGTTTAGCTACATGTTAACTTTCATGAAATGATTCATCTCACAAAAACAACCCCTTTTTGAATAGAATCCACAAAGCGATTTGCTGAATATCACAGGTCAGGCTTCTCTGACTCCGGATCAGGAGTTATAGATGGAGAAAGTCCCCTCTGGTCATTGACTTCCTCTGCAGTGGTTAAAATAATTAACCAATCATGTATTGCATGGAATCCCCTTTACAACTTCCATGCGCCGTAATGTAGGGCACATGTACAGTGGTTGTCTTTATGCGAAATTAGGAGAAAACCATCTCAGGGATCTTAAATATTATACATCTTGCTGGTGCTTGAAACCATTTATATGATTTTGATGTAGATATTGAAAGATTTTTGATGTGAAACTCAGTAGATCAATGTTATTCTCCTAGGGAAGCAAAACCCCTAAAAAAAGGGGGTTGTCCGGTCTAAAATGAAAAGTCTGCAGTCATTCTTTGTGAAAAGTCTGCAGTCATTCTCTGTGAAAAGTCTGCAGTGAGTCAATATGAAAGTTCTGCAGTCATTCTATGTGAAAAGTCAGCAGTCATTCTATATGAAAAGTCTGCAGTCATTCTCTGTGAAAAGTGTGCAGTCATTCTATATGAAAAGTCTGCAGTCATTCTATGTAAAAAGTCGGTAATCATTCTATGTGAAAAGTTTGCAGTCATTCTATGTGAAAAGTCTGCAGTCATTCTATGTGAAAAGTCTGCAGTCATATGTGAAAAGTCTGCAGTTACTGTATTTTATGTGACTGCAGACTTGTGAATCTTCACAGCACATGTATTATGCGCTGTGAGGATGTTACAGAGTTAGCACTGGGAACAGTGGTCACAAGAACGTAAGTATGCAATATACAGGTTCTTCTCAAAAAATTAGCATATAGTGTTAAATTTGATTATTTACCATAATGTAATGATTACAATTAAACTTTCATATATTATAGATTCATTATCCACCAACTGAAATTTGTCAGGTCTTTTATTGTTTTAATACTGATGATTTTGGCATACAACTCCTGATAACCCAAAAAACCTGTCTCAATAAATTAGCATATCAAGAAAAGGTTCTCTAAACGACCTATTACCCTAATCTTCTGAATCAACTAATTAACTCTAAACACATGCAAAAGATACCTGAGGCTTTTATAAAATCCCTGCCTGGTTCATTACTCAAAACCCCCATCATGGGTAAGACTAGCGACCTGACAGATGTCAAGAAGGCCATCATTGACACCCTCAAGCAAGAGGGTAAGACCCAGAAAGAAATTTCTCAACAAATAGGCTGTTCCCAGAGTGCTGTATCAAGGCACCTCAATGGTAAGTCTGTTGGAAGGAAACAATGTGGCAGAAAACGCTGTACAACGAGAAGAGGAGACCGGACCCTGAGGAAGATTGTGGAGAAGGACCGATTCCAGACCTTGGGGAACCTGAGGAAGCAGTGGACTGAGTCTGGTGTGGAAACATCCAGAGCCACCGTGCACAGGCGTGTGCAGGAAATGGGCTACAGGTGCCGCATTCCCCAGGTAAAGCCACTTTTGAACCATAAACAGCGGCAGAGGCGCCTGACCTGGGCTACAGAGAAGCAGCACTGGACTGTTGCTAAGTGGTCCCAAGTACTTTTTTCTGATGAAAGCAAATTTTGCATGTCATTCGGAAATCAAGGTGCCAGAGTCTGGAGGAAGACTGGGGAGAAGGAAATGCCAAAATGCCTGAAGTCCAGTGTCAAGTACCCACAGTCAGTGATGGTGTGGGGTGCCATGTCAGCTGCTGGTGTTGGTCCACTGTGTTTCATCAAGGGCAGGGTCAATGCAGCTAGCTATCAGGAGATTTTGGAGCACTTCATGCTTCCATCAGCTGAAATGCTTTATGGAGATGAAGATTTCATTTTTCAGCACGACCTGGCACCTGCTCACAGTGCCAAAACCACTGGTAAATGGTTTACTGACCATGGTATTACTGTGCTCAATTGGCCTGCCAACTCTCCTGACCTGAACCCCATAGAGAATCTGTGGGATATTGTGAAGAGAAAGTTGAGAGACGCAAGACCCAACACTCTGGATGAGCTTAAGGCCGCTATTGAAGCATCCTGGGCCTCCATAACATCTCAGCAGTGTCACAGGCTGATTGCCTCCATGCAACGCCGCATTGAAGCAGTCATTTCTGCCAAAGGATTCCCGACCAAGTATTGAGTGCATAACTGAACATTATTATTTGTTGGTTTTTTGTTTGTTATTAAAAAACACTTTTATTTGATTGGATGGGTGAAATATGCTAATTTATTGAGACAGGTTTTTTGGGTTATCAGGAGTTGTATGCCAAAATCATCAGTATTAAAACAATAAAAGACCTGACAAGTTTCAGTTGGTGGATAATGAATCTATAATATATCAAAGTTTAATTGTAATCATTACATTATGGTAAATAATGAAATTTAACACTATATGCTAATTTTTTGAGAAGGACCTGTACAACATCCTCGCCAGAATTCGTTTTAGACCAGACAACCCCTTTAAGTCTTAGTTCACCCTTCACTTTTTCTTTGGGTAATTATAGTATATGAACAACTTCCTAAGGCCTCATGTACTTGGCAAGCCGACTGCCTGACATAGAGTCCCGTATGGCACCATATGATGTTTTATTGGGGGCCATATTTATAGAAATAGATCCAATGGAATAGTTAATTTTTTTCTAGTGGAATTTTACAGGAAAAATAAATATCCTGCAAGTTTCCGGCTTTATTTATCAAAGCAATCATGCTCTGAACAAAGAGTTTCCTTTTAGTCTGTTCAGTATATGTTAGGGGACCGGTATTTCTGAACTTTTCTAACATATAGTAATCCTAGCATTAACAGCAGACCTCCATTTACCATTCTGAACCCTGCAGAGCAACAATCGAGAGCTTATATTAACCTGGAACAGCAATGACGATTGTCCCTTTGCAAATTTGATCACATTTCTGATTTACTGGACAATTTGTTCTTTAATTTTATTTTACTGATGCGCAGAAAGAGCAATATTTAAGTGATTTTTTAATACATTTAAGTGTCTCGGTCTAATTAGTTATGAATCTGTATTGATCACTCATTGTCCCTTTGTAACCTCATTGGCATTCAGTTGCTGTTCATCAGAAGTCTGAAACATTTAAAGATGACATTTCCATTTTTTTTATCATTTAGACATTGATAGGTGAAATTGTGGCAGTTTTCAATAGCTATAAAAATGTTGCTCTGATTAAACTATGAGTTTTCACCCTATGGTCTTATGAGAAGCTTTTAGAGATAAGGAAAAGGGGAACTTATTTTTGGGTATGAAAGTAAAAAACACAGATTTTTATCGTGTGACAAGCATTCATGATTACACTATCATACATTAATCTGCCTGACTTGGCAGCTGTTGGAATATTTTTTCTTACATATATATTTCAGTTTCACCACATGTTTTTCTATAATTAGGATAAAGCTTTTGTTCTTTCGTGAATGGAATTGTAACTAGTACAGAACTGTACTAAAGTTTTAGGCAGGTGTGGAAAAAGCTGCAAAATAAGAATGCTTTCAAACAAAACTGTTTATTTTTATCATTTAAAATGCAGAGTAAATAAACAAAAGTGTAATCTGAATCATATCAATAATTGGTGTGACCATCCTTTATCTTCAAAATAGAATGAAAGCATCAATTCTATTCTAGATACACTTGCACACAATATTTGAAGGAACTTGGCAGGGTTTTTGTTCCAAACATCTTGGAAAACTAACCACAAATCTTCTGTCAATGTAGGCTCATGAAAATACTTCTGTCTCTTCATGTAATCCCACATAGACTTGATTCCGTTGAGATCAGGACTTTGTGGGGCCTTATTATCTCTTCTTGGACTCGTTCTTTACACTGAAGATATATAAAGCCAATCAGATGCGTCCTTGATGCTGCTGCTTGATGGATAACTATCTGCTTGTATTTCTTAACACTGATGACACAAACAATGGGAAATGTTTAGGACTGTAGATGTAGTTGTTAAGGTACCGTCACACTGAACGTTATTGTTAACGATATCGTTGCTTTTTGTGACGTAGCAACGATATCGTTAACTAAATCGTTATGTGTGACAGCGACCAACGATCAGGCCCCTGCTGGGAGATCGTTGGTCGCTGGGGAAAGTCCAGCACTTTATTTTGTCGCTGGATCTCCCACTGACATCGCTGAATCGGCGTGTGTGACTCCGATTCAGCGATGTCGTCACTGGTAACCAGAGTAAACATCGGGTTACTAAGCGCAGGGCCGCGCTTAGTAACCCGATGTTTACCCTGGTTACCGTTGTAAATGTAAAAAAACAAACACTACATACTTACATTCCCGGTGTCTGGTCATGTCCCTCGCCTTCAGCTTCCCGCACTGACTGGTGAGCGCCGGCCAGCCGTAAAGCAAAGCACAGCGGTGACGTCACCGCTGTACTTTACGGCCGGTGCTCAGTCAGTGCCATAAAAAGGCCACGCGCACACACTGAGTGTTTGGTAAGTATTTTTCATCAGGATTTGTAAGCAAAAACAGGAGTGGGACAATCAGAGGAAAAGTATAATAGAAACACGTCACCACTTCTACATTTTTTATCTACTCTTGGCTTTGGCTTACAGATACTGAGGTAAAAAACTCAACAAATAGTCAACTTACGGTCTTATTTTTTTTTATTGCAATTCTGCTGAAGAAACGCAGTAAAAAAAATCATACAATTTGCACATGACTTTATCCATAAAGTTTTGTTTTTATGAAAGCTATGTAGCTCAGCAAACTGGTTTTATTTCATACTTGACCTACCAAAAATAGACAAAAATCACAGGTTAAGAAACTTGATAAAAACACATGTAAAAAAGCACTAAAAAAGCCCACATGGAATCTAAATTAGCTATTTGATCCAGAAATGCTGCTGAAAATCCACAGCATCATAAAAAAACTAAATGCACATTGTAGGAACTTAGCTTTAGAAATATGTCTAAATAAAAAGTGGTCTCAAAAGTTAAAAGGTCCACAAAGAAGAAAAGGATAGAAAAAGCTAGCAAAAGTTTTGAGTGTTCCCAGAGTTATAGTTGGAAGCATAGTTCAAAGTTAATGCAATACTGTCATCACTACCTGGACATGGCAGAAATAAGGATCCTCTCATCGGCTGTGGTCAGATTGCTGAAGAGACATTTGGTCAAAAACCAGGGGTATAACTACAGTTGGTGCAGGGGTTGCAGTTGCATCCAGACCCCTAAAAACTAAAGGGAACCCAAAAAGTCTCTTTGGGTCATATATGAAGACCAATGCTATTAAAGAACCATGAGATATAGGGACCTTACATTGAGAGATTTTTCATTGGGGCCCATCAACTTCAAGTTATGCTACTTTGTTTCTTCCTGCACTGGAAACCTGCAACATGTGGAGAGCAAGATGGATTCAAGCAAGTATCAGGAAGTCCTAGGAGAAAATGTCATGCTTTCTTTAAGGAAGCTGAAGCTTGAGTGTTCTTAAACCAACAGGACAATAACCAAAAGCAAACCTCAAAGTCCATCTAGATCTGGTTTTAGAAGATATCCTGGAAGATTCTAATGCGGCCACTACAGTCCCTTGACTTGAACCTCATAGAAAATCTTTGGGGACTTTGAAGTAGGTGGTAGCAGCAAAGAAACCTAAAAATATTAGTTAACTGGAGCCATTTGTCTAGACGAATGGGCTAAGATTCCTCAGGAATGCTGCCAGAAGCTGATGTCTGACTAAGCATCACATATCTGCAGTCATTATATCCAAAAGGTGCTCTACTAAGCCCAAAAACACATAGATGGGTTTTATTATTCTGAGACCTTATTAGTCATAAAAAGTGGCAATTTGTATTGAATTTTGAAAAATCACTTGTTATATTAGTTAGGTTGCTGTTATGACCTGGTGGTTAGGAGCACCAGGAACGACCTGATGGTTAAACTCACACAAGACAAGCTCTGGGATGTGGGAGCTCTGCTGACCGCAAGCCATAATCCTATCACAACAACTAGAAATAGCCGTGGAGCGTTCCTGACTCTACCTAGACGCCTCTTCACAGCACTAAGAGCTAGCTAGCCCTAGAGATAGAAAATAAAGCCTACCTTGCCTCAGAGAAATTCCCCAAAGGAAAAGGCAGCCCACCACATATATTGACTGTGAGTAAAGATGAAGTCACAAACGCAGAAATGAAACAAGTTTCAGCAAAGGGAGGCCAGACTTACTAAACAGATAGAGGATAGGAAAGGAATCTTTGCGGTCAGCACAAAAACTATAAAAGACCACGCAGAGTGTGCAAAAAGACCTCCACACCGACTCACGGTGCGGAGATGCCACTCTGCATCCCAGAGCTTCCAACTAGCAAGACAAAATCATGATAACCAGCTGGACAAGAAAACAATGAACAAATAATAACTATCAGGAACTTAGCTTCTGCTGGAGAAGACAGGTCACCAGGAAGATCCAAGAGCGAACTGAACCAATGCAGGAACATTGACAGCAGGCATGGAGTAACGATCTAAGTGGAGTTAAATAGAGCAGCCAACCAAAGGATAAACCACGTCACCTGTGCAAGGAACCTCAGAAGCAGCAGCTTCACTCACAGCCACCAGAGGGAGTCCATGGACAGAACTCGCCGAAGTACCATTCACGACCACAGGAGGAAGTTTGACAACAGAATTCACAACAGGTTGCTCTCTTTCAGTCCCCTTTTGTTCATTTGTTCACTTCATTGCTGCTCCTGATGGTCATTTTTGATACTTATTGCTTCTAGATCTAAGTTTCTTTATTGTGGGTTTTACTACTTCACGTGGTTGGTTGGTATGCATATGAAGCTTAGTGAATAGCACTAAAACACAATGTAATGTAGTTTTATTTTTTGCATCTCAGGACACTGTGCTGGAAAGTCAGATATTTAATCATGTGTCACATCATCTTAATTTTATCATGTATCTTTACTTGTTGCTAACAAAGGGAAGAGATGGCACCAAATTGCACCTTGGGAAGAATGTAACCTGGTAAAAGCATTGTGATGCTCTGAGCAGTGTTCTGCTAAGAAACCTTGGGTCCTGGAATTCAAGTGGAGGTTATTGACACGTACAGTACCACATACCAAAGCACTGATACAGACCCAGTACCCTCCTACAAGGCAACGGTATTTATTAATAGCCATGACCATTTTCAGCAAGACAATGCCCACTGCCACCCAGTAATGCAAACGGTGGGAGGAAGTTGACAAAGAGTTCAATGTGTTTAGCAAAAAAAAAAGGGAAGAAGCCAGCACTGCTTATGGTCAGAACGCAATAACTGAAGTGCAATTGCACATAAATTCTAACTGTATTTCAAATATGAGACATTTAGCAAACAATTGATCAATTCTTTGAGCTACCCCGCCACTTCACGGCAATCTCATAATGGGGCAGTCCTAATCTTCGTATTTTATTTACGTTGTGCCATTATGGCTTCCTGAATGTATAAAAAAAAAAAAAGGACCACATTAAATGCGAACTGTACCTGGAGCATTTTCAGAATCACTCCCTTGGTGCCAGGAAAGGCAAGCGCAGGTAAAGGCCGATCAGGTCCAGTGCGGACATTTCAGATCTGGCTTCCACACTGCCAAACCCGCACCAAAGATGAAGGGTGAGACAGGCTGAGACACAGGTGCACAATTAACTTGAGCCTGAGGCGGGGCAGGGCTGCTGTGTGTGTGCACAGCAGCCTATCAATTACAGTGAACACAGAAAGAATGGCGCACATAACCCAGCGTGCGCGGCAACAGTGGTGGTCAGCCACATACCAATGCAAAGCAAAAAAAAAAGGGAAGAAGCCAGCACTGCTTATGGTCAGAACGCAATAACTGAAGTGCAATTGCACATAAATTCTAACTGTATTTCAAATATGAGACATTTAGCAAACAATTGATCAATTCTTTGAGCTACCCCGCCACTTCACGGCAATCTCATAATGGGGCAGTCCTAATCTTCGTATTTTATTTACGTTGTGCCATTATGGCTTCCTGAATGTATAAAAAAAAAAAAGGACCACATTAAATGCGAACTGTACCTGGAGCATTTTCAGAATCACTCCCTTGGTGCCAGGAAAGGCAAGCGCAGGTAAAGGCCGATCAGGTCCAGTGCGGACATTTCAGATCTGGCTTCCACACTGCCAAACCCGCACCAAAGATGAAGGGTGAGACAGGCTGAGACACAGGTGCACAATTAACTTGAGCCTGAGGCGGGGCAGGGCTGCTGTGTGTGTGCACAGCAGCCTATCAATCACAGTGAACACAGAAAGAATGGCGCACATAACCCAGCGTGCGCGGCAACAGTGGTGGTCAGCCACATACCAATGCAAAGCAAAAAAAAAAGAGAAGAAGCCAGCACTGCTTATGGTCAGAACGCAATAACTGAAGTGCAATTGCACATAAATTCTAACTGTATTTCAAATATGAGACATTTAGCAAACAATTGATCAATTCTTTGAGCTACCCCGCCACTTCACGGCAATCTCATAATGGGGCAGTCCTAATCTTCGTATTTTATTTACGTTGTGCCATTATGGCTTCCTGAATGTATAAAAAAAAAAAAAAAGGACCACATTAAATGCGAACTGTACCTGGAGCATTTTCAGAATCACTCCCTTGGTGCCAGGAAAGGCAAGCGCAGGTAAAGGCCGATCAGGTCCAGTGCGGACATTTCAGATCTGGCTTCCACACTGCCAAACCCGCACCAAAGATGAAGGGTGAGACAGGCTGAGACACAGGTGCACAATTAACTTGAGCCTGAGGCGGGGCAGGGCTGCTGTGTGTGTGCACAGCAGCCTATCAATCACAGTGAACACAGAAAGAATGGCGCACATAACCCAGCGTGCGCGGCAACAGTGGTGGTCAGCCACATACCAATGCAAAGCAAAAAAAAAAAAGGGAAGAAGCCAGCACTGCTTATGGTCAGAACGCAATAACTGAAGTGCAATTGCACATAAATTCTAACTGTATTTCAAATATGAGACATTTAGCAAACAATTGATCAATTCTTTGAGCTACCCCGCCACTTCACGGCAATCTCATAATGGGGCAGTCCTAATCTTCGTATTTTATTTACGTTGTGCCATTATGGCTTCCTGAATGTATAAAAAAAAAAAAGGACCACATTAAATGCGAACTGTACCTGGAGCATTTTCAGAATCACTCCCTTGGTGCCAGGAAAGGCAAGCGCAGGTAAAGGCCGATCAGGTCCAGTGCGGACATTTCAGATCTGGCTTCCACACTGCCAAACCCGCACCAAAGATGAAGGGTGAGACAGGCTGAGACACAGGTGCACAATTAACTTGAGCCTGAGGCGGGGCAGGGCTGCTGTGTGTGTGCACAGCAGCCTATCAATCACAGTGAACACAGAAAGAATGGCGCACATAACCCAGCGTGCGCGGCAACAGTGGTGGTCAGCCACATACCAATGCAAAGCAAAAAAAAAAAGGGAAGAAGCCAGCACTGCTTATGGTCAGAACGCAATAACTGAAGTGCAATTGCACATAAATTCTAACTGTATTTCAAATATGAGACATTTAGCAAACAATTGATCAATTCTTTGAGCTACCCCGCCACTTCACGGCAATCTCATAATGGGGCAGTCCTAATCTTCGTATTTTATTTACGTTGTGCCATTATGGCTTCCTGAATGTATAAAAAAAAAAAAAAAAGGACCACATTAAATGCGAACTGTACCTGGAGCATTTTCAGAATCACTCCCTTGGTGCCAGGAAAGGCAAGCGCAGGTAAAGGCCGATCAGGTCCAGTGCGGACATTTCAGATCTGGCTTCCACACTGCCAAACCCGCACCAAAGATGAAGGGTGAGACAGGCTGAGACACAGGTGCACAATTAACTTGAGCCTGAGGCGGGGCAGGGCTGCTGTGTGTGTGCACAGCAGCCTATCAATCACAGTGAACACAGAAAGAATGGCGCACATAACCCAGCGTGCGCGGCAACAGTGGTGGTCAGCCACATACCAATGCAAAGCAAAAAAAAAAAGGGAAGAAGCCAGCACTGCTTATGGTCAGAACGCAATAACTGAAGTGCAATTGCACATAAATTCTAACTGTATTTCAAATATGAGACATTTAGCAAACAATTGATCAATTCTTTGAGCTACCCCGCCACTTCACGGCAATCTCATAATGGGGCAGTCCTAATCTTCGTATTTTATTTACGTTGTGCCATTATGGCTTCCTGAATGTATAAAAAAAAAAAAGGACCACATTAAATGCGAACTGTACCTGGAGCATTTTCAGAATCACTCCCTTGGTGCCAGGAAAGGCAAGCGCAGGTAAAGGCCGATCAGGTCCAGTGCGGACATTTCAGATCTGGCTTCCACACTGCCAAACCCGCACCAAAGATGAAGGGTGAGACAGGCTGAGACACAGGTGCACAATTAACTTGAGCCTGAGGCGGGGCAGGGCTGCTGTGTGTGTGCACAGCAGCCTATCAATCACAGTGAACACAGAAAGAATGGCGCACATAACCCAGCGTGCGCGGCAACAGTGGTGGTCAGCCACATACCAATGCAAAGCAAAAAAAAAAGGGAAGAAGCCAGCACTGCTTATGGTCAGAACGCAATAACTGAAGTGCAATTGCACATAAATTCTAACTGTATTTCAAATATGAGACATTTAGCAAACAATTGATCAATTCTTTGAGCTACCCCGCCACTTCACGGCAATCTCATAATGGGGCAGTCCTAATCTTCGTATTTTATTTACGTTGTGCCATTATGGCTTCCTGAATGTATAAAAAAAAAAAAAAAAGGACCACATTAAATGCGAACTGTACCTGGAGCATTTTCAGAATCACTCCCTTGGTGCCAGGAAAGGCAAGCGCAGGTAAAGGCCGATCAGGTCCAGTGCGGACATTTCAGATCTGGCTTCCACACTGCCAAACCCGCACCAAAGATGAAGGGTGAGACAGGCTGAGACACAGGTGCACAATTAACTTGAGCCTGAGGCGGGGCAGGGCTGCTGTGTGTGTGCACAGCAGCCTATCAATCACAGTGAACACAAAGAATGGCGCACATAACCCAGCGTGCGCGGCAACAGTGGTGGTCAGCCACATACCAATGCAAAGCAAAAAAAAAAAAGGGAAGAAGCCAGCACTGCTTATGGTCAGAACGCAATAACTGAAGTGCAATTGCACATAAATTCTAACTGTATTTCAAATATGAGACATTTAGCAAACAATTGATCAATTCTTTGAGCTACCCCGCCACTTCACGGCAATCTCATAATGGGGCAGTCCTAATCTTCGTATTTTATTTACGTTGTGCCATTATGGCTTCCTGAATGTATAAAAAAAAAAAAGGACCACATTAAATGCGAACTGTACCTGGAGCATTTTCAGAATCACTCCCTTGGTGCCAGGAAAGGCAAGCGCAGGTAAAGGCCGATCAGGTCCAGTGCGGACATTTCAGATCTGGCTTCCACACTGCCAAACCCGCACCAAAGATGAAGGGTGAGACAGGCTGAGACACAGGTGCACAATTAACTTGAGCCTGAGGCGGGGCAGGGCTGCTGTGTGTGTGCACAGCAGCCTATCAATCACAGTGAACACAGAAAGAATGGCGCACATAACCCAGCGTGCGCGGCAACAGTGGTGGTCAGCCACATACCAATGCAAAGCAAAAAAAAAAGGGAAGAAGCCAGCACTGCTTATGGTCAGAACGCAATAACTGAAGTGCAATTGCACATAAATTCTAACTGTATTTCAAATATGAGACATTTAGCAAACAATTGATCAATTCTTTGAGCTACCCCGCCACTTCACGGCAATCTCATAATGGGGCAGTCCTAATCTTCGTATTTTATTTACGTTGTGCCATTATGGCTTCCTGAATGTATAAAAAAAAAAAAAAAAGGACCACATTAAATGCGAACTGTACCTGGAGCATTTTCAGAATCACTCCCTTGGTGCCAGGAAAGGCAAGCGCAGGTAAAGGCCGATCAGGTCCAGTGCGGACATTTCAGATCTGGCTTCCACACTGCCAAACCCGCACCAAAGATGAAGGGTGAGACAGGCTGAGACACAGGTGCACAATTAACTTGAGCCTGAGGCGGGGCAGGGCTGCTGTGTGTGTGCACAGCAGCCTATCAATCACAGTGAACACAGAAAATGCTCCAGGTACAGTTCGCATTTAATGTGGTCCTTTTTTTTTTTTTTATACATTCAGGAAGCCATAATGGCACAACGTAAATAAAATACGAAGATTAGGACTGCCCCATTATGAGATTGCCGTGAAGTGGCGGGGTAGCTCAAAGAATTGATCAATTGTTTGCTAAATGTCTCATATTTGAAATACAGTTAGAATTTATGTGCAATTGCACTTCAGTTATTGCGTTCTGACCATAAGCAGTGCTGGCTTCTTCCCTTTTTTTTGCTTTGCATTGGTATGTGGCTGACCACCACTGTTGCCGTGCACGCTGGGTTATGTGCGCCATTCTTTCTGTGTTCACTGTGATTGATAAGCTGCTGTGCACACACACAGCAGCCCTGCCCCGCCTCAGGCTCAAGTTTATTGTGCACCTGTGTCTCAGCCTGTCTCACCCTTCATCTTTGGTGCGGGTTTGGCAGTGTGGAAGCCAGATCTGAAATGTCCGCACTGGACCTGATCGGCCTTTACCTGCGCTTGCCTTTCCTGGCACCAAGGGAGTGATTCTGAAAATGCTCCAGGTACAGTTCGCATTTAATGTGGTCCTTTTTTTTTTTTTTTTTTATACATTCAGGAAGCCATAATGGCACAACGTAAATAAAATACGAAGATTAGGACTGCCCCATTATGAGATTGCCGTGAAGTGGCGGGTTAGCTCAAAGAATTGATCAATTGTTTGCTAAATGTCTCATATTTGAAATACAGTTAGAATTTATGTGCAATTGCACTTCAGTTATTGCGTTCTGACCATAAGCAGTGCTGGCTTCTTCCCTTTTTTTTGCTTTGCATTGGTATGTGGCTGACCACCACTGTTGCCGTGCACGCTGGGTTATGTGCGCCATTCTTTCTGTGTTCACTGTGATTGATAAGCTGCTGTGCACACACACAGCAGCCCTGCCCCGCCTCAGGCTCAAGTTTATTGTGCACCTGTGTCTCAGCCTGTCTCACCCTTCATCTTTGGTGCGGGTTTGGCAGTGTGGAAGCCACATCTGAAATGTCCGCACTGGACCTGATCGGCCTTTACCTGCGCTTGCCTTTCCTGGCACCAAGGGAGTGATTCTGAAAATGCTCCAGGTACAGTTCGCATTTAATGTGGTCCTTTTTTTTTTTTTTTTTATACATTCAGGAAGCCATAATGGCACAACGTAAATAAAATACGAAGATTAGGACTGCCCCATTATGAGATTGCCGTGAAGTGGCGGGGTAGCTCAAAGAATTGATCAATTGTTTGCTAAATGTCTCATATTTGAAATACAGTTAGAATTTATGTGCAATTGCACTTCAGTTATTGCGTTCTGACCATAAGCAGTGCTGGCTTCTTCCCTTTTTTTTGCTTTGCATTGGTATGTGGCTGACCACCACTGTTGCCGTGCACGCTGGGTTATGTGCGCCATTCTTTCTGTGTTCACTGTGATTGATAAGCTGCTGTGCACACACACAGCAGCCCTGCCCCGCCTCAGGCTCAAGTTTATTGTGCACCTGTGTCTCAGCCTGTCTCACCCTTCATCTTTGGTGCGGGTTTGGCAGTGTGGAAGCCAGATCTGAAATGTCCGCACTGGACCTGATCGGCCTTTACCTGCGCTTGCCTTTCCTGGCACCAAGGGAGTGATTCTGAAAATGCTCCAGGTACAGTTCGCATTTAATGTGGTCCTTTTTTTTTTTTTTTTTTTATACATTCAGGAAGCCATAATGGCACAACGTAAATAAAATACGAAGATTAGGACTGCCCCATTATGAGATTGCCGTGAAGTGGCGGGGTAGCTCAAAGAATTGATCAATTGTTTGCTAAATGTCTCATATTTGAAATACAGTTAGAATTTATGTGCAATTGCACTTCAGTTATTGCGTTCTGACCATAAGCAGTGCTGGCTTCTTCCCTTTTTTTTTCAATGTGTTTACTTTGCCTTCAGATTTGCCAGATTTCAATCTGATTCGGTGGGATGTGCTGGAAAAGAAGGTCTGGTCCAGTGTGATGCTGCCCCACAACTTAAAAACTCTTATGCTGCCCCAGATCACAGCTAGTTTGCTTCACTGGTGAGACCTACATAATATTAGACAGTGGTTTGACTGTCATGTCTGATCAGCTCTAATGTTTAACCAGAGATTACCAGATTTAATGTTCCGTCTGGATATCAGCCAACATGCACCAACTTTATTATGAATCCTGTCCTCCTATTAACCCCTTTCTGACATAAGATGTAATATTCCATCCCTGTGGCATGGGCCTATTTGACCACGGACGGATTATTACGTCTGTGCAATCGCCTGCGCACACATGTGGAGTGTCGGTGATCGCCGCTGGGTGTCAGCTGATTCTGATAGCTGACACCCGGCGCTAAGTACCAGGAGTGGTCACAGACCTCTCCCGGCACTTTAACCTTTAAAATTCTGTGTTGAACACGATTGCAGCATTCCAGGTGCCTGCAGAGGGCTGACAACCCCTTTACCTTTGGATCGTAGACCCCACAGCATGACACGGGGTCCCAATTGTCGCCATGGTGCTTCAACTCAATCCACAAAAACATCAAGTCCCCACTCAGGTCTGTCATCTGATAACGGAAATATGGAGGGCTTCCACTTTACTGGTAGTACAAAGGCTCTTTAAAAGTGATACTAAATTTGTGTATTTTTTTTTCCATTAATTTATTTTGAATGGGCCAAAAGGATGTGATTTAAACTTTTGCATTTATTTAATTTTTTTATTTTTTTTGGGGGGGAGGAGCTAGAAGCTGTGATCATCTGATTGCTTATGCTTATGTACCAAAAATGCTCATCAGCTGACATGTGCTGGAAGAGTGACGGGCTCATTGCCAGAGCCCGCATCAAAGATAGGAAGGCGACCTTGGACGTAGCTATACATCCAAGGTTGTAAATGGGTTAAAGTTGGCACAAATTAATGCAGAAAGGAAACACCATATTGGGTAAGTATGTGCCAATATTTTAATAAATAATAATAATTATTATTATTTATTTATATAGCACCTTTGATTCCATGGTGCTGTATATGAGAATGGATTACATACAAGTTACAGATATCCCCTACAGTAAGCAAACTAACAATGACAGACTGGTACAGAGGGGCGAGGACCCTGCCCTTGCGGGCTTATATTCTACAGGATTATGGGGAAGGAGACAGTAGGTTGAGGGGTGCAGGAGCTCCGGTGTTGGTGAGGCGGTAGACTCATAATGACCCAGAATTCTTATTTTATTGGGAAAGATAGGTATTTATTAATACAGATATTTCAGGAGAGCTGACAGGTCCACTTTGTAGTTACTTTATGGAATCAAAAGGCTAGGCCAGCACATCTATAGTATTCAAATTATGTGTAGGTACACATATGCAATTGCCAATATAAAAAAGCACTTTGCAATTAATAAATGCATGGGTTCCATTAAAGCTACATGTGAAAAAAATGAGATACTTGAGCTTATACAATGTTGATGAAAACTGTAACCCAGTGACAAGGTGATATTTGCTAGTCAGTTTTAGTGTTAGTGAATATTCTCAGCAAGTCCTAGACTGACAACTACAATAACTGTCATTATGTCTGCCACAAGGGTGAACTCACCATGCACATTAGTTGTTAGCCACGTTAGCCACTGACCTCCTCTCTCGATCGAGCATGGATATAGGGGAGTAAGATTATTTCCCATGATGAGAAAGAATTGGCATTTGGAGATAGCTGATATAAGAGATGCTTACAGTTTACTGGAATACTTTATTGCTTAATCCTTATCTACATAGAGCAATCTGAGCCATGGGAATCAAATCAAGTATAAATATTGATGAAAGGTGAAGAAACTTTTTAATTTAAGGCTTGGTTCATAAATGTGGTTCCTCTTTGCAGCAAGGAAAGGTGCAGCGCTATCAAGCACTTTTCCATTTGTGACCAAGTATGATTACATTCATTAAATTGCTTCAGGGTTGAGATTTCCTTAAAGTAGGTTAAAATGTTAATTCATACTCTGTCATTCATTGACGTCGACCAGCACTGAGAGTGAAAGGGCATTTTAGGAATATCTTAGGTTTGATAATAGAATTGTACACAACAGATGCCTGATGAAATGGCATATGACACAGCTATTTGTACCGCATCCCCCCCAGTTATGTGGAAGGTTTAGACATTGCATATGTTGATGTTTTTAGTTGCTGCTGAGAAATATTTCTACGTTAGAGCAGAAAAAAACCCTCTAAACATAAAACAGACTATGTGCCAAAACATTGTATCACATTCCAGTAAATGGATAATTTACCAGCCCTGGGCTACTACCGTCTTCTAAAATGACATGGATGACTGCTTGCACTGGAGGGCACCACAGCAATGTGTAATGGCCTCTCGTGCCGAATGTCTGCATTCCCTGCAATAATGATCAGTAGTGATGCACTGTAAGAGTTTAGAGCATCCTGTAAGTATTTTCATTTCACATGTTAAACTCTAAATGAGTGATCATCTTAATTGTCTGTTGCCAAATTGTATCTCTCGGAGAGATTTAGCGTGTATACGGAGACAAACCACTCGTGATTAAAGACACAGTCACTAGTAGCAAGATCTGTTTTATTGATCGGAAGGCACATCCTTTATAGGTTATCACTTATCAATGTAAATCTGTGGTTAAACCCCCTAAGTCCTCCTCCCTTAGGAGGACTTTAATCAATATTCATTAGTTTTATGATTTTGTTTTTCTCCTAAGTATTTGACATACCAAAGTCCACATGACTGTTCAGGTATGACTTAGAGCACGTACACACATTAATCAGTATCTGAGATTCTTATATATATTCAGCTGAGCGTCCATTTTGTCTGCAAGCTTCCATTTTGGATATCTTCAAATCAAATACATATCCTTAAAGGGAACCTGTCAACCCCCAGGCGGTTTTAACTAAAAGAGTCACCTTGTGCAGCACTAATGCTGCATTCTGTCAAGGTGGCTCTTTTAGTTGGGGTCCCTTCCTATGTTAAAATATTCATTTTTATAATTAGTCCCTTATACTTGTAGTTTGTCAGGGGGGCATATCTTTTCCCCCTGACACAAACGCCTCTTAGCCATCACTCAATGCTCCGTGCGCCGCCTCCACTTCCTCCATTAACGTCCCCGGTGCCTGCGCTGCCCTTCAACTCCTTCAACTTACAGCGCAGGCGCCGGGGACATTAATGGAAGAAGTGGAGGTGGCGCCCGGCGTGCGGAGCATTGAGTGATGGCTGGGAGGCGTTTGTGTCAGGGGGAAAAAGACATACCCCCTGACAAACTACCGGTATGAGGGACTAATTATAAAAACAAATATTTTAGCAAAGGAAGGGACCCAAACTAAAAGAGTCAACTTGACAGAATGCAGCATTAGTGCTGCACAAGGTGGCTCTTTTAGTTAAAACCGCCTGGGGGGGTGACAGGTTCCCTTTAACGCACATATACTTGGCTTCAAAACAGCATCAATTCTTATAAGTACACAGGCAAATCCATTTGTCTCCTCAAGTAATCCCAGATAAACTTGATGACGTTGAGATCATGACTGTAAGTGTCGTATCATCACTGAGGGTAGTTCTTAATGACTTTAGCTATATGTTTGGTTTTGTTGTCCTGCTGCAGAATTAATTTGGAGCCAATCAAACAACTCCTGATTGTATTGTATGATGGATAAGTATCTATTTGAATTTCTCCGTATTGAGGACAGGATTATTCTTGACCAAACCTTCAACTTCATTTGCTGAAACCCAAACTTGTGAGGAACCTCCACCATGCTTTACTGTAGCCTACAGACACTCGTTATTGTACTGCTCTCCAGTTCTTCAGTGAACAAACCGTTTTCTGTTACAGTCAAACTTTGACCCATCATTCCAGATCACTTGCTGCCATTTTTCTGCACCCTAGTTCCTATGTTTTATTCACAGTTGAGGCACATCACCTTGTTCCCTTGCCAAAAGTATGGCTTTCTGACCACAATTCTTCCATGAAGACCACTTCCAGCTATACTTCTACAGTATATGAGTCTGGCTGGGTTCCACTGGTTGCTGACAGTTCTGAGCTCATGGCACTGCTGGACATCTGATTTTTAAATCAAGTAAGTATGGTGTGCCTATCATCTGCTGCACCAAGTTTCCTCATCTAATTTGAAGCCTCCTGCGCAGCTGTTTAAACCACACATGAAAATGAGGCATTACCTTTAGCTGCAGCAGGGGCTGCAAACAGCTGAAGGGTGAAGGTTGTCAATACATAGGTCCTGGACAACCGTGTAAAATGTGATTACTTTATTATGTTTTGCACTTCAGTAAGGCATAATGCAGCACTATAACAAAATCTACTGTATTGCTATGTTTAGCTTTTTATAAACTTTTAAAGCATGCCCATATTTTTCCCTATGAATCAATATTGTTTGTAAAGGTAAAAATAGTAATGTATCTTGCAAAAGAGAAAAACTTTTCTTGACTTATTTGATTCCTTTTTCCTCTTTACTTCTGGCTACTGCGTTTTTTTTTTAACTGTTCAGAAGCTGCACTTACTGAAAAAAAAGCAGATAACCATTGAACGACACATGAAAGGAATCATATTTCACAGAAAATACCTATATACAGTAGAAACTAAAGAATTAGATGTACACGTAAAAAAATCTTGGTTCCGCAGGATCATATTGTAGTAAGAGTTATACTGACTCATACCAGTGCTTGATTGACAGCAGCACCACTCAGTTTATCCAGTGTAAAATCTTAGCTTTAATGTACTTTCCTCCATGTGTTTAGTCTGGCAGACAGGCTGCCAGTTTGTATATAGTTTGAAGGAGCAGATGATTGATTACAGTATTTAGACTGGTATAAAATGTGGCATTCACCCAGAAAACTGCTCCGGACCTTTTGCTAGTTCATTAGACTCTAGCACAAAATTATCAATTACTGCATACCTCCTAAACCGTCCCGAATCAAGCGAGAATGCCCTGACTTTGGAGAGCTGCCCCGCTCTCCCGGAAATTCGGAGGATATGTCCTGACATCATGTCCTAAGGTCACAGATGTAGCTCAATATAACCGTGGCAGAAAGACCCCAAAAAAGGTGCTTCTTTGTAAACACGAAAGATCCTTCTAGAACGTTCAGGTCTCTTGATGAAACATGAGTGTCACTAAAAATGAGTAGATCACAAGTAACGTGAGCATATGTAGCAGAGGAATGCTTGTATTGAAGTTATGAGCTGTGTGTGTGTTTGTATTGATGTAGCAGAGCTATGTGTGCCTATGTGTGGTATATTGATGTAGCAGAGCTTTGTGCATAAGTATCTGTAGTGATGCAGCAGAGCTGTGTGTCTATGGAGGTGTATTGATGTAGCAGTGCTGTGTGTGTATAGGGAGTGTGATGATGTACCAGAGCTGTGTGTACTTCAATAGCAGAGCTCTATGTATTAATGTAGCAGAGATGTGTATATAGATGTGTATTGACGTAGCAGAGCTGTGTGTGTGTATAGGGAGTATATTGATGCACCAAAGCTGTGTGTATTGATGTAGCAGAGCTGTATGTATTAATGTACCAGAGCTGTGTGTATTGATGTAGCAAAGCTGTGTGTGTGTGTATAGGGAGTATATTGATGCACCAAAGCTGTGTGTATTGATGTAGCAGAGCTGTATGTATAGGTGTGTATTGATGTAGCAAAGCTGTGTGTGTATAGGGAGTATATTGATGTACCAAAGCTGTGTGTATTGATGTAGCAGAGCTGTATGTATAGGTGTGTATTGATGTAGCAAAGCTGTGTGTGTATAGGGAGTATATTGATGTACCAAAGCTGTGTGTATTGATGTAGCAGAGCTGTATGTATAGGTGTGTATTGATGTAGCAAAGCTGTGTGTGTATAGGGAGTATATTGATGTACCAAAGCTGTGTGTATTGATGTAGCAGAGCTGTGTGTATAGGTGTGTATTGATGTAGCAAAGCTGTGTGTGTATAGGGAGTATATTGATGCACCAAAGCTGTGTGTATTGATGTAGCAGAGCTGTATGTATTAATGTACCAGAGCCGTGTGTATTGATGTAGCAGAGGTGTTTCTGTGCTTAGACCTCGGAGGATTAATATTATGTGAGAGAATGTGCTGTGGGAACATATAAAAATTGCCATTGCTGTAAGTGTCCGTCTTTTTTTGTTTATAAAAGTTGGGAGATGTGGTTCCTGTATGTGGAATATCTGTGCTCCTCGGGGTGGGAGAACATCATAAGCAGCTTGCACCGATCCCTTCTGGAACTAAGCTTAGGTAGAAAAAAGCAAATGGAGACAGCAAAATAGGAAACTTGGGGAAATACTGTATGCCCTCCTGAAATTGCAACACCTAGAAGAAAAAGTTGATGAACTATGGAAATCACAGGATTGATATACAAGTTAATGATAATGATGATGCACATAAAAATATGAATCTGGATTTATTCAGTATCAAGTATGAGTGCCACATGCACTGCATCCAAGACAAAATCAGGACTCCACACTGAAGAGCATAGACCTCCATTCTCGCCTCTTCTGCCATCTTCCTCAGCAGAATTATAGCTTTGAGAGCGATTGCATGAGGTTAATCGAACTCCTGAAGCTGGATGTATGGCTTGTAGTCCAATGTTGTACTGATGACTTTTGATTGTTTGTTTTGACACTTTTGACGCCTTAGACTTGGCATGTGATGACTAATGCTGCACAGAATTGATCGATATGCATAATTGGCGAATCTGACGAGACCACATGGGCAACCTCATGAAGAGGCATTCACAAGGGAACATCATGCCAGTCCTACTCCCGATATTTTGCTGTGAGGCAACAATGTACAGCAGCCAAACCCCTTCAGTCTTCATTCCATCTACACTAAAGGTTTGGCGTTGCATTGCTGTTTTTCAACACAATACAGCAAAGTGCCATGTTGCTCGTGCTACTGTGAGCAGCCGATATGGCTCTAAATGTGCTATCATGGCCGGCAGCACCTCTGGATTTATCTCCCATTTAGCACATGTGGGACATCAGTGAATGGCAATTGCAAAGGGAGCTGCCAGAAGTGGATCTTGATGAGTTATGTGCCCAAGTCTATTCAGCGTGGCAGAACATTCCTCATTAATAACGTCATTGATAAATGCCAAGGCATGTATGTGCCTGTATTTCTGTACATGGCACCTATACTTGATACTGAATAATCAAGATGTTTCAAAATTTTGTTTCTATCTTTTCAACAAATTTGCATATCATTAACATCTCCATTGATCCTGTGATTTCCATAACTCCATGACTTTCCCTTCTTGGTTGCAATTTCAATATTGATGAGTGAATTTACACATAACTAATTCTGAAACCTCATCCAGAATGATGGGTACATTTTAGGAGTGTGGTTATTGTGGACACTTAGCGCTCAAAGAATTCTTCCAGTTAAAGTTTTTGTTTTTGTTCTTTGAGTTGTGGCTATTTTGAGGTAGGCAGACATTACCATCCAATTCATGATATCTTGTTTTTTCATCTTGTTTCAATTCCACGAAGAAATGTTTCTCTATGTCCAGATTGCAGGCGATTACCCACAATCATGCATGCAGTTCTATCCAATGGATTGCGCAGGCTCAGAAGTTGTGCCCATGCCATCCTCCACAGGATTTACGTAGCTGATATACTGCATCTCTGATCTCAGCCCTTTAACTCCTCAGATACCACAGACAGGATGGACAGCCACATGTGAAAAGTTTGACAAAAGTAGATCAGCCCATTGGCACCCCCGCAGGGTAAAACACAAAATCACAGTTTTAATAATAAAATAAGCAATTGAAAAACAATAAAAAATGACATACCGTATATACTCAAGTATAAGCTGACCCGAGTATAAGCCGACCCCCCTAATTTTGCCACAAAAAACTGGGAAAACTTAATGACTCGAGTATAAGCCTAGGGTGGGAAATGCAGCAGCTACCGGTAAATGTAAAAAAAAAAATAGATACCAATAAAAGTAAAATTGAGACATCAGAAGGTTAAGTGTTTTTGAATATCCATATTGAATCAGGAGCCCCATATAATGCTCCATAGAGTTCATTATGGACCCATAAGATGCTCCATATTAAAATATGCCCCATATAATCCTGCATAAAGGTTAATAATGGCCCCATAGGATGTTCCATAGACATATTTGCCCAATATAATGCTGCACAAATGCTGATTATGGCCCCATAAGATGCTCCATAAAGATATTTGCCCCATATAATGCTGCACAAACATTGATTATGGCCCCATACAGACACTTGTCCCATATAGTGCTGCACAAACGTTATGGCCCCATACAGACACTTGCCCCATATAGTGCTGCACAAATGTTATGGCCTCATACAGTGCTGCACAAACATTATGGCCCCATATAGTTCTGCACAAACGTTATGGCCCCTTATAGTGCTGCAAAAACATTATGGCCCCATATAGTGCTGGACAAATGTTATGGCCCCTTATAGTGCTGCACAAACATTATGGCCCCATATAGTGCTGCACAAACATTATGGCCCCTTATAGTGCTGCACAAACATTATGGCCCCATATAGTGCTGCACAAACATTATGGCCCCATATAGTGCTGCACAAATGTTATGGCCCCTTATAGTGCTGCACAAACGTTATGGCCCCTTATAGTGCTGCACAAATGTTATGGCCCCTTAGAGTGCTGCACAAACATTAGGGCCCCTTATAGTGCTGCACAAACATTAGGGCCCCATATAATGCTGCACAAACGTTATGGCCCCATATAGTGCTGCACAAACGTTATGGCCCCATAGATGCTCCATACAGACACTTGCCCCATTTGCTGTGATAAAAAAAATCACATACTCACCTCTCCGTCGCTCAGGCCCCCGGCACTTTCAATATTCACATGCTGCTCATTCCGGCGCCGCTTCATCTTCAGCACTGGCGTTCAAGCAGAGGGTGCGCACTAACTACGTCACCGTGCCCTCTAACCTGAGTGCCACTGCTGAAGATGGAGCGGCGCCGAAATGAGGAGCAGGTGAGTATCGTGCAGCGCAGTGCTCCCCCTCCCCGTTATACTTACCTGCTCCTGGCGCTGTGCAGTCCCTGCTTCCCCGGCGCTGCAGCTTCTTCCTGTAGTGAGCGGTCACCGTTACCGCTCATTACAGTAATGAATATGCGGCTCCACCTCTATGGGAGGTGGAGCCGCATATTCATTACTGTAATGAGCGGTACCATGTGACCACTCAGTACAGGAGGAAGCTGCTGCTGCCGGCGCCGGGGAAGCCAGGGACCTGCAGGGACCGCGCCAGGAGCAGGTAAGTATAATTAGACAGCCCCCGCTCCCCCTCCCCTGCCGACCCCTGGGTATGACTCGAGTGTAAGCCGAGACGGGGACTTTGAGCCCAAAAAAGTGGGCTGAAAATCTCGGCTTATACTCAAGTATATACGGTATGTTTAGTGTAGGCGTATTTCTAATGGCCAATGCAATAAACTATTTTGAAAAAATATGAAAACCTATGCCATGAATGAAGTTTTCTTAATCTCAGTTAACAAAATGAAAATTGATCAAAAAGTCATAGTTATTTCAAAATGGAACCACCAAAAACTACAGCTCATTATGCAAAAAAAACACACCCTCATGCTCTTCTGTGAACAGAAAGATGAAAAAGCTAGGGCTCTTAAAAATATTGTGACCACAAAAATCTCTATTAAATATCCTTATTGGGAGAGCTATTTCCCAAAGCGCTGCAACAATGTATCATTTTGGCCCCACGACTGGCGTTTTGTATGAGAATGATGATGATGTTCTCCAGTAAAGAGTAGAAGTACATTTCTATTCAGATATACATCACTTTTGTGGCATAAATTATGATGAATTTGTTGGCTTTTTTTTTAAACGAACATTTTTCAACAAGTAGTTTTACCCCAGAATTCTGGCGAAAACTGGTTGATGAGTCAGAGTCTTTGGGAGCGATTCATTTAGACTGATGATGGTCTTGATGAAGCGCTTATTAGAGTACACTGACTCGATTCATGAACTGTTCAACGGGTTTTTACAATTTTTTCCGAGGGAACCATGAGGTAGGGGCTGAGACACTGATTTCAGTGATGTATCACTTATTAGGCTGTTGTTTCGATACAATGAGTGTTTTATCAGCAAGAGATTATCACTACAGTACTACAGCTCTATTGCATCCTGGTCCAACCACACCCCCACCACTGATTAGCAGATTACTGTCAAAATATAATGTACACAGTTGCTAGCACGCATGCTAATCAGGGGTGTGGGCGGTGTCAGTTTTCCGAGCTCTGTACATGCTGCATCTAAAAACTCTTAGTTGTGTCACACAGTAAACTAAGTGATACATCATTGGATTCAGAGTCTCTTTTCTTACATTATACATCCTTCAGATGAGGGAGCAAAAACCTTGTGACGGATTCCAGCTTGGCCTGAAATGTGTGCCAACCAGCGTATATATGTGGAGTAAGTTATGTTGCCAAAAATAAATGGAATTAAGGAAAAAAAAAAAATCAAGATTACAGTTTTGCATTTTTTTTTTAACCTGAATTATCTGCTTTTCTAAATATGCAATTTACAATTCAGTGGGGACTTTAATGAGATGGCTGTGTTTATCAAATTACTTTATGTCTGCCCGTGTAATTAATGGTGTTTACAGCTGCGGAAAGTGATATTGTTCGGTGTGTTTGCGGCGAGCACAAAGTGTAATATTCTTGTCTGGGGCAAAGAACATTTGCTTTGCTCCTATTAAACAGCAGTCTGAGAATAAACAATGTTTATTTTATTAAATGCTGTTGCTGACTTTCCTGCTGATGAATGCATTGCCAGCAGCTTCCTAAGAAAACCTAGTTAAGCGTATTGTATCAACTCATTTTCCAGGGGCTTCAGTGTGAACTGTCCGTATTGTTCAATAACTGCTACAAAATAATAGAACTGTAACTGGATGGCACCAAACTGGGAGCTTGTTGCAAATGACAATTAATTTCTATGTCAGAGCATCTCAATACGCAAGCGGCAAGCGATATGAAGCCGCTCAGATTATGTCACAGCGCTCTCTAGTGGTCGGTTTCTCAGTGCACTTTCAATAAGGGTTGTGATTTTTACCGTGTACGTTACATCACTGGTTTTGGATTCTTCCCTTTACAAAACTCAGCCTTAAAAAAATCCGCAAACTGTATGTTGACCGACATTTCTACATTTCTAGCAAGGATTTCACCTTTTGTGATATTACTTTTATTATTTTTACATTGTTACTTTATGTGTTATTTGTTCATTATAATATACTTGTGCCAAACAGTCAAAAAACATTTCTCATACAAAATAGCTAAAAATAATTCAGATTAAATTAAAAAAAAGGAAAATAATATATTGTGAAAAATATTTTATATCCCATGAATGCATTAAATAAAGATGGTGTTACTGTTTTTACAGGACGCTGATTCCATATATATTTATAACGAGGGCACCAACAACTATCTGACCTTTCAAGACCACATAAATAATTGCTTGCCCGCACGCTGTGAAATGACGATCACGGCCTTTCAATGTCAACAGTAATTTTTTTTCTTTAATAAAGAATATGTTCAATTATTTAATATTTGAAAACATTGATTTACTTTACTAATGCATTGTAGCAAGTTACATGGGAAATGTTAGTCTACTTCTTAATCTTATTAGAAAGAAACCAGAAGTTTCCCAATATACCTGATAAGATTGAAATGCGTTTTCTTTAGTACAGAATATCCATTCTATTTTTCCTTCACTACATTCGTCTATAATTCTCAGCTGTTTCTGACACTAGAGTCTTGTGTACCTGGCTCAGAAGTGACATCTGGGAGCCAGGATACTGTAATTTAATCTTCTCAGGAACATTAGTTATATTAGTAATTTCTCCAAATCATTTACATTGCTATTTTAGAAAGAAATATTGTATTAATGTTATTGCATTGTGAAAAATCTGTGCCAAAATATCTCTCTTCTGCAACCCATTAAATGTCTAATATACTTTTAATCCCCAACCTAGAACCCAAAAATATAAGATATTTATATGAATACACATCATGTACACAGGAGGACATGTGCTGCCAAGAGCAATTATAGAAAATTTGCACAAAGTGATCTATTGCTGATGATTCTGCGAGCATGGGAGATGTGATCTGCCTATTTAAATAGGCGATCAAACCACCGCCGATAAGCAAGTATTGAACACGTCACCAATTTTCCGCATAAATATATTTCTAAAGATGCCATTGATATGAAATTCTCACCAGGTGTCGGTAAAAACCCATCCAATCCACACAGGCAAAGAAATCAAACCATAGATGTCTATAAATTAAGTGTAATAATATGAAATGACTCAGGGAATAAGTATTGAACATGCTTACTGAAATGTATTTAATACTTTATACAAAAGCCTTTGTTGGTGATGATAGCTTCAGGACGCCTGCTGTATGGAGAAACTAGTCGTATGCATTGCTCAGGTGTGATTATGGCCCATTCTTCCACACTTCAAATCCTGAAGATTCCTTGAGCTCCTTCTGTGATCTCTGAGCTTTACTTCCTTCCAAAAATCTATTGGATTCAGGTCAAGTGATTGGCTGGGCCATTTTAGCAGATTTATTTTTTTTCTCTGAAACCAACTGAGAATTTCTCCGCTGGGTATTTGGGATCAGTTAAGGGATTTAGGTTGAGAGTGACATTAACACTAAAGAAAGTAACTTTCAGAATACCATTGAGCAAGTTCATTATCATTTGAAAGAAATGAAACATAAGCATTATCTCAAGAACCTACAGGACTTCAAAGACAATAAAATATACCAAGTGTTGGGGGATCGTCTGGAACATGGGGAACAAGACATGGATATTTCTTCAACAGAAACTGAACAGTCCAATTCTGATACCCAACAGAGAACATCACAGGGATGACATAGGAGCAAGAACAGAGGTTATCCTAGGGAGGAATATTACACAGCCCCATCTTCCAGAACCGTTTTTTTAATCAGTCAATATATTTTTATTAAACAATTTGGATATTTTTAGTAACATCTGAAACATTGCATATTAAACGAAATAGACAAATACAAATTCAATCAGATCCTTTCCCCCTTTCAAATGCCATTTCAAACACTAATATGATGAACCAACTGTATCTATGTAATAGCATGTAACATGTTTATAATCCTTAGATGCAGAGGAAAAGAGGTTAATATCATTAAGAAATACAATGAAGAAGACATAAAAGCAAAGCAGGATGTAAAAGACATAAGTAGAAGACAGAAAGCGAGAAGAAAGAAAAGAAAGTGGACATCGGAGATCACACACCCCAGCAACCCTATTTATTTAGGGATCCAAGAACAAACACCTTACGTTAACCATGTTTGAAAATATTGTGATTCTTTGAAATGGATCCATAGGTACCATATTGCAAACCACTTGGTACATGTCTTGTCATCAAATGCCCTAATCTCCTCCATGTGCTGTAGAACATTCATTGCCTCCACCCAATCTATTTTTTTTTGTAAAACCGTAGATCTCCAGAGTCTAGGTATAATTTGACACATCGCTACTACAAAAAATGGTAACAGATCTTTCTTAACTTTCGAAATAGCACCTGGGAAAATGGACAACAATGTTATTTCTGGAGATGCTTCCACATGAGTTTTGGTAATATGGTTATATAACTGGAATATTTCATTCCATAAGGATCTAATCCCCGGGCAGTCCCACCACACGTGTAGCATTGATCCAATTGTGGTATTGCACCTCTAGCACATATCTGAAACCACCGGGTACATCTTATACATTTTAACAGGTGTTCTGTACCAACGCGTCAAAATTTTGTAATTTAGCTCCTGGATCCTGCAAGAAACCGACATCCCATGTGTGAGAGCAAATGATTTAGACCACATCTTATCCGTAATTTCTTTATTTAACTCCTTTTGCCACTGGATCATACATTTGAGTGGCCTGTCTCCCATCCCCTCTGACACTATCAGACCATAAATCAGGGATATAGCATGTGCCGGGCCCTGTGGAAGAAAGCGTAGTCGCTCAAAAGAAGTAGGCACATTCGGCGGCATCCACTCAGGGACCAGGAACCTAATATAACTCCGAAGTTGAAAGTATTGTAGCCAAAATCCCAAAGCTTGTCTTCTATCTCCCAAAATGTCCCCCATGGATCTAACACTCTTCTGATCAATCACATCTTTAATTTGTGGTATTACTCCCTGAGTGATAGGAGGTATGATAGAAGTTGATCTTTGTAGCACTGTAGGGAGCTGGGGATTATCTATAAAAGGGGTCAGTGGTCCAGGTATTATTGCCAACGAGAAAAGTTTTGCGAAACGCCTCCAAGCAAGTACTATTGTATATAATGTGGGAGACATCTCAATCTTCTTCAAATCAATATAGTATGGTAGCCAGAACACCCTCTGGTAAAGACTTGGAGACAATTCATGCTCAATGTCCTCCCACAGTTTGGATGTCCTATTAGGAAAGAGATCTAACATGCAGTTACCAATACTCGCCGCATGATATGCTAGTAGGTCTGGAAGGCCCGTCCCCCCGTTGTCCTTGTGTCTGACCAGTTGGATGTGACTTATGTGAGAGCCACCATTGTGCCAAAGAAATTTCCTCATTATTTTGCGTAGGCTATCAAAGAAAGGTTTGTCTATATCCCATGAAATAGGCTGAAAAAAGTATAATATTTTAGGTAAAATATCCATTTTTAGGGCATTAATCGTTCCAAACCATGAGAGTGGAAGATTCTGCCAAGTTTCAATTTCCTTTTCCAGAGTTTGTTTTAGAGGGGGGAAATTGAGAGCAAATATTTTCTGAGTGTCTGCAGGAATACTAATACCCAAATTTTTAGGGTATGTGGGCACGTCCGGATTTTTAGCGTTTTTTTGCAGAATTTCGCCATAAAAACGCTATAAATCCACTAAAAAAAGGCTAACATTATGCATCCTATCATTTAGAATGCATTCCGCATTTTTTGTGCATATGTTAGCATTTTTTTCCGCAAAAAAAACGCATACCGCAAAAAATCCGGACATGCTCTATCTTTTTGCGGATTTTCTGCGGATTTCCTATCAAAATGGACATTCTGGAAAAATCCGCAAAAATTCCGCAAAAAATCCGCGCAAAAAACGCGTCAAAAATGCGCAAATTCCGCGAGAAATCCGCACGAAAAAAGCACGCGGATTTCTGGCAGAATTCTCAGGATTTTGTCAGGAAAAAATCCGGACGTGTGCACATACCCTAAATGTTTCCTCCATCGGAAAGAAAAGTCAGAAAAGTCAGACTTAAGCCAATCTACTTCATATTCAGATAGAGTGATAATGAGCAAATTCTGATTTCTGGAGATTCACCTTAAAGTTGCTCAGCCTACTGAATTTGTCAAATTCTTTCAATATAGATGGAAGACTGACTTTCGGAGAGGTAATATACCGTATTTTTCGGACTATAAGACGCACCGGACTATAAGGCGCACCCAGGTTTTAGAGGTGGAAAATAGAGAAAAAAATATTTGAAGCAAAAAAAGTGGTAAAATAATTAATAACATACTATTATATATAATAACACCACATATAATAGTATGTTATTATGTTGGAAGCTGCGGGACCAGTGTGGTGTCTGTACAGTACTATACGAAGATGCTGGAGGGTGAGTATAAGAATGGAGGCACAGGGCATATATTTAAAGCACCACTCCAGCACTCCAAAATAACACTGAAGTGCTGCTTTAAAATCCAATGGGAGAACTATATCTCCCAGCATGTCCTGCAGATCCTATGACATGCTGGGAGTTATAGTTCACTAAAGTGGCAGAGTGCTTTATTGTGTTTTGGAAAGACTAACCTCTTAATTGCGGCAGCCAGCCACACTGTGGTGAGGTAAAAGCATCCCATGACTGCACAGAGCCCTCCCTCTTGTTGCCTTTCCACAGCACAGGTAATGGAAGCCAGCAGATTCTAGTGTTGGAGTCTGAAGGACCTGTGATGATGTCAAGAAGAGGGAGGGCTCTGTGCTGCCATGTGATGCTCCAGCCCGCCCACTTCTGACATCATCACAGGTCCTCCTGCACAGCACTCAGCTCCAGCCCGGGAAGGTACAGCGATATCCTCTCCCCCAGACCCTGCTGCTGCCTCCTCTCCCCCAGACACATGGATCTCCCCAGCTGCTGCAGGAATCAGTGCTGGGGAAGCCATGTGTGTCCCTGCTTAAGTGCAGTATTCATTTGCCTTTCCAGGCTCACCGCTCAGCTGATAGGTGGGCGGGGAGTAGCTAATGAATATTCACTGCACTTAATCATCGGGACCACATGGTTTCCCCAGCACTGATTCAGGACAGTGGGGACATCCTGAAGTGGGATAACAGTGCGATTCCACTCACTGCTGCCCCACATGATACATCCGTACCATAAGACGCACCCACACTTTCCTCCCAAATTTGGAGGAAAAAAAGTGCGTCTTATGGTCAGAAAAATACGGTACATCAAAAGGTCATCCGCGAGTAAGGTTAACTTATGTTCTGTATGCCCTACTTATATTCCCTTTATAGATGAATTCTGCCTAAGTGAATTTGCCAAAGATTCCATTACTAAGATATATAAATATGGAGACAACGGGCAGCCCTGTCTAGTGCCATTCCTTATGGGGAACAGGGTCGACAGGCGCCCAATTATCTTTACCCTAGCAGAAGGATCATAATATAGGGCCATAATCCAATGTCTCGTTCTTTGCTGTATACCAATTGCCTCTAATGCGGCCTCCATGAAACTCCAGTTCACCCTGTCAAATGCCTACTCGGCATCTACCGAGAGTAGGCATAACAGAATCTTCCTAATTTGGGACCTCGAGATCAGTGACATGATTTTTTTAGTGTTGTCCTTTGCTTCTACGCCCCATTACAAACGCCACTTGTTCTCTATGAATTATGTTTGGAATATGGGGGGGTTAATCTTAGAGCTATCATCTTGGAATATAGCTTAATATCGACATTGATCAAAGATATCGGGCGAAAACTAGAACATAACGAGGGGTCTTTACCTTCTTTATGTATCACTGTAATATGTGCCTGTGTGGAGTGAAATGGGAAATGGCAGGTCTAAGATATTGTGTTGAAGGCTTTCAACATTAATGGGGAGCATAAGTCCTGACATGTTCTATAGAACCTGGGTGTAAACCCATCCGGTCCTGGACTTTTTCCTACTTTTAAGTTCTGGATAGCATCTTTCAACTCCATATCAGAGAAGTCTTGTTCTAATGAGTGAGCCACCTCCTCTTTGAGAGCACTCGGAGAATAACTGTCTAAATATTCCACTACTTTCTGTTTTATGGCTGAGGTAGAAATAATACCCTGCTGGGGTAAATTATATAAACCAGCATAGTATGTTCTGAATTCCTCTAAAATTTCAGATGTTGAGTGAATTAAAGTCCCAGATGAAGAATGAGAATTGGCATCTGAGTAAGTCTAGGATGGAGCGATCTTGCCAATAAACGTCCACATTTATCCCCAAATTCAAAATAGTTTTTACCCATCTTGTCTTTCTTACATAGTCTTTTGTTCCAAAATAGAAAGAGCTTGTTGTCTTAGAGACGAGATTTCTGCTTTAAGTATATCATTGGAGGCCGCCTTATTGGCTGCTTCTTTGGTACCTAACAAAACAAGAGGATCCTTTAAGGTTTGGGCCCTCTCTTTCTTGACTCTAACCTTGAACTATGAAAATTCCCCTCAATATACATTTTTGGGCTTCCCATTTAATGGGTTCCGGTGTGGGGTCATTAGAATGGTCTATTGAGAAATTATTAACCGCCCTCTTAATGTCCGCCATACACGATTCATCTTTTAGAAGGTTGTCATTCAGTCTCCATGTGTATCCCCCATCCCTTCTCTCTTCACGTATCTCCAGCTTTCCATATACCGGGGCATGATTTGACCATAGGATGGTATCTATAGAACAGCCTGGGTTATTGTCTAGCAGAGCGTGTGAGATGAATATATGATCCAACCTAGAATAGCTGTTGTTTGCAAGTGAAAGATAGCTATAGTCCCTGATCCCCAGATGAAGCACCCGCCACATGTCCACCAGGCCAAGAGCCAGCAGATCCTTTTTTAATTTACGCAGTGCCGGAAGGGAGACAGCGGACCTACCCGAAGACGAATCCAATGAAGGGTCCAGAGCAAGGTTGAAATCTCCTCCCAAAATGATGTTAGAGCCATCCGGCCATAAACAAACCACTTGCAATTTATATAGATAGAGTAAGATGGTCTCTGTGTGTGTGTTTTATTTAGGTTCTTTTAATAATACCATTAATACCATTATTGCATCATACATTTATTAATAGCACCTTTATTAAATAAGATTACTAGTGATGAGCGAATATACTCGTTACTCGAGATTTCTCAAGCACGCTCGGGGTCCTCAGAGTATTTTTTTTAGTGCTCAGAGATTTAGTTTTTCTTGCCACAGCTGAATGATTTACATCTCTTAGCCAGCATAAGTACATGTGGGGATTCCCTAGCAACCAGGCAACCCCCACATGTACTTATGCTGGCTAGTAGCTGTAAATCATTCAGCTGCGGCAAGAAAAACTAAATCTCCGAGCACTAAAAAATACTCTGAGGACCCCTGAACGTGCTTGAGAAATCTCGAGTATATTTGCTCATCACTAAAGATTACCAATCTGTATATTTGTTAGATAGGGGCTGATGTGAGTAAAGGCAATTTCAGTACCGCGATATGAAATAAGTTGTTGCTATACAAAAAAACAGGAAACAAAATTTCAATGTCTGAGCAATTTACAGTATGTGACATCATCTCTTATATAGCAGGAACATTATGAATGCTCCTTATTAGCCAATAAGAGAATGAGACACGAACATTTCCTTAGGCGCCATTCATGTGTAATTATTTCGGAATGAAACCAGAACCCTAGTAACTCTGATATTAAAAAAGGTCTCCAAACTAAAATCATGGGTTTTTAAATAGATAGATATTCTCAGAAGACTAGAGAGCCTAGTAGAAAGCTAATTGTGTACTCTACCAGCTCAGTAAATAGGATGTTGAAGAGCAGTGAAGAAATGCATTCATTTGGGCTGAATACAATAATTAGTATGTTAGTTGCCCTTCTGGGCATGTTATATCACATTAAACATGGGGCGAGGCAAATTATATTACATTTCTATAAAAAGCTACTTAGCATTTATATCTCTGCTTCATAGTTGCAGAATTCATGCTAATTGTCCTAGGTCTAATGGAACTGATATGTAAGAGACAATATGTTTCTTTGGGGAAAATTGGCTTAGCGTAGAGAGTAGCCAAACATAGGTCCGAATTTATCCAAATTGATGTAATTTGTGGCAAACCTCAGGGTACATAATACAACTCCACCATTCCCTATATATCAATTGTTGTACCTCATAACAGGAGCAGATGATCGTGTATTCTCTCATCCCAGAGAATAGGGCAAATTACACTCTGAGCCAACTCTAATAAGGGTATGTTCCCACAGTCAGGAAACGGCAGCACTTTGGACGCAGCACTTTTGAACACAGGTGATTCTGCATGTGTTCATTGAACCGTGAGGAATCACTGCACCCAATACATTGTACATGGACAGTTACAGTATCTTGTGGAGACTGAGCATCTCTGCAAGACAAATTGACATGCTGTGGTCTGGAGAGATGCGCCGCATGTCCGTCTCCCCAGGGAAGCCGCGGGTGCCGATGCACGCATAGTGGAGATGGGATTTCTTGAAATCCCATCCACTATGCTGTAACATCTGGACACTGCGGGTTGGACTCTGCGGATTTACGTAGTGCCCAACCCGCAGTATTCGCCAATCTTTGAAGAGACTAATTTGTGTAATCGAGTGCCACATATGTATTGTTTGTACTGCACTTTGCACCTTCGAAATGTATTTTTATATAAAAGTTTTATTTTAAGCTCAACCGATGTTAGTCTTGTCTAATTAAAGTTTTGCAATACATTATATATACTCCAATATGGTGCTATTAAAAATGGCTGATATGAGGTAAGAAAGTAAAAAATAAAAACACTGCAGCAAGCCTTAAAGCAGATACATTCGAAAAATATGTCTTTAAACCTTTTCCGACATCGAGTGTAATAGTATGCCGATGTTGTACTCGGCGCCGGAGCCCGCACCTTTCTGGGCACATGTCAGCTGATATATACAGCTGACATGTGCCCACAACAGCGATCCACCCTCTTCTGTTAACTAGTTAAATGCCAGTGTCAATTTTTGACAGTGGCTTTTAACCCGCACTTGCCGAAAGTGCGTTGTAAATCTGCCCATCAGTGACTCTGTCACATGATCGCGGGTCACTGATTGGTCTGCATGACAACCAGAGATTTGAAGCAGACCTCTATGGTTGTCATTGCCGGATTGCTATGAGCGCTGCCCGGTAGTTGTTGGCACTCATAGCAAGTGAACATTTCTGCTACACACAGGCGATCTAATTATGTAGCAGAGGCAATCAAAGTACTGCAGCTTGAGTCTCCCATGGAGTCTATTGAAGCATGCAAAAAGTAAAAAAAATGTTTTTAAAAATGTTAAAAAAATAAAAAATATATAAAAGTTCAAATCACCCCCATTAGCCCCATTCAAAATAAAACAATAAAAAAAAATCCAACACATATTTGGTATCGCCATGTTCAGAATCGCCTGATCTATCAATATAAAAAAAGAATTAACACGATCGGTAAACGGCGTAACGAGGAAAAAATTCAAGACGTCAGAATTACGTTTTTTTGGTTGCTGCTACATTGCAATAAAATGCAATAATGAGCGATCAAAAGATCATATCTGCACCAAAATGGTATCATTATAAACGTCAGCTCGGCACGCAAAAAATAAGCCCTACCCAGCCCAAGATCACGAAAAATGGAGATGCTACGGGTATCGGAAACTGGCACCATTTTTTTTTTTTACCACTTAAATAAAAAAGAACCTAGGCATGTTTGGTGTCTATGAACTCATAATAACCTGGAGAATCATAATGGCAGGTCAGTTTTAGCATTTAGTGAACATGGTGCAAAAAAAAAGCCCAATTTGGAACTGCACCGCACTAAGAATTTGTTCCTGTTTTCCAGTACACGATATGTTAAAACCAATGGTGTAGTTCAAAATTACAACTCATCCCACAAAAAAACAAGCCCTCACATGGCCATACTGACCAAAAAATAAAAAGTTCTGGCTCTGGAAAGAAGGGGAGCAAAAACCAAAACGCAAAAACAGAAATACCTCTGATCGTGAAGGGGTTAAAGTCTATAAAGTTTAATTAAAACGATTAAATCTGATAAAGAATTTATTTCAAATTCTCTGCTTCAACTTTTTACAAAAGTAGTTGATAAAATTAGAATTCAGCCAATATGCCACATCTAACATAACACATTGTATGCAACAAATGTAAAATATCTTACAACTGCAGAGTGAGCTTTGTGCCCTTTGGAAAATGTATTCAAAAATATCCTCAGGTAACTCCAAAAGGTCATTATATTTTAAAATTGTGAGTGTTAAATATGTCATTTAAGGTAGATCTGTTATATGGCTTGGTTATCATTGAAACAAATATAGGCTTACATTGTCGCTGACGCCTAAAAGCTTTTATAAAAAATGCATTAAGCATTAACAAGGGAAAAAAAAGTATTTTTTTAGACTATGTAAACTGTAAATCACTTGTGCTTTTATTTGGATTTGATGATAAATATAGAGATGGAGACATTATGAATTCTGGGTATAGAACAACTACAGGGGGAAATTTTGATGCTTGCAAAGGACAGTTTTTACACTAATTAGGGTGAAAATGGGCAAATGTCTCTCAAGCTTAACTCCTTTTATGTGTCGTCCAGATGATATTTCATACTAAATTCACATGTTGCACATTGGTTAAAGCTTTCTAAATAATAATAATAATAATAATAATAATAATAATAATAAGTATTATTATTATTGATAATAATAATAACTTAACTCGTGAGGGAAAAAACTAGAGATATCCCCCAACCTCACCAATCTGTGACGGAGCTTACACAGTTACAGCTATAATTGGCCTGTCTCAATCCATATCAGATATCAGCTCCTTCTTAGGCCGGCGTCACACTTGCGAGTTTTACGGACGTAAGAGCGCAGAAACTACGTCCGTAAAACTCGCAAAAAATACGGCACAATTATTCTCTATGCCCCTGCTCCTATCTGCCGTATTTTACTGATCAGTATTATACGGCTTTCTACGGCCATACAAAATCGCAGCATGCTGCGTTTGTCACCGTACTGCGCAAGAAATACGCCAATTAAAGTCTATGGAAGCGTGAAAAATACGGATTACACACGGACAAGCAGTGTGACTTGCGAGAAATACGCAGCGCTGTTAGAGAGAAAAGCCGGTAATTCAGTGCGGTGTACAGTAAAATCACACTGACAGCTTACATTAGAATAGGTAGAATAAATGTGTACACATAGAATAGGTATATATATATATATATGTCAGTGAGACACATATATGTATATATATTATTATTTATTCCAGCGCTATACAGCTTGAAAGCCGGTAATTCAATTACCGGCTTTTTCTTTCTCCTTCCTAAAACCCGACATGATTTGAGACATGGTTTACATACAGTAAACCATGTCTTCTCTCCATTTTTTTTGCAAATTCCACACTACTAATGTCAGTAGTGTGTATCTGCAAAATTTGGCCGTTCTAGCTCTTAAAATAAAGGGTTAAATGGCGGAAAAAATTGGCGTGGGCTCCCGCGCAATTTTCTCCGCCAGAGTAGTAAAGCCAGTGACTGAGGGCAGATATTAATAGCCTGGAGAGGGTCCATGGTTATTGGCCCCCCCCTGGCTAAAAATCTGCCCCCAGCCACCCCAGAAAAGGCACATCTGGAAGATGCGCCTATTCTGGCACTTGGCCACTCTCTTCCCATTCCCGTGTAGCGGTGGGATATGGGGTAATGAAGGGTTAATGCCACCTTGCTATTGTAAGGTGACATTAAGCCTAATTAATAATGGAGAGGCGTCAATTATGACACCTATCCATTATTAATCCAATTGTGGTAAAGGGTTAAATAAAACACAAACACATTATTTAAAATTATTTTAATGAAATAAAAACAATGGTTGTTGGAGTATTTTATTCTACGCCCAATCCAGTCACTGAAGACCCTCGTTCTGTGAAAGAAAAAACATAATAAACCAACAATATACTTACCCTCCGCAGATCTGTAACGTCCAACGATGTAAATCCTTCTGAAGGGGTTAAAACATTTTGCAGCAAGGAGCTTTGCTAATGCAGGCTGCTCCTCGCTGCAAAACCCCGGGGAATGAGGCTAAATATAGATCAATGATCTATATTTAGCTTCATTTGCGGTGAGGCGCCCTCTGCTGGATGTTCATAGATCGTGGGAACTTTCCTAGAAAGCTCCCAGGCTTTCTAGGAAAGTTCCCACGATCTATGAACATCCAGCAGAGGGCGCCTCACCGCAAATGAAGCTAAATATAGCTCATTGATCTATATTTAGCCTCATTCCCCGGGGTTTTGCAGCGAGGAGCAGCCTGCATTAGCAAAGCTCCTTGCTGCAAAATGTTTTAACCCCTTCAGAAGGATTTACATCGTTGGACGTTACAGATCTGCGGAGGGTAAGTATATTGTTGGTTTATTATGTTTTTTCTTTCACAGAACGAGGGTCTTCAGTGACTGGATTGGGCGTAGAATAAAATACTCCAACAACCATTGTTTTTATTTCATTAAAATAATTTTAAATAATGTGTTTGTGTTTTATTTAACCCTTTACCACAATTGGATTAATAATGGATAGGTGTCATAATTGACGCCTCTCCATTATTAATTAGGCTTAATGTCACCTTACAATAGCAAGGTGGCATTAACCCTTCATTACCCCATATTCCACCGCTACACGGGAATGGGAAGAGAGTGGCCAAGTGCCAGAATAGGCGCATCTTCCAGATGTGCCTTTTCTGGGGTGGCTGGGGGCAGATGTTTTTAGCCAGGGGGGGCCAATAACCATGGACCCTCTCCAGGCTATTAATATCTGCCCTCAGTCACTAGCTTTACTACTCTGGCGGAGAAAATTGCGCGGGAGCCCACGCCAATTTTTTCCGCCATTTAACCCTTTATTTTAAGAGCTAGAACGGCCAAATTTTGCAGATACACACTACTGACATTAGTAGTGTGGAATTTGCAAAAAAAATGGAGAGAAGACATGGTTTACTGTATGTAAACCATGTCTCAAATCATGTCGGGTTTTAGGAAGGAGAAAGAAAAAGCCGGTAATTGAATTACCGGCTTTCAAGCTGTATGGCGCTGGAAAAAATATTAATATATATACATATATGTGTCTAATGACATATATATATATATATATATATATATATATATATATATATATATATATATATAGACAGTATATATATATATTTTTTTCTTTTCGGGACACATGGATCATTTCTATAGCGGTATGTTGGTTTTGCAAGCCTGCGAGAAAACCACGCAGTACGGATGCCATACGGATTACATACGGAGGATGCCATGCGCAAAAAACGCTGACACACCCTGCCTACGGAGGAGCTACGGACCACTATTTTCGGGACTTTTCAGCGTATTACGGCCGTAATATACGGACCGTATTGTTTTACGCTGTGTGTGACGCCGGCCTTACTGCGTAGAGGTCCCTCACACTGGGAACCTGCCTGGAACCTGCCTGGATCCACAGACTCCCCAGTTCCAAACAAAGAAAATGTCCTGGAATTTTCAGAGTTAATCCCCTAAAATGTAACGGGAGTCTGTCAGCAGGTTTTTGCTATGTAAAATGAGAGAATCATAATGTAGGAGTGGAGACCCCGATCCCAGCATGTATCACATACCGGACCGCTTTGCGTAGTTTTGATACAATCCAGGTTTTCTGTGTTGCAGCAGTGGACTGGATATTGATTCCGGTGTAACCGTGCCCACACTCCTCATTATCTAGAAAAGCCCTTGTAGCCAATGTCAAAATTCCACAATTTCTCATTCCTTTTTTTAATAATAATTGTCAGAATTAAATAATATATACAGTGGGGCAAAAAAGTATTTAGTCAGTCAGCAATAGTGCAAGTTCCACCACTTAAAAAGATGAGAGGCGTCTGTAATTTACATCATAGGTAGACCTCAACTATGGGAGACAAACTGAGAAAAAAAAATCCAGAAAATCACATTGTCTGTTTTTTTATCATTTTTTTTGCATATTATGGTGGAAAATAAGTATTTGGTCAGAAACAAACAATCAAGATTTCTGGCTCTCACAGACCTGTAACTTCTTCTTTAAGAGTCTCCTCTTTCCTCCACTCATTACCTGTAGTAATGGCACCTGTTTAAACTTGTTATCAGTATAAAAAGACACCTGTGCACACCCTCAAACAGTCTGACTCCAAACTCCACTATGGTGAAGACCAAAGAGCTGTCAAAGGACACCAGAAACAAAATTGTAGCCCTGCACTAGGCTGGGAAGACTGAATCTGCAATAGCCAACCAGCTTGGAGTGAAGAAATCAACAGTGGGAGCAATAATTAGAAAATGGAAGACATACAAGACCACTGATAATCTCCCTCGATCTGGGGCTCCATGCAAAATCCCACCCCGTGGGGTCAGAATGATCACAAGAACGGTGAGCAAAAATCCCAGAACCACGTGGGGGGACCTAGTGAATGAACTGCAGAGAGCTGGGACCAATGTAACAAGGCCTACCATAAGTAACACACTACGCCACCATGGACTCAGATCCTGCAGTGCCAGACGTGTCCCACTGCTTAAGCCAGTACATGTCCGGGCCTGTCTGAAGTTTGTTAGAGAGCATTTGGATGATCCAGAGGAGTTCTGGGAGAATGTCCTATGGTCCGATGAAACCAAACTGGAACTGTTTGGTAGAAACACAACTTGTCGTGTTTGGAGGAAAAAGAATACTGAGTTGCATCCATCAAACACCATACCTACTGTAAAGCATGGTGGTGGAAACATCATGCTTTGGGGCTGTTTCTCTGCAAAGGGGCCAGGACGACTGATCCGGGTACATGAAAGAATGAATGGGGCCATGTATCGTGAGATTTTGAGTGCAAACCTCCTTCCATCAGCAAGGGCATTGAAGATCAAACGTGGCTGGGTCTTTCAACATGACAATGATCCAAAGCACACCGCCAGGGCAACGAAGGAGTGGCTTCGTAAGAAGCATTTCAAGGTCCTGGAGTGGCCTAGCCAGTCTCCAGATCTCAACCCTATAGAAAACCCTTGGAGGGAGTTGAAAGTCCGTGTTGCCAAGCGAAAAGCCAAAAACATCACTGCTCTAGAGGAGATCTGCATGGAGGAATGGGCCAACATACCAACAACAGTGTGTGGCAACCTTGTGAAGACTTACAGAAAACGTTTGACCTCTGTCATTGCCAACAAAGGATATATTACAAAGTATTGAGATTAAATTTTGTTTCTGACCAAATACTTATTTTCCACCATAATATGTAAATAAAATGTTAAAAAAACAGACAATGTGATTTTCTGGATTTTTTTTTCTCAGTTTGTCTCCCATAGTTGAGGTCTACCTATGATGTAAATTACAGATGCCTCTCATCTTTTTAAGTGGTGGAACTTGCACTATTGCTGACTGACTAAATACTTTTTTGCCCCACTGTACATTCAGCACAAAGCTCTGATTTACATTACAGGTCATTTGTGGATGGCACATTCCATTCAAATAATACAATTTACTGTTTTATCACTATTTGTCATAGAATGCCTTGCTTACATCAACACTTTGGGGGTTATAAAAGGGTTAAATAGTTTTGAATTGGTGACTAATAAAGCATTCTTATCATTGTAGGATTTTTTCCTCATACATTTGAGACACCAAAGGGTTATATAGTTAAAAAAAATGGTTTTCCGACTTCTTCTGCTGCAGTTATGTTTATATTGTGTATATATAATTCAGTCATCTTGTAACAATTGAATGGATAACTTTCCATTGTAAATTCACAAATAAGATTTAATTTACATGAGTAGATAAATTGCCAGTACAAGGATGTGCTGATGATAATCTATGGCTATTGTGTCAGCATACACTTAGATAGGAGAAAAAAGGATCATCCCCGCGCTGCCGCAAGAAGAATTTCAAAAATTGTCTACAATTTTTGAAATTCTTCTTGCGGCAGCGCGGGGATGATCCTTTTTTCTCCTATCTAAGTGTGTGCTTCAATCAGGTCCTGCACTGACCTGTGGATCTGCAGCAGCCGCCATTAATATATGTCCTTCCTTCAATCTCACCAGGTGAGTAGTTCTCTTGGTGGGCAACTTTGTGTAACGTTTGATAAGACCCTATTTGCGCTTTTGTGTCTCCCTCTTTTCACTGACTATTGTGTCAGCATAAAAGATGGGAACAGCAACAACAATCAAATTATCCTTCAAGACTTGTATTGGGGGGCATATTTATAGGGAGATTAACAAGGGTCAGCATAGGCACTATGATGCCTGCAACTACATCGCTCCATTCACAGCACACTGTGCGTTGTGACACCTTTCTGTTTAGGAAGAGTCAGACGGCCATGTAACCTACACGAGGATCGCAATGCTCGGACTGGCCTGCTCTTCAGACCTGAGCGTTAGAGCATGTATATGCAGCTGCACACTCAGGTCGAAGGAGTCAGTAGCTTAATAGAAATACATGCTGCCATGTATGGGTTGGGAGAGCTGACAGTCAGTCCATGAATTGTGTTGCGATCCTCGTCCGATTTATACATCCGTCTGACTCTTTTCTAATAACTATTATTACTTTTCTATGCCAAATGGTGCCACACTTGCTCTTCTAGTAGAGAAAGCGTGAACCAATAGTGGTGTTTAAAGCTTACAAAAAATAATTCTTACCCAATAGTAACCCCCAGCGCACACGCAGGTGGATCCTCAACGCGCTTTTCGCTTGTTGATGCCTCGTTTTCTCAAGGGGAACCATGTTTTGTACTGATGACATTATTGAAGTGTGGTGGGGAAAAGTCATGAAGGAAGTGTAATGGTCACATGGTGTGGGTGGATAGGTTTGCTTAAACCCTCCTTTTTGACCCACCTAATTCAAATACCTGTCAGTATAATTATTGGTCTTCCAGTGTTATTTACCACTTGTTTGTTCTTTTTTTTTTTTTTTAAACCCTGTTAGGGAGTTTAATATGTTTTTTGTATGAATAAAGATGACTTTTTAATAGTGTTGAGCGATACCTTCCAATATTCAAAGGTATCGGTATCGGATGGTATCGGCTGATATCCAAAAAATCTCGGATATCGCCGATACCGATACCCTATACCAATGCAAGTCAATGGGACACAAATATCGGAAGGTATCCTGGATGGTTCCCAGGGTCTGGAAACTCTCCTTCAGGCCCTGGGATCCATATTTATGTAAAAAATAAAGAATAAAAATAAAAAATATGGATATACTCACCCCTCCGAAGGACCCTGGCTGTCACCGCTGCGAGCGTCTGCCTCCGTCCCTAAGAATGCAGTGAGTGAAGGACCTTCGATGACATCGCGGTTTTTTAGTAAAAAATGGTCTTTATTTTAGTCATTGTCCTTTTTTGTGACTCTTTTGCAAAAAGTTGCACGTTTTGAAAAATGGGGCAAAAAATGCACCAAAATAACTTGCATATAAAACATTACTCCGGGATGGGACTGAAGTACACTGGTGACAAATCTAGTTGTGATTATTTCAAAAAGTTGGAAATATTCAGTGAATCGGGCGAAAACATCTAGAAACCCTAAACACAGCCCACAGTAGCGAACATGGAAAAAAATGACAAACTGACTTCAAAAAAGTTGTAAATGAAAAGATGAATATGGTGCATACAAAGAAAAAAAAGTGCTAAAAACTTGTAAAAAAAAAAAGGTGCATATGCAAAAATGAATCAGTCACTGATCGTTCACTTGCTGCCTATTATATACCACCCCTTTGCTGATACCTTTGATAAGATAACCAATTTTATTCTGTTGACGTCAGAGGTTTATTGTTATGATGACTGGTGAATATTTCTATTATGGTAGTTAAATTAATATAATACCACGTTGTTTGTAAATAAGCTTTTGCGCCCATGAATTAGAAGGAATTCATGTTGTAAAGCACATGTTTTTTAAGCGACAAATGTTTAGAATTTCACTTTGCTAACCAGTAGAAATCAGCAATTTAACTGTCTTATTGATTTGTATTCTCTTTGGTATTCTTCTACCTTGCTTCATATTGATGCACCCTGTGGTTTTAGTTGCTATTAAGCTTAAAAAGTTGTATCAAACTTGTTTGTTGTTATTTGTAAGTGTGAATATATTATCTACTTTATTCTATTTTATTTAAAAAATGTAAAATATTTATCCTGTTGGCTATAGACAACTGTATATTATATTCTACTTTTCCAGTTATGGTCTGAAGAAGGAAATTACCTTCATGTCTGATCAGCTTATGTGTCATCTTTGTACAATTAAGTTACAGTAATGTGTAGTCCATTAATGACAGTGATCATATATTGGGCAGTGCTTATGTGTTACAAGTGCTAGATTGAAAAAAAAAATCATTCCTGAGTTAAAGTGTATTTTACTCCGATTGATTTGTGTCCATCTGGAATAAAGTCTTATATTAATTATATTGTCACTGAGATGACAGAAAAACACATCACCATTTTCTCCTGAGATGAGGATTTTTCATATACTGCAAAGAATGACCTAATTCTAATGCACAATAATGTCTCAGTCCTGAAATATTATTTTTTTTATTTATTTCCTGCTATGGTGACATCAGCTGGTGCAGGTCAAGTCTGGGCACAGTCTACAGACAAAGAGTCTGCCGGGTTACACGGTGTCAGTCTACACTTTACTGGATGTCAGCTGTGAACAGGAGCCAAGACTAATAAATGGATTACATGTACATAATATTAAAGAACATTTTTGGACGATGAATGCTTGAACATGTGAACATGGCCCTAGCAGAAGCGTAGCTAGGGTTTAGGTTCAGGGGGTGAAGCATCTGAGTGGGTTCCTAACCAGGTAACCTTAATTACAGATGGGTGATGTGCCCTAATAATGGAGGAGAGCCTCAGCAGATGACTGCGCTGTTACTGAATATAATCTCTATACAAAGACCAACATGGATATTACCGCCATATGGTCAGTGGTAGATACCAGTCCTACAGAACATATAAGATCACAGCACAGTTATAGATGGTGACTTACTGCTGGTGTTCTTTATGATGGAATCGTTCACTTTTCCCATGTGGCCCAGGACGACATGACAGCTTTTCCAGCCAGCACTCGGCTGCAGAGAATACAACAAAGACACATTTTACTTCTCACATTCCAGCCCCATCACCATCTATTCCCAACCTGCACAAACTCCTCATCCTGCTGATGTCCCAATACTGAGCCGCTGCTGCCATATGTGTCCCTATTACTGCCCCTGATACCACAATACTGAGCCGCTGCTGCCGTATGTGTCCCTATTACTGCACTTGATACCCCAATACCGAGCCACTGCTGCCGTATATGTCCCTATTACTGCACCTGATACTCCAATACTGAGCCGCTGCTGCCGTATGTGCCCTATTACTGCACCTGATACCCCAATACTGAGCCGCTGCTGCCGTATGTGTCCCTATTACTGCACCTGATACCCCAATACTGAGCCGCTGCTGCCGTATGTGTCCCTATTACTGCACCTGATACCCCAATACTGAGCTGCTGCTGCCGTATGTGTCCCTATTACTGCACCTGATACCCCAATACTAAGCCGCTGCTGCTTTATGTGTCCCTATTACTGCACCTGATACCCCAATACTGAGCTGCTGCTGCCGTATGTGTCCCTATTACTGCACCTGATACCCCAATACTAAGCCGCTGCTGCTTTATGTGTCCCTATTACTGCACCTGATAACCCCGATACTGAGACGCTGCTGCCGTATGTGTCCCTATTACTGCACCTGATAACCCAGATACTGAGCTGCTGCTGCCGTATGTATCACTATTATTGCACCTGCTGTGTGGTTCTGTGTGCCCTCTAAATTCTAAAGCACCCCTCTATAATATAGTAATGCTGGGCACAAGTGCCCTAGAAAACAGAGCCCATATTTTGTCCCCTAGAAAGTAATATTGCCATGTGTGCTCCTTTGATAGTCACAGTAACCTGAGTTCCCCTATAACAATAAGTGCCCACTTTACATTTAATAATGTCCCAAGTCTCCCCTGGTACAGCTCCCCTATACACAGTATAATGTTCTCTTATACACGGTATAATGCCCCCTCACTGTATAGTACCACCCACACAGTACACTGACCCCTTAGTAGCCTCCAACACTGTAATCCCACACTGTATGCCCCTCTAGATAGCCTTTTTATAGTATAATGCACCAGATAGTCCTCAATATAGTATAACGCACCAGATAGTCCTCAATATAGTATAATGCACTCCCCATAGGCAGACTCTGTAGTATAAGGCAGCACCCCTATAGGCAGACCCTGTAGAATAAGGTAGCACCCCTATAGGCAGACCCTGTACTATAAGGCAGCACCCCCATAGGCAGACCTGGTGCTATAAGGCAGCACCCCCATAGGCAGACACTGTACTATAAGGCAGCACCCCCATAGGCAGACCCTGTACTATAAGGCAGGACCCCCATAGGCAGACCCTGTACTATAAGGCAGCACCCCTAGAAGCAGACCCTGTAGTATAAGACAGATCCCCCATAGGCAGACCCCATAGTATTAGGCAGACCCCCCATAGGAAGACCCTGTAGTATTAGGCAGACCCTGTAGTATAAAGCAGCATCCCTATAGGCAGACCCTGTAGTATAAGACAGCACCCCTATAGGCAGACCCTGTAGTATAAGGTAGCACCCCTATAGGCAGACCCTGTACTATAAGGCAGCACCCCCATAGGCAGACCTGGTGCTATAAGGCAGCACCCCCATAGGCAGACCCTGTACTAAAAGGCAGCACCCCCATAGACAGACCCTGTACTATAAGGCAGCACCCCCATAGGCAGACCCTGTACTATAAGGCAGCACCCCTGTAAGCAGACCCTGTAGTATAAGACAGCACCCCCATAGGCAGACCCCATAGTATTAAGCAGACCCCCCATAGGCAGACCCTGTAGTATTAGGCAGACCCCCACATAGGCAGACCCCCATAGGCAGACCCTGTAGTATTAGGCAGACCCTGTAGATTTAGGCAGACCCCCCATAGGCAGACCCTGTAGTATAAGACAGACCCCCCACAGGCAGACCCTGTAGTATTAGGCAGACCCTCATAGGCAGACCAGGTAGCATTAGGCAGACCCCCCATAGGCAGACCCTGTAATAAGGCAGCACCCCTTTAGGCAGACCTGGCGCTATAAGGCAGCACCACCATAGGCAGACCCTGTACTATAAGGCAGCACCCCCATAGGCAGACCTAGTGCTATAAGGCAGCACCCCCATAGGCAGACCCTGTACTAAAAGGCAGCACCCCCACAGACAGACCCTGTACTATAAGGCAGCACCCCTATAAGCAGACCCTGTAGTATAAGACAGCACCCCCCATAGGCAGACCCCATAGTATTAAGCAGACCCCCCATAGGCAGACCCTGTAGTATTAGGCAGACCCCCACATAGGCAGACCTCCATAGGCAGACCCTGTAGTATTAGGCAGACCCTGTAGATTTAGGCAGACCCCCCATAGGCAGACCCTGTAGTATAAGACAGACCCCCCACAGGCAGACCCTGTAGTATTATGCAGACCCCCATAGGCAGACCAGGTAGCATTAGGCAGACCCCCATAGGCAGACCCTGTAATAAGGCAGCACCCCTTAAAAAAAAGAAAACCTCTCTTCTTCATGGTTCCTGCGCTGCTCTGAGCTCCCGCTTGTCTCTTGACAGCAGGCGCTGGGCAGTGACGTCATCGCACCCCCTGTCAGTGTTGCCGATGTCAGACGCTGACGGGGGGATGATGGGGAAGGAGCGCAGCGCAGCACTCCTTCCCTCATCATTGCGGTCAACTGTACCGGCTAATTGCCGGTACAGCTGACACTGTGATGACAGGGGGGGGCCCACTGCTGGCACCGGGCCCCCCGCCTGCTCAGGGGCCCTACAGTGGCCGGCGGCAGAGCAGGGAGATCGATTCTCCCTGCTCTGCCACAGAAGGTAACTGTTACCATAGCGTAGCTCCAGGTGGGCCCCCTCTGACCACCGGACCCGGGGCGCCCGCACCCTCTGCCCCCCCCCCCCCCCCGGTAGCTACGCTACTGGGCCTTAGACTTTTACATTACTTTGGATCCACTTCTGGCATTGGTTAAAAAATGCTCCAAAACTGCACAAAAAACTAGTAAGACTTTTTTTTAGAAAATAATGATACAATTTTAGAGCAAGTGAAGGGCTATAGAAAGAAATGCATTACACAAGGCTTTACCAAACACCAGAATATTGTTATCAGGAACCTCTCCATTGACCCTGTGCTATGCATGACATCGTTTCCTTCAGCGGTGATTTAATCCTAACTTTTTTTGCATCATGCACAAAGCAATACAGACAAAGTGAGTACTATTACTAGTACTTTTGGATATCACTATAGATTCTATGCAAAATAGCTCATACCGGCTAAACTGGAGACCCATCTGTAGCCCGCAATATTTTGGGGGTTTTGCCCCTTAACTTTACAGGGCAGGGTACTGGTTGGCTGAATAAGATGCCTGGATGCAGTTCATAGGGAGCACCAACTCTCATTGGAGAGGCCCAACTATATATGGAGACTTATTTTTAGGGCTCACTCACACCACTGTATAAAACGGATGACTGCTATCCAATTTCTTTTTATCAGATACCACACGGTACAATGTTATTCAATTGGGCAGTGCTGATTACAATTTTTTTGTCTGTCTGTGAAAAAAATCGCAGCATGACATCAAATGGGTGTGAGAAAAAAATTGCATCATGTCATATGGAGTCACAGTATGGCATCCGATTTTTTACGGATACATTGCAATTCTGTAATAAAGGAAACTGTAAATGGTCCTGTAAATGACTTATAGATTGTATACAGACAGCACACGGATGACAAGTGAGAAAATCGTGGTCCCACTTTTCTGGATGAAAATTGGACAGATTTTTTATACGATCGTGTGACCCGGGCCTTAAAGTGATGTTCATTGGGAAAAAAATATGTAAAGTAGCTTATACCAGCCAATCCAGAGACCCATCCATGTACAGGAACATTTCAGGGATTTTGTCTGTATCATTTAAGAAGAAATATACAAAGGCTAAAAATTTCTGAAGGTAAAGAAAGGATACAATCGAGGTAATAAGGACAAGAGAAATGCCTTCTATAGGAATAAAACCTTACCGATGAAAGAGAAGGTACGTACAGGGTAAAGGAGTTGTTCATTCTCATAATTTTGTGCAAGCAAGTTATAATCATATCAAACAATAGAACAATAAATTACAGGAACTAAAAAGAAAAAAGTTCAAACCCCCCTTCCCGGTCCCATGCCATCACTGTTATTCCAGATCCAGCAACATCATGCTAATTTAACCACAGCAGCCAATCATTAGCCTCAGCTGTGTCCTCAGTGGCCATTAAGTTACTGATACGCCCAGTGATTGGCAGCAGCAATCATTTATTAACATGTCATGCCATTGCTAGAAAATGGAAAATACAGGGACCAAAAAAGGTTTGGCAACAGGATATTGGTAAGGTTGAATTAAGATGATAGGCGAGCAGCAGAGAGAAGTGTCAGAGAAGAAGAGGCAACATCTTGCAATCATTTATCATAATCTTCCACTGCGAATAGTCTACAGATAATTGATGGTGCCCATGAATGAGTGTGGGTGCGGGGCAGTAGTTTGTGAGAGTCCAATCATCACTGGATGCTGCAACCATTGTGATTTTCGATGTATCAATATCTTTGAAATAGGAAAGAGAGTAACACGTGTGATGAGCTGTTAGCCGAAAATGTATTTGTAGCCAGAATACCCAAGTATAAGCGAGTGTAACAGGGATGGTACACAAGGTTAATGTATTATATAGTATTTAGGCACCTGCATACTACAGAAAGGCTATGCACCTGCAATTGGCATTGTAAAATAACCCTGCATCCGGCCAACTGTTTTTAAAGAGAACCTTACCCAGAAACCAAAAGCTAATTATTATCAGCATATAGCCTTAACTTAGTAATATTGCTGGGGTAAATTTCCACTTAGTGACATATATTTTAGCTATCAAAAACTGTTTTGTCGACTGGTTTGAAAACATTACCTCAATGTGTCAGTATTAACCCTACACCTTCTTAAACAAGCATTCAACATGATTTTTTTTATTTGTTAAGCCTGTCTAAATTTGTCTCTTGTGTAATGGGATACATCTATCTTTTACAGATACAAAAACTATAAATAGTTTATGAAATGTAGCACGATTTTCAATGCAAAGTATAATGTCATCCCAAAAGTAAATTTTCCTTTTTTATACAATCAATTACAAACAAGTATTCAGCCATTTTAAAGGGGTTGTCCGATACTCACACAACCACTTGTCAATCTCTATGTTCTCTTCAGTAAAATATTAGCACCTATACTCACTGGCTCTCATGACATTATTAGATCACACGATCCCTAAAGCTAATCAGTGTTGGCTTCACTTTCCCCTCCTTTGAAAAAATCTGGAAGAAGTGAGAGCTGTGACTCAAGGACTCAAGGACCGTGTGACATTGCTTGAGATTGAGCCCCAGGAGAGTCAGTGCCAACACCACAGGAACAGGTCCGGCACTGGAGATGAGTATAGGTGTTATTATTTTTCTGGGGGAAATATAGTGATTGAGATGGGGTTGCTAAGTAGTAAAAAACCCCTTTAAAAAACAGTCCCAAGATTCTTTGTATTTGCTAAACCTGTCTAAATATGTATTTTGTATATAGTATAATAGCTACAAAATACTTACTCATCACCATGTTCTCAAGTTTCCCACCCTGCTCCAGTACTCTTTTCCCTCAAGCAGCTGAAATTCTTACTCACTGGGGTCTATGTGTGTGATCTGAAGTCACTTTTACAATGTAAGCCTATGTAGCATAAGAAAGTGGCTCTATAAAGTTCCATTTCAAAGCGACTTCCCATTACAAAGGAAAGATTTGTCCAGCACTTGGGAATAAAATTGTCATGCATTTCGGTTCAAACCCTTAAGCCTGTGCTTTGTGATCGACTTCTCTGTCCGTTTTTTTGACAGATCCGGCTAGCCTATCTAGATTATTGGATAAAAAAAAATTGGAGCATGCTCAGTTTAAAAAACTGGTTCAGGCCGTCGGATCCGGCATTTTCTGCATCCGGCACCTTCCGGCTCCCATAGGCCTCCATTCTAGCAAACAGCCGGAAGCGCTGTAAAAACGTTACAACAGATGTTTTTTCCAGACGCCAGAATCGAGTGTACGCCGGATCCGCCATCAAACCGGAAGGAACGCTGGGCCATCCGGCGCAATCCGGCGCTAATACAAGTCAATAGAGGAAAAAATGGATCCGTTTTTTTTTTTTCCGGTTCCGGTTTTTCTCCCGAGAGCCGGATTTAGCCTGAAACAAAAAACCTGATGTGTGAAAGCAGCCTTAGCTGTGTGTTGCATGTATCCTGTTATTACATGCCATCCAAAGCAGCCCAAAGGAAACTCATGATCCACAACGATATGCACTATGTCAGGGATCCATCCAAATATGAAGGTTCAGTTTGTCAGTTAAGAAGTCCATAAATAGAATATCTTTTCTGTAAAATATACAGGTTTTCCTGACAATGTGCTCCATATGTCCTACACTATGTAGGAGGGTATATTTCTATAGTAGTACTAACTCCAAACAACACCTCCAATTATTCCATCCATTATTCATGTCTTCTCACTAGACTCATTTCTGATGTACACCCTAATCCAGTTCAATTTATTTTGTACCCAAAAAGTATTAATTTGTGGGCACATTTATATTTATGATTGAACCGAAGTCTTCTCTGGGTTCTATCACAATGGTCTTGTGTGTTTTGGGGGGATTTTATAACATGGTCTAGAGCAAAGGAAAGCAATAGGTCATACGGTCATCTGTGTCTGGTTCCACATCTTGTCCCATTCATTTTCAGTTGCCTGTCTTGTGTTGATTAGTAAGGGAGGATACTCACCAAAATCTTTAAGATTTTAGATACAAATAAATTTATATAATTTATACAATGTGATTTTCTGGATTTTATTTTTGATATTCTATCTGTCAATGTTAAAATTAACCTACCCTTAAAATTATAGACTGTTCATGTCTTTGTCAGTGGGTAAACTTACAAAATCAGCAAGGGATCAAATAATTATTTCCTTCACTGTATATTGTCTCAAATCTGTCCATAGCCATAAAATTGATTAACGCCTCAGTAAAAAATAAAGAAACCAGACAGAGATGGTGTAAGATATCTGAAATATATCTATACATGTCAGACAAGGCAAAAATCTCTGTTTGGTTACATGAGTCTGAGTGTTACGAATTATTGCCAATACACAACTATTGCTAGCAAAAATGATTTACGGTACTGAAATTTACTATATAAGCCTTTAAGGGGGAGCATTGGGTACCATGGATGTTGCAGATGATGCCAAAGAGGAACTCATAAAAGGAGACAGCAACACTTGTTTTCCTGAAACTCTCTTGACTACAGCTCTGAGAACTTTTGCCTTAATGGCTTGAAAAGTTAAAATGAATAAGACTGTCTGAGTAAAGACTTGAGGGATTGTGAGGGAAGCAAAGAGGATAGCCGCTTGGCCAGGAGAGGGAGATTGAGTGTCCACTGCAGAATGCTGAGTGGTACACTGGAGAACACGTAAGGCACAGACACACCTGAAAGCCCAAGTGATGTGATCAGAACTGTCACTGCGGGGAAGGGAGAAAGAAATTGCAGCCTGTAGAAGAGACCTGAGTAGACCTTAAATTGTCATTTCTTGTTCAGCTGATCATTAAAAGGAATCAACCACTGAATACGCTAATTTTTTATACATGTCTGTTTACTGGGTAAAACTGATCAAAGATATCCTGTTTTTCTGTCTCCAGGTTTGTAGCTGAATAAATGGCTGGTAGTTTCACATCACTGTTGCATAGTAATTGTACAAAAATGACTACACTAATAGTTGCAGAATCCCAAGTTTTAATCTATTGATCGGGGTTTCCTTTTAGCACTTTCAGCAATCAATAACTGTGAATCGATGGGGGAGTCACACTTTCTTGTCCTTCGTTAGTGAGTGATGAGTTTAGTATGAAGAAGGTAATAGAAGCGGAAGTAGTAAAAGGCTAATCTCAGCTATTTATCATGGTGCAGTTACAATGGCATAAACGCCAAACACTTTGTAGGTCTAAAGCATTTAAGGGAACATTGACTTTGACTTTTCTAAAAAGTTTTAAAAAGGTTATATTGGTAACACACAGTTATATAGACATCAGCATGTCTGTAAATGGCTATTTACTGAGGTTTTATCCTGAGGAAGACGTTGGATAACTTAAAACATTAAAACCCACCTTTTATTCATCTCTATCTCCTGAGTCCATTCATGGGATTTCACCAGCGGCACAAAAAAAACCTTATTTCCATACAGCTAATCTTCTAGAGGGCCAGTAGTGCCAGAAGTTGAGTAAAGTACTAGTGACAGCAAGTCCTACAGAAAGCAATGTGATTCATAGTGGCAGAAAGCCAGATCCAGAAAAAAGTGAGTAAAGCTAAAGTCAGAAGATGGGAAGTAGAGGCCCCGAGGAGAGCATCAATGGAGCAGAATTGCTGTGAGGCATGACACTGCTGAGGGTTGAGAATGTCGCCCTGTAATAGTGGTGGTCTGGTTGGTGCCAATCTAGTTTGCAAGTTTAGAGAACATCAATGTCAGCAGTGTGATGAGGTGACCTAATCACACTGGTGCACGTTGGGAGCTATTTTGTTCTCTTCTGCCCCCTGCAGTGCCGGCATGCTCATAGCTTCAATTGTATTTGCGTTTTAAAGAGGCAATTCCAATTAAATTCTTGGAACCAGATTGATATCCTTAGTTCTAGCGATTCACTGAACTAGCTGTTCGTTTAGCAACTACTTCTAATGAACCACTGAGAACTGGCCAAATCCCCCTCGACCCTCCTGCTTCTAAAAAACACTGGATTTGCCATGATATCTAGCAGAAGCCAGGAAGAAAGAAAAGCTTAAAAAAAATGTTTTTTGCCCCCCTTTGAGCTATTCTAAGCTCCTTTTTAATGTTCGATTCTAATAATACAGTAAGTTTGCTTTTCAGCATTTGCTGAAGTCTCAGTACTCAGTAGACTAGAATAGAGAGTTCCACTTATGAGAGCACATAGTGCCAGATACAATAAAAATGTAATTCATTATTTTATGATATTAAAGTGTTTTTAGCATTTTTGGAACTATATGCACCATATTCTTCGTAGCCTATATTCACATTTCAATCTTTAGGAATAATCCAACAGGAAAATGTAAACAAGGAGTCCGTTGCATACCTGATGCTATCGGAAGCAAAGGCACCCTATTATTATGGCGTCTGTCTGCGTTCCATGGTGTGTAAATTTAAAGAGCAAAAGAAAGTGAATCATGCAGAACGTTTTCAATTATAAACGGACACATAACAGTAATCAAATGGACCATATAATAATCAATATAATAATCAATGGAAGCCCTATGCTTCTGTTTTCATCAGTTATGCACAGGATCCGTTTTTTTTTACATTCAGTCTGTTTGACTTTTTCTAAAAACTGAAAACCTTCACTATGTCAAAATAAAGTGTGAACAATGCTTTAAAATGTCAGCTATAGGAAAGAGCCAGCATATTACATTTTACATGTATTACCTATTTGTAATAACTATGGTGGTCGATTAGTGCCTTCATTACTAGGCTGCTGAAAACGTTGCATGTGAGCAGTAAGAAGTTGATACATGTGTCCCACAGTCTTCTTCACTAATTGGCTAATAATGTAGACATCATCTGTATGACATGGGGCTGAACATATGTGGAGTGGGGTACTTGTGATGCCAGAGGAAACAAACAAGATGATTTATCCGAATGGAAAATAGCATCATATAGAGCTTCTAGTAGGAATCCGTATTCAGAACATCTTGAGAGATCATTTTACCCTTCAAGTAATATGTTAAAATGAAGCAACATACGGTCTTCCTTCTGCTGTTGATTATGTTTTTACAGTTTAACTTATACATACAAATCATGTAGATGATTCAATACTTTGCTCTCTAAAGTTAACAGCCCACAAATGCGACCTTCTAACAACTTATTATAGTGATGTGGCAAATGTGGTGTTTCATCGAGGAACCAAACTGAAGACCCAATCCCTATTAGAGCCACAATACATGCCCAGAGTGGCGTTACTCGAGGTGGAGGTGTTCAGAACAGAAATGTCTCTGCATTAGTGTTGAGCATTCCGATACCGCAAGTATCGGGTATCGGCCGATACTTGCGGTATCGGAATTCCGATACCGAGATCCGATATTTTTGTGATATCGGGTATCGGTATCGGAAGTGTAAAATAAAGAATTAAAATAAAAAATATTGTTATATTCACCTCTCCGGCGGCCCCTGGACATCAGCGGGAGGATCCGGCGTCCGGCACGGCTTCTTTCTTCAAAATGCGCGCCTTCAGGACCTGTGGAATGACGTCCCGGCTTCTGATTGGTCGCGTGCCGCCCATGTGACCGCCACGCGACCAATCAGAAGCCGCGACGTCATTCCTCAGCTAAAGTCCTAGAATGAGCGCCTTCTAGGACCTGAGGAATGACGTCGCGGCTTCTGATTGGTCGCGTGGCGGTCACATGGGCGGCACGCGACCAATCAGAAGCCGGGACGTCATTCCACAGGTCCTGAAGGCGCGCATTTTGAAGAAAGAAGCCGTGCCGGACGCCGGATCCTCCCGCTGATGTCCAGGGGCCGCCGGAGAGGTGAATATAACAATATTTTTTATTTTAATTCTTTATTTTACACTTTAATATGGATCCCAGGGCCTGAAGGAGAGTTTCCTCTCCTTCAGACCCTGGGATCCATGAGGATACATTCCGATACTTGATGTCCCATTGACTTGTATTGGTATCGGATATCGGTATCGGCGATATCCGATATTTTTCGGGTATCGGCCGATACTATCCGATACCGATACTTTCAAGTATCGGACGGTATCGCTCAACACTACTCTGCATTCATCTTGTTTCACAAACTATTGCAAAAAAAACACTTTTTGATGTTTTTCATGACTTTGGGTTACTAATATCTTATAAATTCTTATATGAATATAATTTCTATATAGAAGATAAGCCCAGTGCATAAAAGCCCCTAGGGCATCATGCACTACATGGAGAGTTAGCACTGACTGGCTGCTGTTTTATCCAGCACAGTAGCAGTACTAAAGAAAGCTTTGAGTTTTAAAGGGGTTTTTCCGTCGCAAATTTTTAATTTTCCTTGATTGATCACTGAGAACGCTGGCCTCAACACTAAGGGCTTGCTCACATGAGTGAATAACTTGGCCGAGTGCTATCTGATGTTTTATCGGATAGCGCTCAGCCCAATGTTATACTATGGGGCAGTGCAGATCTGTGATTTTATTCTCATGCTTATTACCAAGGAGGGGCATGACTAAGCAGCTACCTGGGCATTTGCTGAAGCCATTAGTGGTGAGATCGGACTTGTGCGGCAGATAGCTGCCAGGTGCCATTCCAGGGCGATGTCCGGCAGTAGCTGCTGACCCCAAAGTCACCAAAGGGCAGAGAAGTTACTTCAGATTTTCAGACTAAGCAGCACGGCCACTTTGGACAAATTCTGACAGGACATCCACTTGCTGTAGCGGCTATAATACTGCTGTGAGTTCAAACAATTACCACAGAGAATTGTAGAGACTTAATTCGTATATATATATATGAGAAAACATATATAAAGAAACTCGCGCTGATAATAACCACTGATGGTAATATATGCAAGCAGGAATGACCAGTGTGGGATAACTAATGTGGAGGCAATATAATATGTCAGTCAATAAAGAACCTATAGGGCCCCAGATGGCAACCCTTGAAAGGCACCGTTAAATATATCGTTAAATATATCTTACCCCAGTCCAGAGGTGAGAGTGGTCAGTAGTCCACAGTACAGAGGATTAAAATCAGAAAAATCAGGAACATAGTTCAGGTTCAAGTACTTCAGATAGCTGCCCCGGCCGGTGGCAGCATATCCCTCCAGTGCACACAGCGTGCGGCAGGGTCCAAATGAACGAGCGGCTCACAGAAAGCAAGCGGTGAGAGCAGCGTGCATGAAGGACCTGTGAGCCGAGGTGAGCAACGTGACCGCACACGTGATTGGAGGGAGTACGGATAGCGGTAAGGACCAATAAACCGACACGTTTCGGAGACGTCTGTCTCCTTCCTCACGGATGGTCCTTACCCCCAGTTAGTAGTCCTTATATACCGTCCATCCATCGGATCAATCATTGAAAACCAAACAGTTCCACACTGCTATTCAATCCTCTAGGGATAACGGTGTCCAGCAGGAAAATCCACTTAGTCTCCGCTCTTGACATAGTCTTAGGCTATGTTCACACTTTGCGGATTCCACTGCGGATTTTTCCGCAGCAGAATTCCAAAATCTGCAGTGAAAACCCATCGCGGTTTTTACTGCGGATTTATCGCGGTTTTTACTGCGGTTTCTTCTGCGGATATTCATCTGCAGTTTCCTATTGGAGCAGGTGAAAATCCGCAGAAAAGAAGTGACATGCTGCGGAATGTAATCAGCAGCGTTTCCGCGCGGATTTTTCTGCAGCATGTGCACAGCGTTTTTTGTTTCCCATAGGTTTACATTGTAATGTAAACTCATGGGAAACTGCTGCGGATTTGCAGCGGTCAAATCCGCTGCGGATCCGCAGCAAAATCCGCAAAGTGTGAACATAGCCTAAATATAATTCCCACCTCTCCAATGTTGGTGTATTTTATCAATACCCAATACCTCCATGTGTTGCACCATTCCATTGTGATATTTAATAAAATGTTTTGACAATGGGTGGCCCAAGAAATTGTTTTTTATATTTCTCATATGCTCATTTATTCTCACTTTCAGGGGCCTTTTAGTTCGACCAACATACAATTTGTTGCATGGGCATTTGATAGTATATATGACCCCTGTGGTGGAGCATGTAATGAATTCATTGATCTTGAACTCTTGTATCCCCTTTTTTAATATTCATTTGTTTTTGCTTGCACATATTACATTTATGGCAGGGAAAAAATCCATTTAAAATATCCTGAAAGAGAGTAATTTGCGTGGGACAGGGTTTGTTCTGTACAGTAGGGGCAATGAGATTGCCCAAATTACAACATTTTTCATAAACAAAACGAGGATGATTAGACATTGTTTCCCCCAAAATTTTGTCATCCTTAAGTAGATGCCAGTGTTTTTTTACCATTTTGCAAAGAATGGTAGAATTTGCATTATACTGTGTTATAATTGGGATAAAATCCATCATATTTTTTGGTTTGGGGGTAGGATTAATGAGCTCCTGAGTCCTGACGTGATTTAGACAATGCTGCTGCTTTGGATATTCCCAGCAGGTTTTCACTATAGCCCTTTTCCAAAACTTTTTTTGTCAATATTTCTGCCTCTCTATCAAAATCTTAAGGCCTAGAACAGTTTCTATGAATTCTTGTAAACTGACTTTTGGGAATATTCAATAACCAACTTGGAAGGTGGCAACTATTTAGTGGAATATAACTGTATCCGTAGGTTTACTAAAAGTACGGGTCTGGATGCTACTATACTCAATAAAAATGTTAAGATCTAAAAAATTAATCTCTTGTGTGCTGGTGGTGGAGGTAAAATTTTAAAAGAATTCATTTTTATTAATATCAGTTAAAAACTGATTAAGAGTCTCCTGACCACAGACCAAATAAAAATGATATCATCTATAAAACGTTGCCAGAGGACCAGGTTCGCACGTAGAGGTGTACCGAAGTGTATATAAATTTCCTCCCATCTTCCCACATACATGTTTGCATAACTAGGCACGAACATATACATACACAATACATAATGTAGCATTTGATTAACGCTTGCGAGGATTTATGCTGACTGTAACTGAAAAATGTTTCTAATTGCGATGACCACTTTAGGCTTTTTACATTTTATTTAATCTGTTATTCGAGAGCAATTTAGAATCTGAATGCAGAGATTATTTGCAAATAATTATACTAAATAACATTTTGTATCAAATAGACTATTACTATTAACCTGTGAATATCAAGAAGCTTGTTATAAAAAAAGATGTTGGCTTGATTTATTTGCAAGTTCTGGCGCCAAAGCATGATGCGGGTGTGATAGAAAACAATACCGTCAATTTTCAGACCTGCCATCCAGACAACTGCTGCCTGAAATATGAGCAAATTAGAAGCCATTGTCTCCATTTAACTCTATAAATCTATTATTTAAATTAAAGTTCGAAACATTGTTTTTTTCTTTCTCTTCAAAAACTCACCGTATTCAACTGCAAAAGAAATGTCCATGTACAGTACACTGGTTCACCTTTAAAATATATTACCTATTGGCCCCGATTCATCATTGTGTTTGTGCCTCTTTTTTGTCTAGCTTTGTATGTTTTGCACCTTTTTTTTGTTTGCACCCAGTTTATTATTTTATTTGCATTTTTAAGTCCATTTTATATGTGCTCATCTGTTTTTTTTTTTTTTCTATCGAAATTTAGTGATTCCAGATGTTTTAGCCTGATTTATCAATTGTGACTTTTTAAAAAGTCGCAATATGTTGTTGTTTTTGGCACTAAATTGGTGTCAAAAGTTGCACAAACAGTTCAAAACAAAAAGCCTTCCTTGATTTGGCGACAAATTAATGAATTGCGTATGCTATTTCAAGGAATTTACTGTAAAAAAGCAACTAATAATAAGACAAAAAAGGAAAGTGACTTAAAAAATATCACAAATAATGAGTCAGACCTTATTATGGAACATTCTACCCTTACGAAGTTGTTTACAGCCTAACAGACTAATCTTTTAAAATAAGGGCATCTTTAAAGCACCAATGCAGCGTTTTTTTTCCAATCCAATTTTTTCTAATCCAAGGTCCCTGCCCCAGTTATATGATCACCAGCTGTTCCCCGTGCAGCTCTGGTCCCGCGCTGCTATTTTGTGACCCCAACTTCTGACTGATCAGAAGTCAAAGGTAATGGTCACAAGCTACCAATGTAAGTCTATAAACCTTTTTATGGCTTCATTCTGGCTCTTATAGACTTGCATTGAGTTTTGACTTGCGGCTCACCCAGCAAACAATGGAGCAATCCAACAAGTCACAACCTGCTGGAGACCAACCGAAGTGGCACCAATAAAAGATGAAGATGGAGGCTGGTTAGTATAAGACTAAGGAGCTTAAATTAGTAGCACCACTCCAGCACTGTAATAAAAAAGTGGTGCTTTAATTTTCCTTATAACAACATATTGCATGCTGTTACCAGTGGTGCTTCTAGACATAAATGAACATTGAGGACGAGCTTATTTGGTGCTGCTTCCCAGAAGAACCAGAGATGAAAGAAAATGTGGTCACAAAGGAACCTCACTTTATTGGATGTGTTGCATACCCTATCTATGCCAGTATCTTTTCTGTTCATTTGTATCAGGCAGTGATGCTACTCGTCTTTTTGCCACCTATAAAGAGAGGGAAAATAATACTGTAACTTACTTAAATTGTTGAAAAAGAAGTGGCACAATGGAGCATATAACTGTATAATTACTTCTGCTCATGGTTATTTAGCATAGTTTAGCATAGTCTATTTATATGTAAGTATCAAGAGGTTACCACTTATCTATCTATATGGCCATCATTATTACAGAACAGGTCTGTGTACAGATGGTTATTGCTATTGCCTCTGACTGCATGACATTGTCCATGGTTGCATAATATTGACACTGGAGAAATGGCAGGTGCAGCACTCTGAATCTGAATACTTTATTTCATGGGATTAAAATCCAATGTGATGAAAAAGACATTCAAGTGGAAAGTAGTTCCCTTATGATTCTACGTATTTCCAACTGATATAGTGAATCTGACAGCTGATACATACTGCCCGATCCACAGACACTGACTGTATGATCTCAGACAGATATGTTTGACTCTCAAAAGTCACACTCACTTTTATAGCCACTTGGGACCGTGCTGTGCTTTAGACCGGGGCCCGCCTGTACAACTAGTCGCGAGGCTCATTTCCAGTGGCTATTAAAAGTATATATGTCTGAAACACCACAGCATTTCAGAGTCAAATATACCTGGCTGAGCCCATACAGCCAGTGTCTGATACATGCTGCCTGTGGATTGGCCAGCAAGTATCAGCAGTTACTTTTTTTTATTATATCAAACTGTCCACTTAGGAAGCAACACTGTTTGACAATCAATTTCACATGCTGTTGCGCAAATTGAAAAGACAACAGATGGAAATTATTGGCAATTATCAAGACACACTCAATAAAGGAGTGGTTCTGCAGGTGGGGACCACAGACCACATCTCAGTACCAATGCTTTCTGGCTGATGTTTTGGTCACTTTTGAATGTTGGTTGTGCTTTCACACTCGTGATAGCATGAGACAGACTCTACAACCCACACAAGTGTTTCAGGTAGTGTAGCTCATCCAGGATGTCACATCAATGCGAGCTGTGGCAAGAAGGTTTGCTATGTCTGTCAGCGTAGTGTCCAGAGGCTGGAGATGCTACCAGGAGACAGGCCAGTAAACCAGGAGACGTGGAGGGGCCTTAGGAGGGCAAAAACCCAGCAGCAGGACCGCTACCTCAGCCTTTGTGCAGGCAGGAACAGGAGGAGCACTGCCAGAGCTCTGCAAAATGACCTCCAGCAGGCCACAAATGTGCATGTGTTTGCACAAATGGTTAGAAACCAACTCCATGAGGATGGTCTGAGTGCTGTCCATGCAAGACGATTGGCATTTGCCAAAGAACACCAGGATTGGCAAATTTGCCACTGGCGCCCTGTGCTCTTCACAGATGAAAGCAGGTTCACACTGAGCACATGTGACAGACATGAAAGAGTCTGGAGATGCCGTGGAGAGCAATCTGCTGCCTGCAACATCCTTGAGCATGACTGGTTTGGCAGTGGTTCACTAATGGCGTGGGGTGGCATTTCTTTGGAGGGCCACACAGCCCTCCATGTGCTTGCCAGAGGTAGCCTGACTGCCATTAGGTACTGAAATGAGATCCACAGACCCCTTGTGAGATCATATGCTGGTGCGGTTGGCCCTGGGTTCCTCCTAATGCAGGACAATGCAAGATGAAGGCATTGAAGCTATGAACTGGCCCGCCCGTTCCACAGTCCAATTGAACACATCTGGGACATCATATCTTGCACCATCCACTAACGTCACACCACAGACTATCCAGGAGTTGGCGAATGTTTTAGTTCAGGTCTGGCAGGAGATCCCTCAGGAGACCATCCGCCGCCTCATCCGGAGCCTGCCCAGGCATTGTAGGAAGATCATACAGGCACGTGGAGGCCACACACTACTGAGCATCATTTCCTTGTCTTGAGGCATTTCCACTGAAGTTGGATCAGCCTGTAACTTTATTTTCCACTTTGATTTTGAGCATCATTCCAACTCCAGACCTCCGTGGGATATTAGTTATGATTTACATTGATCATTTTTAGGTTTCATTGTTCTCAACACATTCCACTATGTAATGAATAAAGGTTTACAACTGGAATATTTCATTCAGTGATATCTAGGATGTGTGATTTTAGTGTTCCCTTTATTTTTTTTTAGCAGTGTATATTTGACATATACACATACAGTGGGGCAAAAAAGTATTTAGTCAGTCAGCAATAGTGCAAGTTCCACCACTTAAAAAGATGAGAGGCGTCTGTAATTTACATCATAGGTAGACCTCAACTATGGGAGACAAACTGAGAAAAAAAATCCAGAAAATCACATTGTCTGTTTTTTTTAATCATTTTTTTTGCATATTATGGTGGAAAATAAATATTTGGTCAGAAACAAACAATCAAGATTTCTGGCTCTCACAGACCTGTAACTTCTTCTTTAAGAGTCTCCTCTTTCCTCCACTCATTACCTGTAGTAATGGCACCTGTTTAAACTTGTTATCAGTATAAAAAGACACCTGTGCACACCCTCAAACAGTCTGACTCCAAACTCCACAATGGTGAAGACCAAAGAGCTGTCAAAGGACACCAGAAACAAAATTGTAGCCCTGCACCAGGCTGGGAAGACTGAATCTGCAATAGCCAACCAGCTTGGAGTGAAGAAATCAACAGTGGGAGCAATAATTAGAAAATGGAAGACATACAAGACCACTGATAATCTCCCTCGATCTGGGGCTCCACGCAAAATCCCACCCCGTGGGGTCAGAATGATCAAAAGAACGGTGAGCAAAAATCCCAGAACCACGCGGGGGGACCTAGTGAATGAACTGCAGAGAGCTGGGACCAATGTAACAAGGCCTACCATAAGTAACACACTACGCCACCATGGACTCAGATCCTGCAGTGCCAGACGTGTCCCACTGCTTAAGCCAGTACATGTCCGGGCCCGTCTGACGTTTGCTAGAGAGCATTTGGATGATCCAGAGGAGTTTTGGGAGAATGTCCTATGGTCTGATGAAACCAAACTGGAACTGTTTGGTAGAAACACAACTTGTCGTGTTTGGAGGAAAAAGAATACTGAGTTGCATCCATCAAACACCATACCTACTGTAAAGCATGGTGGTGGAAACATCATGCTTTGGGGCTGTTTCTCTGCAAAGGGGCCAGGACGACTGTGCCGGGTACATGAAAGAATGAATGGGGCCATGTATCGTGAGATTTTGAGTGCAAACCTCCTTCCATCAGCAAGGGCATTGAAGATGAAACGTGGCTGGGTCTTTCAACATGACAATGATCCAAAGCACACCGCCAGGGCAATGAAGGAGTGGCTTCGTAAGAAGCATTTCAAGGTCCTGGAGTGGCCTAGCCAGTCTCCAGATCTCAACCCTATAGAATACCTTTGGAGGGAGTTGAAAGTCCGTGTTGCCAAGCGAAAAGCCAAAAACATCACTGCTCTAGAGGAGATCTGCATGGAGGAATGGGCCAACATACCAACAACAGTGTGTGGCAACCTTGTGAAGACTTACAGAAAACATTTGACCTCTGTCATTGCCAACAAAGGATATATTACAAAGTATTGAGATGAAATTTTGTTTCTGACCCAATACTTATTTTCCACCATAATATGCAAATAAAATGTTAAAAAAACAGACAATGTGATTTTCTGGATTTTTTTTTCTCAGTTTGTCTCCCATAGTTGAGGTCTACCTATGATGTAAATTACAGACGCCTCTCATCTTTTTAAGTGGTGGAACTTGCACTATTGCTGACTGACTAAATACTTTTTTGCCCCACTGTATATACTATATACACATACACACACAGCAGGTGAATAAGTATTGGGCACTTCAACAATGTTCTAAATACGATACGATACGATACGATACACTTTATTGATCCCGTGGGAAATTATGGATAAATATATTTGTAAAGTTGCTATTGACATGAAATTCTCACCGGATGTCTGTAACAACCCATCCAAACCACATAGGCAAATAAATCAAACCACATATGTCCATAAATTAAGTTATGAGTAATAATGAGAAATGACACAGGGAAAAGGCATTAAACACATGAAGAAAGAGAGGGGCAAAAAGTCATGGAAAGTCATGACATCAGCTGAAATCTATCAGTAATTAGAAAGCAATACTGAACAATATCATCTTTTTCAGCTGTATGCCTCTTAAAAGGTGTCTCATTACCAAGGTTCCACACAAAAAACATCTTTTGTGGGCTAAAACCAGTGAGTTGTTTCAAGACCTTCGCAACCTTATTGTTGCAAAATATACTGTTGGCATTGTTTACAGAAGAATTTCTAAACTACTAAAGGTTCCAGTGAACACTGTCGGGGCCATAATCTGGAAGTGGAAAGAGCATAATTTCACCATAAATCAGTTAACAGGATTACAGGATAACAGACAGAGGAGTGAAAACAATTATCAGAAGAGTTTTCCAATCAGCAGGTACAATTGTTTGAAAGAAAGTTATAAGTAATGCACTCAAGCTGCATGGCCTGTATGCACTCTCACTATGCAAAACTCCATTGCTGAACAAAAAGCATGTTCAAGCGCTTTTAAAGTTTGCTCAACAACATTTAGAGAAGCCTGTAAAATACTGGGAGAATAAAGTCTTGACAGATGAAACCAAAATTGAACTCTTTGATGCCATAATACACACCATGTTTTGATGCAAAAACACCATACTTACATTGAAGTTTGGAGGTGGGAAGATCATGGTGTGGGGCTGTTTTTCAGCATATGGCACTGGCAAACTTCACATAATAAAAGAAAGGATGAATGGAAAAATGTACCTAGGCATTCTTGATAAAAAATCTTCTGCCATCTACCAGGATGATAAAGATGAAAGGTGGGTGGATATTTCAGCAAGACAATGATCCCAAACACACAGCCAAGGAAACTGTCATTTGGTTTAAAAAAAAAGAAATAGACAATGTATTGAAGGAACTAAAACTCATAGTTCATAGAAGGAGACCACAGAACCTTTAGGATTTGAAGAGTGTGTGGAAAAATGGGCCAAAATCACACCTGAGCAATGCATGCGACTAGTTTCTCCATACAGGAGGTGTTGTGAAGCTCTCATCACCAACAAAGGCTTTTGTACAACGTATTAAATAAGTGTGTTCAATATTTCTTCCCTGCGCCATTTCTCATTATTAGTCATAACTTAATTTATGGACATCTATGGTTTGATTTATTTTGCCTGTGTGGATTAGATGGGTTGTTACCGAATTCTGGTGAGAATTTCATGTCAATAGCACCTTTAGAAATATTTAACAAGTCAACAGTTTTCTAAGTAAATATACTTATTTCACCCTTTGTATATATATATATATATATATATATATATACTGTATATGTATATATATATATATATATATATATATATTTATATATATATATATATATATATATATATATATATATTATAGGATGTCAGTAACCTGTGAGGCTTTTCTAGGTTCTTTACAGTACATAGGAGAGATGCAACCAGACATGGCCCACGGTAAATGGCACAGGACATACACTACCAACGTGCCCCTGCACTTGCCATAGCTAAAACAGCTTTGTTAGCGCTCTGGTACTTGATGCTAGCCTTATCTCTTACTACACACAAAGTGAGACTTATACGCGAGAAGCCCAAATTAATTAGGATCAACAGAAGTGTGGAAAATATATCAGTGATGATTTTAAGATATTGAGATATGGAACCAATCAATTAAAATAAAATTACATTTTGTCTCAGTTTCATTCCCTGAAGTCAGCCACTGTACAAAATAAACTCAATTTTACCATAACCTGCAGAGGAAATCAATACGTTCATAAAAGCATTACATAAAAGGAAATGTGAAAGGACAGGGAAAATAAAGATGCAATCCAGGAACAATGGTAAAAGATAAACTAAGCTGAATAGCGAACTAAGATACTGTGTTGGGGAGCAAACTACCACTGGGGCAAGACGAGCATCGCCCCCTCTAACCCAATAATGATGCCCCAAGTGCCTTGGTAAAACAAATAATTGCCGTAGAGTGCACCCTTTTAGAAAATATTAATTCCCCTTTATTGCCACCTTAACCCCTTTCTGACATCGGACGTACTATCCCGTCGAGGTGGGGTGGGCCCCTATGACCACGGACGGGATAGTACATCCAGCGCGATCGGCGGCGCTCACGGGGGGAGCGCGGCCGATTGCAGCCGGGTGTCAGCTGCCTATCGCAGCTGACATCCGGCACTATGTGCCAGGAGCGGTCACGGACCGCCCCCGGCACATTAACCCCTGGCACACCGCGATCAAAGATGATCGCGATGTGCCGGCGGTGCAGGGAAGCATCGCGCAGGGAGGGGGCTCCCTGCGGGCTTCCCTGAGCCCCCCGCAGCAACGCGATGTGATCGCGTTGCTGCAAGGGTATTACCTCCCTCCCTGCCTGCTCCAGACCCCGATCCAAGATGGCCGCGGATCCGGGTCCTGCAGGGAGGGAGGTGGCTTCACAGAGCCTGCTCAGAGCAGGCACTGTGAAGCAGCCTGCACTGCTATCAGATCGGTGATCTGACAGAGTGCTGTGCAAACTGTCAGATCATCGATCTGTGATGTCCCCCCCTGGTACAAAGTAAAAAAGTAAAAAAAAATTTTTCCAAATGTGTAAAAAAAAAATAAAAAAAAATATTCCTAAATAATGAAAAAAAAAAAATATTATTCCCATAAATACATTTCTTTATCTAAATAAATAAAAAAAACAATAAAAGTACATATATTTAGTATCGCCGCGTCCGTAACGGCCCGACCTATAAAACTGGCCCACTAGTTAACCCCTTCAGTAAACACCGTAAGAAAAAAAAAAAAACGAGGCAAAAAACAACGCTTTATTATCATACCGCCGAACAAAAAGTGAAATAACACGCGATCAAAAGGACAGATATAAATAACCATGGTACCGCTGAAAGCGTCATCTTGTCCCACAAAAAACGAGCTGCCATACAGCATCATCAGCAAAAAAATAAAAAAGTTATAGTCCTGAGAATAAAGCGATGCCAAAATAAATATTTTTTCTATAAAATAGTTTTTATCGTATAAAAGCGCCAAAACATAAAAAAATGATATAAATGAGGTGTCGCTGTAATTGTACTGACCCGAAGAATAAAACTGCTTTATCAATTTTACCAAACGCGGAACGGTATAAACGCCTCCCCTAAAAGAAATTCATGAATAGCTGGTTTTTGGTCATTCTGCCTCACAAAAATCGGAATAAAAAGCGATCAAAAAATGTCACGTGCCCGAAAATGTTACCAATAAAAACGGCAACTCGTCCCGCAAAAAACAAGACCTCACATGACTCTGTGGACCAAAATATGGAAAAATTATAGCTCTCAAAATGTGGTAATGCAAAAAATATTTTTTGCAATAAAAAGCGTCTTTCAGTGTGTGACGGCTGCCAATCATAAAAATCCGCTAAAAAACCCACTATAAAAGTAAATCAAACCCCTCTTCATCACCCCCTTAGTTAGGGAAAAATAAAAAAAATGTATTTATTTCCATTTTCCCATTAGGGCTAGGGCTAGGGTTAGGGTTAGGGTTAGGGCTAGGGTTAGGGCTAGGGTTAGGGCTAGGGCAAGGGTTAGGGCTAGGGTTAGGGCTAGGGTTAGGGTTAGGGTTAGGGCTAGGGTTAGGGCTAGGGTTAGGGTTAGGGCTAGGGCTAGGGTTAGGGCTAGGGTTAGGGCTACAGTTTGGGTTGGGGCTAAAGTTACAGTTAGGGTTTAGATTACTTTTACAGTTGGGAATAGGGTTGGGATTAGGGTTAGGGGTGTGTCAGGGTTAGAGGTGTGGTTAGGGTTACCGTTGGAATTAGGGTTAGGGGAGTGTTTGGATTAGGGTTTCAGTTATAATTGGGGGGTTTCCACTGTTTAGGCACATCAGGGGCTCTCCAAAAGCGACATGGCGTCCGATCTCAATTCCAGCCAATTCTGCATTGAAAAAGTAAAACAGTGCTTCTTCCCTTCTGAGCTCGCCCGTGTGCCCAAACAGGGGTTTACCCCAACATATGGGGTATCAGCGTACTCAGGACAAATAGGACAACTCTCGGGGTCCAATTTCTCCTGTTACCCTTGGGAAAATACAAAACTGGGGGCTAAAAAATAATTTTTGTGGGAAAAAAAAGAATTTTTATTTTTACGGCTCTGAGTTATAAACTGTAGAGAAACACTTGGGGGTTCAAAGTTCTCACTACACATCTAGATAAGTTCCCTGGGGGGTCTAGTTTCCAATATGGGGTCACTTGTGGGGGGTTTCTACTGTTTAGGTACATTAGGGGCTCTGCAAACGCAATGTGACGCCTGCAGACCATTCCATCTAAGTCTGCATTCCAAATGGCACTCCTTCCCTTCCGAGCCCTCCCATGCGCCCAAACGGTGGTTCCCCCCAACATATGGGGTATCAGCGTACTCAGGACAAATTGGACAACTTTTGGGGTCGAATTTCTCCTCTTACCCTCGGGAAAATACAAAACTGGGGGCTAAAAAATAATTTTTGGGGGAAAGATTTTTTTTTTAATTTTCACGGCTCTGCCTTACAAACTGTAGTGAAACACTTGGGGGTTCAAAGCTCTCACAACACATCTAGATGAGTTCCTTAGGGGGTCTAGTTTCCAAAATGGTGTCACTTGTGGGGGGTTTCTACTGCTTAGGTACATTAGGGGCTCTGCAAATGCAATGTGACACCTGCAGACCATTCCATCTAAGTCTGCATTCCAAATAGAGCTCCTTCCCTTCCGAGCCCTCCCATGCGCCCAAACAGTGGTTCCCCCCCACATATGGGGTATCAGCGCACTCAGGACAAATTGGACAACAAATTTTGGTGTCCAATTTCTCGTGTTACCCTCGGGAAAATACAAAACTGGGGGCTAAAAAATAATTTTTGTGGGAAAAAATTTTTGTTTTATTTTTATGGCTCTCCATTATAAACTTCTGTGAAGCCGTTGGTGGGTCAAAGCGCTCACCACACATCTAGATAAGTTCCTTAGGGGGTCTACTTTCCAAAATGGTGTCACTTGTGGGGGGTTTCTACTGTTTAGGTACATTAGGGGCTCTGCAAACGCAATGTGACACCTGCAGACCATTCCATCTAAGTCTGCATTCAAATGGCACTCCTTCCCTTCCGAGCCCTCCCATGCGCCCAAACAGTGGTTTCTCCCCACATATGGGGTATCAGCGCACTCAGGACAAATTGGACAACAAATTTTGGTGTACAATTTCTCCTGTTACCCTCGGGAAAATACAAAACTGGGGGCTAAAAAATAATTTTTGTGGGAAAAAATTTTTGTTTCATTTTTATGGCTCTCCATTATAAACTTCTGTGAAGCCCTTGGTGGGTCAAAGCGCTCACCACACATCTAGATAAGTTCCTGAGGGGGTCTACTTTCCAAAATGGTGTCACTTGTGAGGGGTTTCTACTATTTAGGTACGTTAGGGGCTCTGCAAACGCAACATGGCGTCTCATCTCAATTCCTGTCAATTTTAAATTGAAAAGTCAAACGGCGCTCCTTCCTTTCCGAGCTCTCCCATCCGCCCAAACAGTGGTTTACCCCCACATATGGGGTATCAGCGTACTCAGGACAAATTGTACAACAACTTTTGGGGTCCAATTTCTTCTCTTACCCTTGGAAAAATAAAAAATTGGGGGCGAAAAGATAATTTTTGTGAAAAAATATGATTTTTTATTTTTACGGTTCTACATTATAAACTTCTGTGAAGCACTTGGTGGGTCAAAGTGCTCACCACACCTCTAGATAAGTTCCTTAGGGGGTCTACTTTCCAAAATGGTGTCACTTGTGGGGGGTTTCAATGTTTAGGCACATAAGTGGCTCTCCAAATGCAACATGGCGTCCCATCTCAATTCCTGTCAATTTTGCATTGAAAAGTCAAACGGCGCTCCTTCCCTTCCAAGCTCTCCCATCCGCCCAAACAGTGGTTTACCCCCACATATGGGGTATCAGCGTACTCAGGACAAATTGTACAACAACTTTTGGGGTCCAATTTCTTCTCTTACCCTTGGAAAAATAAAAAATTGGGGGCGAAAAGATAATTTTTGTGAAAAAATATGATTTTTTATTTTTACGGTTCTACATTATATACTTCTGTGAAGCACTTGGTGGGTCAAAGTTCTCACCACACCTCTAGATAAGTTCCTTAGGGGGTCTACTTTCCAAAATGGTGTCACTTGTGGGGGGTTTCAATGTTTAGGCACATCAGGGGCTCTCCAAACGAAACATGGCGTCCCATCTCAATTCCAGTCAATTTTGCATTGAAAAGTCAAATGGCGCTCCTTCGCTTCCGAGCTGTGCCATGCGCCCAAACAGTGGTTTACCCCCACATGTGGGGTATTGGTGTACTCAGGACAAATTGTACAACAATGTTGTGGGTCCATTTTCTCCTGTTACCCTTGGTAAAATAAAACAAATTGGAGCTGAATTAAATTTTTTGTGAAAAAAAGTTAAATGTTCATTTTTATTTAAACATTCAAAAAATTCCTGTGAAGCACCAGAAGGGTTAATAAACTTTTTGAATGTGGTTTTGAGCACCTTGAGGGGTGTAGTTTTTAGAATGGTGTCACACTTGGGTATTTTCTATCATATAGACCCCTCAAAATGACTTCAAATGAGATGTGGTCCCTAAAAAAAATGGTGTTGTAGAAATGAGAAATTGCTGGTCAAATTTTAACCCTTATAACTCCCTAACAAAAAAAATTTTGGTTCCAAAATTGTGCTGATGTAAAGTAGACATGTGGGAAATGTTACTTATTAAGTATTTTGTGTGACATATCTCTGTGATTTAATTGCATAAAAATTCAAAGTTGGAAAATTGCGAAATTTTCATAATTTTCGCCAAATTTCCGTTTTTTTCACAAATAAACGCAGGTACTATCAAAGAATTTTTACCATTGTCATGAAGTACAATATGTCATGAGAAAACAATGTCAGATTCACGGGGATCCGTTGAAGCCTTCCAGAGTTATAACCTCATAAAGGGACAGTGGTCAGAATTGTAAAAATTGGCCGGGTCATTTAACGTGCAAACCACCCTTGGGGGTAAAGGGGTTAAATAGTAATGATGCCTCTGAGTGACCCCACCAAACATGGAAATAATGCCACCTTTATCCCCCACCGCGTTACACTGCAAAAAACCTCAGCACTCTGCATTGCACCAATGAATCCAACTCTATAGGTGCCAAGAATCTATAGGTGCCATGTACAAAGTGGTGCCAAAATTTGAAAATAAAATAAAAAGAAAGTGTTACTTTATTTTTTTTTCTTCTTAAACGCTGCAGCGATTATAATGTCTGCAAAGCGCTGCGGAATATGATAGCGCTATATAAGTGCATGATAGTAAAGATGTCCGCTTGTTTTGTGAAAGTAGTTGCACATTATATGGTTTAAGTTCCCCTTCCATAGAAGTTTTATACATTGTATAAAACAGGCTTTATTTATGGAAGCGACGTTACTTTCTTGAAATGCTACATGTACTATGTTGATGAAACTTGTTGGAATAATAAAATGCTAGATATAAATGTAGGAATAAGGAAAACAATTTTCAATTTTCGAGATGGAAAAGATAGGCGTTGCGTTGAATTAAGTGGAAAATGTAATTTCCTCGTCATTTTTACAGTATTAGATTGCAGCGTTGAAAAGTGGAAGAACAGTGCCCACTACTGGCAAAAATGGAAACTGCAGTAGAAGAAATGTCCAATATTTCTATGCTGAAATAGTCTGACTGTAGAATGCTGCATTGTTTGATGTCTGGATCCATATATACCTATAATTATAATATTATAATAATATCGATGTATAATGATTGAAAAGGGGCCAACCACAAGCTTCGTGGTCTTGGCAGAAAACGGAGCATTTATAAAGTAATAGATAATCCAGGATGCAATCAGTAGCTGCACCCCAAGAATTGTCATATGCCATTTTGTTTTTTAGATCCATTTTATAGTAATCTCTAAGATCACCACATTTATCTTTATCTTTTTAAGCCTGATCCAATTATTTATTTGTACAACCCGTCGCTCAACTTTTACGCAGAATTATGGCTACAGCCTGTGCCCGGGCATTGCACAATGGAGCCCGTAACATTGGGGGTTTCATTAGTTATGGGTAAAAAAAAAACACGTTTGTTTTTATTTATTTTTTTTGTTTCAATTTTTTACTGTTCCTTCTGTAGCAAATAATCCAGAGTAGGTGATGAGTGCAGCATATGTGATGTCCAATTATACAAACGACAGAAGAAGTTGATATTATCATCAGTGTTCTGCCACAGAAATGGCTGCAAGCGAAATGTACAATGTAGTGTAATCTACAGACGTGTTTCTTCTTTCTAAACTGAACCCCAAAATGTTTTGCGAAAGACAAAACAAAATTCTGTATATGTTCAACGGACACCTTGAGAGAAGCCAAACTTTGGCCACAGGATACTCGGAGGCCCCCACGTTAATAAGTGTATAATAATAAATACTTATTTTCCTGCTTCTGATGGATGCCATCTGTTGGCCATATGCATCCACAGTCTTCCGTGTATAATAAATGTTTTTGGTAACATTGTTTTTCTTTTTTCTTTACTGGATTGCTATGACGGATGCCATCTGTCAGGCAGGAGCTTCATTTATCTAGTAGATTTTTTTACTGGATGACGTGAGATTGTATTGAATTGTATGACATATATTACTTGTATGTCTGAGTGTGTATTCACATAATGTCCAGAAATGACAAAGCTGGACAGAACATTAAGGGCATTTATTATGGCAGACATTACAGTACAGCAATAACTGCTTGAAGCTAGAAGACCAAAAACTACCGAGACTGTGAAGAAACAACAACCTTTTACATTAAATGTCTTAGTGATTCATACAAAATGTCTGGATGACATAATCCTCATTATTTATCTGCTCCTCCCATAGCTATGTCTCCATTGCTGAGTATTTTTAGGGTGCAATCGTTTCGTATTTCATACCTTATTGCCGCCATGAATTACTCCCTCCTCTCTGTCACACTAACAGAGAACATGGAAGCTGAAGTTACGTTTTCAATCGCTGCCTGTAAAAATAATGAGAGATTCCTTTAGTGTCTCATTATATTTTTTCCATTTTTGATAGCTTCAGTTTCGCTTGGTTTAGATATGAACTCTATGTATTCACTTTTCTCGCACATAGATGGTCGCACATAATGCCCCTGGACGTTTTTTCTATGACCCTGAGTAGTTTAAACCTCTACAAAAAGGTCACCAGACACATGCTCACTGTACATTGTCAGCTGAAGGATGCATGATAGATGAAGAGTGATGGACAGAATAAATGATGGATGAGGAATGGAAGGCCGGCACAAATAAATGCCCATGGTACCAGCTACCTAGATTTAGTAATGGGCTGTTTGAGGTCACAGTCTGGGGGCAGGCAGCCATAAATGATTCAGGCTGGAATGTTTCGGTAGCATTGCTACGACCAAGACATGAATGTGACAACTGTTAAATTCTGAAACATATACAGGTTATTAAGGTGATTGATGCGTATGCAGATATCTAATTACAGAAGGGTGTTCATGGGTTGTATTATGGCGAACCACCTTCCCGAGGAGTAGGCAGGAGTGTTTCTTTATGCTTCTGTCATCTCAATCAACTACATAAAGGACGCAACAGTAGCTCATTGTAAAAAATGCGAGAAAACAATTATTCCTCCTGTGATAGGTGTTCCTATGGAATTTCCAGTAAGAAAGTGAAAAAAGGTTAAAGTGCCTTTAGCTCCAAGTGAATTTTGAGGATTAGCTGTCATGTCTGTACTTGAAGAATAATTCTATTTCTCACTATTACATGACTTGCATCCTACATTTTTCAATGTATCTGCAGGTTCTATGTCTAATTTCCAGTTGTCTGTGGACTGAAACAAGGTACTATGATATCTCCCTTTCATAGTACACAAAAATATGAGAGAATCCTACTGTCCTGCTTCTATGTAGCACTCATTCACAAACATAACCAGTATAAAGAACTTTATATAGCATAACTGAGCATTGTAGCTGTAAATTCAGCTCTGGGTTAAATATAAAGCACTGTGAAAAAGTTTTAGAAAAAATACCGCCAAGTAAAAATGCTTTAAAAAAAAATAGAAATGTCAATAGTTTATTTTTATCAGCTAACAAAACACAAAGTGAATGAACAAAAAGGGATTCTAACCCAAATCAATATTAGGTGTGACTACCATTAGCTTTTTAATAAGCATCAAAACAGCATCACTTGCACACAGTTTTTGGAAGAACTTGGCAGAGAGAATCATCTTGGAGAATTAATCACAGATCTTCTAGGGATGTAGGCTTGCGCAATTCCATCTGTTCCTTCATGAATCCCAGACAGACTCCATGATGTTGAGATTGGGGCTAAGACTCCTTTTTTATACTCTAAGATAGTTCTTAATAACATTGGCTACTGTATATGTTTGGGGTTTTTTCCTGCTGCAGAATTTTTTGTGGAAGAATTGTGGCCCCAAACCATAGCTTTGAAATGGAAACAAGGCTAAATGACTCAACTATACACAAAAACATAAGTATTGGGGTGAAGAAAAATGGCAACAGGTGTTCTGGATTGATGAGTCATATTTTGATATACCATCCCAAATCCAAAAAAGTTGGGATGCTGTGCAAAATGTAAAGAAAATAAGCATGCAATGATTTGGAAATCTCGTGCAGATCAGTGTCCAGCCCAGAGATCTTATCAGCTCATTTACACATAAGAAGAGCATGGATTTCTCTGGAATAAGACGTCAGATCACAGATATCAAGGTTTAATTTTATTCCACTATCATGTACATGCCCATGTAGACATCTAGAAGGGTTAATCCTACTGACAGATTCTTTTTAACTCATTTAGAAATTGATGTTAAAAAAAGTTGAGTAGGCTCAGGTCTACCATTGTGCAGAATACCCTCTTCTTTCTACAACAGTCTGTAAACATCTGGGAAGTGAAGAGATCAAATGCTGGAGTTTTGGGAAAGGAATGTAGTCCCATTTTGTCTGATGTAGAGTTCCAGCGACTCAACGCTTCTGGGTTTTAGTTGCAATATTTGTTGTTCCATGATGCGCCAAATGTTTTCTATTGTTGAGTGCTCTGGACTGCAGGAGGCTAGTTCATCACCCAAACTCTTCTTCTGCAAATCCATGCTGTTATGATGGATGGAGTATGTGGTTTAGCATTGTCCTGCCAAAATATGTAAGACCTTCACTGAAATAGACTTTGTCTGGCTGAAGCATATGTTGTTCTTAAACCTCTATGCAATCCTCAACTGCTCAGCATTGTGATAGCTACCCATGCCATAGGCACTTATGTAACTCCACACTTCAGAGATGCAGGTTTCTAAACTGTGTGCTGATAACAAGCTGGATGGTCCCTCTCCCCTTGAGCCCGAAGGACACGGTGTCCTTACTTTCCATAGAGAATTTCAAGTATTGATTCATTTGACCACAAAGCAGGTTTCCATTTTGCTCCAGTCCATTTTAAATTAGGTCTGGCCCAGTGAAGATGGCAGCATTTCTGGATTATGTTGCCATATGGATTCTATTTTTGTATGATAGAGCTTTCACATGCATTTATGGATTGCACATCTAACTGTATTCACAGGCAATGATTTTTCAAAGTATTCATGAGCTCATGCAGCGATGTGTACCACTGAGTCACTCTTGTTTTTATCCCCTTTCTAAACTCGGACAGGATAGTACGACCAAGGTCAGATCCCCTGCTTTGATGTGGGCTCTGGCTGTGAACCCGCATTAAAGCTGGGACATGTCAGCTATTTTGTACAGCTGACATGTGCACGCAATAGCGGCGGGTGGAATTGCGATTCACCAGCTGCTATTAAGTAGTTAAATGCCGCTGTCAAACGCTGACAGCGGCATTTAACTAACGCTTCCGGCCATCGTTGGCATGACAACCAGAGGTCTATTGAAGACCCCTATGGTTGTTGATGCTGGATTTCTGTGGTCAGCGCTCATAGCAAAGCAGCAATGCAGCAATGCAGCAATTCTACTACATACAGTTATATGAAAAAGTTTGGGCACCCCTATTAATCTTAAGCTTAATGTTTTATGTTTTTTTTTGCAACAGCTATTTCAGTTTCATATATCTAATAACTGTTGGACACAGTAATGTTTCTGCCTTGAAATGAGGTTTATTGTACTAACAGAAAATGTGCAATCTGCATTCAAACAAAATTTGACAGGTGCATAAGTATGGGCACCCTTATCATTTTCTTGTTTTAAATACTCCTACCTACTTTTTGCTGACTTAATAAAGCACTTTTTTGGGTTTTCTAACCTCATTGAGCTTTGAACTTCATAGCCAGGTGTATGCAATCATGAGAAAAGCTACTTAAAATGGCCACTTGTAAGTTGTTCTCCTATTTGAATCTCCTCTGAAGAGTGGTATCATGGGCTCCTCAAAACAACTGTCTAATGATCTGAAAACAAAGATTATTCAACATAGTTGTTCAGGGGAAGGATACAAAAAGCCGTCTCAGAGATTTAACCTGTCATTTTCCACTGTGAGGAACATAGTAAGGAAATGGAAGAACACAGGTAGAGTTCTTGTTAAGGCCAGAAGTGGCAGGCCAAGAAAAACATCAGAAAGGCAGAGAAGAAGAATGGTGAGATCAGTCAAGGACAATCCTCAGACCACCTCCAGAGAGCTGCAGCACCAACTTGCTGCAGATGGTGTCACTGTGCATCGGTCAACTATACAACGCACTTTGCACAAGGAGAAGCTGTATGGGAGAGTGATGCGAAAGAAGCCGTTTCTGCAAGCACGCCACAAACAGAGTTGGCTGAGGTATGCAAAAGCACATTTGGAGAAGCCAATTTCTTTTTGGAAGAAGGTCCTGTGGACTGATGAAACCAAGATTGAGTTGTTTGGTCATACAAAAAGGCGTTATGCATGGCGGCCAAAAAACACAGCATTCCAAGAAAAACACTTGCTACCCACAGTAAAATTTGGTGGAGGTTCCATCATGCTTTGGGGCTGTGTGGCCAATGCCGGCACCGTGAATCTTGTTAAAGTTGAGGGACGCATGGATTCCTCTCAGTATCAGCAGATTCTTGACAATAATGTTCATGAATCAGTGACAAAGTTGAATTTACACAGGGAATGGATCTTTCAGCAAGACAATGATCCAAAACACCACTCCAAATCTACTCAGGCATTCATGCAGAGGAACAAATACACTGTTTCGGAATGGCCATCCCAGTCCCCAGACCTGAATATCATTGAACATCTGTGGGATCATTTGAAGAGGGCTGTCCATGCTCGGCGACCATCAAACTTAACTGAACTGGTATGGTCAAAAAGACCTTCATCCAGGATCCAGGAACTCATTAAAAGCTACAGGAAGCGACTAGAGGCTGTTATTTTTGCAAAACGAGGATCTACTAAATATTACTGTCACTTTTCTGGTGGGGTGCCCATACTTATGCACCTGTCAAATTTAGTTTGAATGCAGATTGCACATTTTCTGTTAGTACAATAAACCTCATTTCAAGGCAGAAACATTACTGTGTCCAACAGTTATTAGATATATGAAACTGAAATAGCTGTTGCAAAAAAAAAACAATTTTTATAAAACATTAAGCTTAAGATTATTAGGGGTGCCCAAACTTTTTCATATAACTGTAGGAGCGATCTGAGCTTTGCTCCTATGTAGCAGAGCCGATCAGGCTATGCCAGCTTCTAGCCTCCCATGGAGGCTATTGAAGCATGGCAAAAGTTAAAAAAAAATGTTTAAACAAATAAAAATAAGTAAGTTTAAATCACCCCATTTCGCCCCATTCAAAATAAAACAATAACAAAATCAAATATACGCATATTTGGTATCGCCGCATTCATAATTGCCCGATCTATCGATAAAAAAAAGGATTAACCTGATCGCTAAACGGCGTAGCGAGAAAAAAATTCAACACACCAGAATTATGTTTTTTTGGTCTCCGTGACATTGCATTATAATGCAATAACGGGCAATCAAAAGAACGTATCTGCACAAAAGTGGTATCATTAAAAACATTAGCTCAGTGTGCAAAAATAAGCTCTCACCCAACCACAGATCAAGAAAAATGGAGACGCTAGGAGTATCGGAAAATTGCTCTTTTTTTTTTTTAGCAAAGTTTGGATTTTTTTTTCACCACTTAGGTAAAAGAGAATATATACATGTTTGGTGTCAGTAAACTCATAATGAATTGGAGAATCATAATGGCAGGTCAGTTTTAGCATTTAGTGAACCTAGCAAAGAAGCCAAACAATAAACCAGTGTGGAATTGAACTTTTTTTTGCAACTTTACCGCACTTGGAATTTTTTTCCCATTTTCTAGTACATGAAATGCTAAAATCAATGATGTTGTTCAAAAGTACAACTTGTCCTGCAAAAAATAAGCCTTCACATGGCCATATTGACAGAAAAATAAAAAAGTTATGGCTCTGGGAAGGAGGGGAGCGAAAAACGAAAAAACGAAAATACCCAGGGTCATGAAGCCTGCCGCTTGAGGCTCCGTAGATCACGTAAAAGGTGGGATATGCAAAGTCTTTTCAATTTTATACTGAGGAACATTTTGAATTTTTAGATACAGTTGTTAATTCGTGAACCTCCGACCATATTTGCTTCTGACTCTGCCACTGTAACATTCTCTTTTCATACACAGTCATGTGAGTTAGTTGAAAATTGATTATTAGTACCATGTACTGTTGCAACCTTTTGATAACCCTATCCTTCTTTCAGATGTGTTGCTGTCGTCACTTTCTAAATTAGTTAATTTTTTCACATGAAATGGAAAGATGTCTGTCAACTTCTGATGTGTGTTCTACATTATGTTTTGTTCTGAATAGAATATGGCTATAAGATTTCCACATCATTGCATTCTTCTCTTTGCATTTTACAGTTTGTCTCAACTTTTTTTAGGATTGAGCTTGTATTTGGCTGAACAGAAGGCATTTTGTTTGCCGAGGAGCTGGAGAGTGCTACAATAATGAGTTTCAGCAGGCAACAATGAAGCATGGTGGAGGTTCCTTGTAAGTTTGGGGCTGCATTTCAGCAAATGGAATTGGGAATTTGCTCAAAATAATGGTGTCTTCAATGCTGAGAAATACAAGCAAATGCTTAGCCATCATGCAATACCATTAGGTAGATATCTGTTTGTCTCAAAATTTATTCTGCACCACGACCAAAATCCCAAACACACAACCAATCTAATTAAGAACTATCTTCATCATAAAAAACTCTACTCTGCTCTACTAATTGGCCTCGTCCATCTGGCTAGTCGTTCATCTGGCTAGTCATTACTCAGACGCATCCGCTCTTCGCCAGTCATTACACTGGCTGCCCATTCATTACAGGATACAATTCAAACTACTTGTTCTCACCCACAAAGCTCTCCACAGTGCGGCACCCCCTTACATCTCCTCCCGCATTTCGGCCTATCGGCCTAGCCGACCACTGCGCTCTGCAAATGACTTTCGACTAACCTCTGCACTAATCCGTACCTCCCACTCCCGACTCCAAGACTTCTCCCGCGCTGCGCCAATCCTCTGGAATGCTCTACCCCAAGATATTAGGACCATCCACAATTTGCATAGTTTTAGGTTCTCACTCAAAACACATTTGTTCAGAGTGGCCTATCACATTCAGTAATCAAAGTCATGTTATGTTTGTGTGTGTGTAGCCCATTCACTATCTCCATCTATCCCCTACTCCCTGAAGATGGCTGGACCATCATTGTAAATACATCATTGTAAATACACACCTGTGCTTTGTATCTCCCCCACCTCATTGTAGATTGTAAGCTCTCACGAGCAGGGTCGTCTTATTTCGCTTTAATTATTGTATTGTTAACGTTACTTATGACTGTTGTGTTTGAAACTGTTAAACTGTAAAGCGCTGCGGAATATGTTGGCGCTATATAAATAAAGATTATTATTATTATTATAAAAAAAGGAGTCTTAGAAGTGATGACATGTTCCCCCCACAAAGTCGTGATCTCCACATCATTGAGTTTGTGTGTGATAAAATAAAAAGACAAAAAGAGTTGGGCAAGAGTACGTCCACAGAAGATCTGTAGTTAGTTCTCCAATATGTTTGGAACAACACTGTATAAAATGCTTATGTAAAGCCCAAATTATTGTATCCTGTAAAATTGTGTATGTATAGTCAATTATTCTTTACTGAAATTACCTCTGATACCAATGTATTTAAGACCCATAACTATATAAAGGGGTTGTCTCATCTAGACAACCTTTTTTGACAGATCTGGCTCCGTTAAAGGGTTATTCCAATCTCTAATTAATCCTATCCCAATATGTAGTAGGCGCAGCTCACATAGGAGCTGTCACAGATCGCGGGCCTCAGGATGGCTTTCGTCAGCCACATCTCAAGGGTCCGAAACATCTCAGAGCCCGGATGGGCAATATCAGGCACACGACAAACCCCCTACGTCACGTGCACCCTCCAGGGCTATTAGCTGGGGAGAACCATTCCCCACGGCTTCCAGCCACGCCAACTGCCATGAAGTCGCACAGGACAGAGCCGTAATTCCGCCATCACATGGTTGTAATCAGGCTCGAGCACAGAACAGTCCATCATGCACTCCAATGTTGGCTAACAACCAGGAATACGCTTCTATTGCTTCCCTGGTTTCCAGTCAATGCATCGGCCAGCCTATTACGGTAAAGGGAGCCAGAGTTTCCCCATCCTGTGACATCACCCCGTCAACATCAGCAGGAGTCGGGGTTGCTCCAGGATTGGTGTACACTCCTCCAGAGACACACAGCGGTGAGTGTTCCAAAGGTAGCAAGGAATGGTTGCATTACGGGGGTAACTTAAAGGAAATGGAGCTAACCTCAGCAATAAAGGAGCTAATCCTACACCTATCGCATCCGAGTGGTACTGCGACGAACATGAACAATACAACAGTACAGTCAGCAAGTTTACACAAAGATGCCTTCTTCTGCGGGATCAGCCCATTAGGGGCTCATATAGACCAGGAGACCATACAAAAAATCTGGAACAACAATTATGTCAACATATGGTCGCTGTTATCAGCCGACCAACAAACGGTGGAGAAAGCTAACGATCGAGGTTATGATAGGATTAGATCAAAAATAGCATTAACTATGAATAATTGGCTTCAGGCCTTTGCAGTATTAGGCTGTATTATGGACCAGAAGCATCTGGAACGCTGCTCCGAATTATTTATATATCAGGACCTGATATATAGCTCATACACATCGCATGGTGGTTCAGCCTGGTGGCGGTATGACGAGGAGTTCCGCAGGAATCTGGCCCTACAGCCTGATCTAGGCTGGGGAGTTAAAGCGACAGTCGTGTGGTTGCTTCTGATGCTGTCGCAGAAGCAGCCCCCCTTTTCAACTACGACCACTAATTACTCCACAGCTGCAGGCCAAAACTCAGTGATCGTATGAAAACCTGGGCCTGCTGCCTATATAACAAGGGAAACTGCCGTGTCCACACGCTATGCAAATTCAGACACCATTGCTCAGCTTGCGGGGGGACACCCAGGTTCAAGGTGCACTCATCAGTCAAACAAAGTGCCCACAAGGCAGAACCCCAGTGAGCATAACCGCGATGGGACCCTGGTTAGATCTCTACCCCAATAAAGAAGCGGCACAGCAACTACAAGCTGGCTTCACGGATGTTTTTTTTTAGCCCTTTCAAGTTTATGAGAACGACAACTCTATCTGATAACCTAAAATCTGCTCGTGAATTCCCCGAAATGCTAAGACAGAAAATACAAAAGGAGGGGGAATTAGGTAAAATAGCAGGCCCCTTTCAGTCGCTGCCCTTCAAAAATATCAAAATATCACCCCTAGATATTATTCCATAAAAGGAACCTGGTAAATATCGTCTAATCCATCACCTGTCACACCCAAAGGGTGATTCGGTTAACAACGCTATCTCCGCAGAAGAAGCTTCTGTCACATATGCGTCTTTTGATAAGGCGGTAGAATTAGTCCGGTCAGCCGGACCCGGCGCTCTGTTAGCTAAATCCGACATAGAATCGGCATTCCGTTTACTACCTGTGCACCCTGAATGCTTCCACCTACTGGGATGCAAAGTGGACCAGCACTATTATTTCGATATGTGCTTACGAATGGGATGTTCCATCTCATGTCACTATTTTGAGCTATTCAGTACTTTCTTAGACTGGGTAGTTCAGTAGGAAACAGGCAGCAAATTCCTGATTCACTACCTCAACGATTTTTTGTTCGTCGGCCCCAGAAATTCTAAACTCTGCTCCTTCCTACTAGAGAAATTTAAAGCTATCTCACGGCAATTCGACGCACTCTTATTGCCCGAAAAAACTGAGGGACCAATGTATTGCCTTTCTTGGGCATCGAAATAGACACCAATTCGATGTTTTTTTGCTTACAAGTGCATAAACTACAAAAAATGCAGTTGATGTTAGAAGGCTTCCACGAAGCTAAAAAAGTAACCCTCCAGCAAATGCAGGCATTATTGGATCTACTGACGTTCGCCTGCCGGGTAATGTCGGTCGGCAGAGCATTCTCGCGCCGGCTATTGTTGGCAACCAAAGGTGCTTCCCAGCCCAGCCATAGAATTAGGCTTACACGCGTGTTAAAAGCAGATCTGCTGGTATGGCAGACATTCCTGCAATCGTACAATGGTCACACATGTGTCATGGCTAGAGAGACCGCAGGCAAGGACCTAGGGCTGACAATAGGGTGGAGCAAAAAAGAGGGTTTTGCAGAAATGTACAAAACCATTGGTGCAAAAACGATTGGCCGGAGCTATGGACAACATCAAACTGGGGGCGCGATCCAGCCCTATGGGAAATGTTCGTTCACAATAATGGCAGCTGTTGAGATATGGGCTAATCAGCTGAGGAACAATAACATTTGTTTCCAGACAAAAAACATGAAAACAGCAAGGAGTTTAAACCACATGTCTTCTTCATTCTTGCCCATACTCGCCCTCTTACGTTGGCTAGCGCTGCTATGCCTAAAAAACAATATTTGGTGTAGAGCCACCGTTGTGGCCGAAGTAGACGACAATATCATTAACTCAGTGTTATTTTCCAATTGGCAGGCTTTCAGAATCCAGCATCTCAAAGCGCAAGCCCGGGGAATTCAGTGTCCACCATCCCTGTGGGACACGGTGGTCAATCACTGATGCCCCTATTCCGTGCCTCCAAGTCACCGGCTACTTGGCAGGTCTATGGTAAGGCTTGGGAGAAGTGGTGCTCATTAATCCAGGGTAGACCATTTGATAAATGCGACCGAACACGAGGCGCGGTGATGGCGGAATTTCTAGTACAAATGAGGGAAAGCAGGGCATCGGGTACGTTGGCGCAACGAAAATGATCGGTGTTAGCCTTTTTCTTTCAACTATTGGGATGGGCTGATGTAACAAAGGTCTTTTCATTAAGCAAGCCATCAAAGGCTGGAAAAGGCTTCAACCGAGCCAGGAATGCCGCCGCCCCATTTCACTCAGACTATTACATGACATTATTTTTATAGCCCCATCAGTCTGCACATCACAATACAAGGCGGTCCTCATATCCACAGCGTTTTGATCACCTTTTTCGGAGCACTGCGCATTTGCGAATTACTACCACGGTCAAAAAATGCGTCCGAAGGAGGCCTAATTAACGAGGACATAGTCATATGCAGCAACTCTCTGAGCATTCAGGTGAAGAAATCCAAGTGCGATCCCACCAGTAGGAGCACTTGGGTCCCAGTGAGCTCTGCAGATGGCCCAGTTTGCCTGCTCAATATTGTCAAAAGATACGCCAAAATGAAACACGCAAGTAGATTTTTCTTCATTCATACAGACGGGTCCCCTCTGACCAAGTACCAATTCCAGGCAATGTTCAAGCTATGCTTGAAAAAAAATGGCGCTAATCCAAAGGAGTATGGAACACATTTGTTCCGGTTCGGGGCAGCCACAGAAGCAGCTAGGGCAGGAGTGTCAGAGGCCAAGGTGCAAAGAATGGGTCGATGGAAATCCGCATGCTTCGCCAGATACATAAGACCTGATTTGCTGAATTAACATATGTTATCTCTTACATGAGCAGAAGTTTGGGTTGTAGGACATTCCTATGTCTATTGGGCGGGAAAAAGGGCCAAACTGCGGCCGGGAGGAAGAGATCTTGGCCTCCCTGGCCTAGAAGTGAACTTGAGGGGTATAAGAGGCCTCCAATAGAAACAGGTGTTCAAAGAGATGGTTGACATATCAAGGAGGGTGAAACACCTGGTGATAATGGTGCTACATGTGGGTGGCAACGATCTATGCAAGCAAAAGGTGGCGGATCTGTATAAATGGATGACAGCAGACATGGAACGCTTCAGCTGCTTATTCACGAATATATACTGGTGTGGTTGAAGATGATACCACGGGCCACCTGGCATGGCGCAAGGGATAAAAAAAGCCATAGAGTGCACAAGGAGGAAATTCAATGCTCGGATGGGAAAATTTGTGAGAGGAAAATGCGGTATTGTAATTCGTCACCACCAGCTGCAAAAGGATAACACAGCACTACTAAGACCGGGCGAAGTTCACCTGATGGACATTGACCTCGATATGTTTCTGTCTGGCTTACAGGATGGGGTTGAACAGGCCAAAATGGTGATGGGTGGGGGTCGGAGTCCCGTGTAGGTTATACATGGGATCCTCCGTGGCGGAAGAAGCGGAGGAGGGCAAAGGCTCGTAACAGCTCGGTGGGCCAACTTGCCTGTCGATCGTGGACAGGAGCTCGGCGCGATCCGCCCGTTACGAAATGTAATTGCCCTTTCTCTGCTTATGTAATTAATAAACTGTGACCAACCTGTTCAACCCACCTACGTCTGTGTGTGTTTCATTGTGGGATTGGAAGGAGGTGGGAAGGCACCGGTTATGACACACAGGTCTCCACAGTCTTGCTAATATTATTATCATGCTTACTACATATTGGGATAGGATCCTGGAGATGGAAATACCCCCTTAACGGCTGATCAATGAGAGAACCTGCTTCTAGCTACTAATTTCCTCTGCTGTACCTTTGCCCAACCATTTGTGTATGGCCTGGCTGTGCTGGGATTGCCAGAGCAGAACCCACTTTTATAGAGCTTCTCTCCATTTTGACTTAAAAAGGGATTTAGAGCAGAGGAACCTTCCTTATGATGTCCATTTGCTCTCCCTATAATTGTTAATATAGTGTATGCTATTTTAGCTATTTGGGGGTTCCAAAAGGATTTAATTTACCCTACTTATCCTGGGTCATCGTCTTCTCATTAACACTGTGAATGTAGCATAAAACATGGCTCCAGAGATAGCTGGAGCGTTTACTAAATCAATTCAGGAAATCCTATTTTGTGTCTTTATCTGATATCCCAGGTATTGTTTTGGTATATGGAAAAATTGGATGGCATAATGGGATTTACAGACTGGAATTATAAAGAGATTTACTTGCTTGACATATGCTGTATATCTGGGCGGCATTTCCAGTAACCATGGCAATGTATAAATATATCTGCATGCCAGTAGATAATATATATAAAAACTGCTTCCTAAATGTACATCTAATCTTCGAGGTATATAACATATTTCCTATGCAAAGTATCTCTACCATCTTCGGTTTCACTGGCACTGACGCGGGGCCAGTATTGGAGTGCGCGCTGGGCATATTGCAGATGGACCCCAGAGTGGATTAAATGTGACTTCTAGTTAGAATGGAATTGAGTGGTTGTTAATATACTGTGTGCAGGGGCTTATCTCCATGAGCCAGAAGTGTCAAAAATCTTGCTGTGGATGTCTCGGAGGCATACATTTTTTGATAGGCACCGCACATAGCAAAGTGCTGTCACTGCTGTAGAGAATACATTTGTACTGTGGTATAATCATTAGGACTTTGTCAGGAAACGTGAAATTCTGACTGCTCTACTGGATTCTTAGTAATATTTATATTTTTCCTGCCAGGAGCCCTTACCCAATTGCTCAGATGGAACCAGCGTGTTTAAATTGCCATGGTTACATGCACGATATAGGTTTATATCATTATAATACGTTACTAAAATGCTCAACATGCCCTTGGAAAATGTCACATTTTGAGAAAATTTACAAAATTCCAGCGTGCCGCACCTTCCTGTGGGTAGCCCTGAGGCAAAGACTAGTCACAGTTCTTACTGGTAGCTAGTCCATTCAGCTTTAATGTCCTGCCCAGCATGTGAAGTTGTGTGGAGCAGAACATCAATTGAAGAAGGGTTGATGAGCTAAAAGTGAGGAGACCATGACTAGTGTCAGATGATGGAAAAGAACATTGAGAAGCGATAGTTTAAGTCAATTTTTCTCACTCAAACCAAGGCTGCTAATGTAACCAGGGGCTGGTATAGTTATGTAGATTGGTTTCCTTTAACTGGGGTCACACCAATGTATTTTCACTCATCTGAGAGAATATGGCCTATCATGCTAATCACACTTTGATCAAACTCTGATCACACTCTCATCAAACTCTGAGGTTGATCAGAGTGTGATCTGATTTTCTTGGATGAGGAAAAGATGAAAAAAAATCTTCATTGTGTCAGTCTGTGAAAATCAGACTGCACTTAGAAGTTATCCGAATCCACTCGGATTTATTCCATGGACACCTTGACTTACATGGCAGAGTGCGATCCGATAGTCGGATTAAAGTGAAAACAGAGAAAAGTTATCCAAAACTGGGGACCTTTAAAAAATATAACATATATTTTTTATTATCGCATAACATATATAAGGACAACAGATCAATTAAAGACAATTAAAAAATGCCCATCAATCAGATCACAACTTGTAAACCAATTGTCAGCTGTAATATTGCGACCCGATCCAAATAAGGGTTCAGCCAGTCTTTTTACAACATCAATGGGTTTGTTGCTCACACAGTAAGGACCTTCTGGTTGTTTTCCTGCATAAACTTCCAGGTTGTAAGTGTAGGTCTTACTGGCATCAACAAGGGCATAAATTTTTATTCCATATTTGTTTGGCTTTGATGGAATATATTGACGAAAGGCACATCTACCATGAAAACCAGGGAGCATTTCGTCAATAGTGAGATTCTCTCCAGGGTAATAACTTTGTTTACAGTTTACAACAAATCTTTGAAATATATCACGAATTGGAGCAAGTCGGTCATGTGTTTTGCGTTCGGTTCGGGTAGTTCTGTCGTCAAACCGAAGGCAACGAATTAGAATCTTGAATCTGTTTATGGACATAACAAGGCTAAATTTTTCAACTCCATCCCCATCTTTACCCCAAAGTTCCTCCAAACTTTGTCTATTTGCCCTATAAGCTCCTGCAAGGTACAGTAATCCAAAAAAAGCACGCAGTTCTATTTCATCTGTGGGCTTGATGGTTCTGTTGCAGATGTACTTGTCCTTTATAATGTCTATATATTGGTTGGTATATATGACAATAGAGTACAGAATGTCATCTGTAAATATACTGTTCCAGCATTCAACTGCAGTTTTTGCATTACGTGCAGTTCCTATTACTGCAGGAAGGTGAGTAATAATGTTTAAAGGTTCCCTACGTTTTTTCTGGAATGGCTTCTTGTTCCATTTAGTATTTTTATCTTTTCCAATATAATATGATCCAACTTCTTCATCCTCACCACTGTCACCATCTTGCTCTGTTTCAGAATCCAGGACACATTCTTCCACCTCATCATGAGAATCAATCTCACTTTCCTCTCCTAAATCCTCATTCAGTGTGAGGTCTCTATCATCTAACAGCATGTTTGTTACTTCCTCAACATCAAGTTGTTTGGATAAATTGTACATTTTCCTCTCCATTTCAGCAGATAATCTGAAGCAAGAGAAGGAATATGTTAGGGAACTACTGTATATGCCTGAGCAGCACACTTTCTTTTATAAAATCTCCCTTATTTCTATGAAATATCCTCACATTTTGTGCTATACATTCATAAAACAAGCTAAATAAACTATTGTGATGAATAAAAACATAAAATACCAACCTTACTGAATGTGACTTATTCACATACAATGAGCCTGAGAGATCTGTGCAGCTATATCCTCTCCCCTGAAGCTCTGAAATCCAACTGTGATATCAGGTTTCACAGACCTTCAAGAGACAGGAGATTACCTGGAGGGAGGGGGTTTCCTCACAATCTGGTGAGGAAGGAGAAATGAAAGTAAAAGAGAAGCGCCTGTCAGATCAGTTGTATGTGACGGAGGGTTAAGGAAACTGGCAGAAGTCATGTGCTACGAGGTTACAGCATGTCAAAGAGTAAGACGGAAACCAGTATTAAGAGGAGAAAAATGAACGGTCGATGAAAAAAGGAAGTAAATCGACACATGGAAATAAACTATGCGGCACAAGCAAGACAGTGGCGGATATAAGCAATAATATTAACCTACAGTAACAAACTAGGTGCCTGATAACTGGCGGAAATAGACCTCATACAACTAAAGCATGCCCGGCCATAGTATGGACCGGAAGTCACTATGCAAATATCCCACACAGTGGGTGATAATATTAGAAAAGAAAGAAATGAATATGCATATACACAATTGGCGATATAAGCAATTGAATCCATAGGAAGCTTAAGTTAAAAACTGGAAAAGAAGAATTGACTATGTTTTTATTATACTGGCAGGTACAGGGTTGCCAGCTTGACTTTTTACTTTTTCTGGACAGCTTATCAAAAAATAATTCGGGACACCGCAGACCTTCACATAGCGCGACTTCACATTTTTTTTCTATCCCATGCCATGACTGATGAAGGTCATTTGTTGACCGAAACGTCTCCTATTGATCAATGTCTACAGTCCATAATTCTGATATGTAGATATCAGCTGCATTCACTGTAAACTGTGATATAATGATACCTACAGGCAAAATAATCAGTAGAAGTTTCTTCAGCTTTAAAAAAAAAACATTTTTTAAAAGCAAAGCAAAAAAGCACCCAATTTTTACTGTCCTGGAATTTCTAGGCAGTTGACAACCCTGATCAGGAGTATAGTAGGATGCATCAATTTAGACATGAAAAATGGTGCAAACTACCAAAACGAAATACACAACATGATAAAATTAGCATTTTTGTATATGTCTGGTGCTGGTTCAGTCCCATTTAAGTTATTAGGATGTTAACACAAAAGGAGAGGTCACAGTAAGAATTCTGGTGGAAACTTGATATTTATTGTGGATCAGAGGCAGCGCGTGGTTCACAGTGGAGTCATATAAATAAATGTATCTACTTTTTTAATCTAGTTTAATTTATGGTAAAAAAAAGAATTTGCATAGCAGGTCCTGCATAGTGGAGAAGAACTCTAAGCAACCTCCATGTATGTGATTAGTAAATTTAAAGGGACTCTGTCACCTGAATTTGGAGGGAACAATCTTCAGCCATAGGGGCGGGGTTTTTGGGTGTTTGATTCACCCTTTCCTTACCGGCTGGCTGCATGCTGGCTGCAATATTGGATTGAAGTTCATTCTCTGTCCTCCGTAATACATGCCTGCACAAGGCAATCCATACCATGTAATGAACAGCCATTGACTGCACACCCTTTTTTTTAATATTCTCAGCTGTTTACAACTTTTTACTATTCAAATGGTACATTGATTTTTTGCTGACTGCTTAAATCAGAAAGGGGTTATAGTAAAATATATAACATTTACTAATCTATGGACTTATAAGCACCACAGTTGTAGAGGAATGTGACCTGAAACACTACATGTATGCCTCGCTTCATGCCACTTTCATACCTTCCACCACTGTCTACTAACATGCCTTGCAGCACATTTACTTTGTGTATTAGATTTTTTTTTTCACTTTGATAAAGAGGTGAAGCTTTGTGGAACCATTTTGGCACATATATCAGGCACAAAATAAGTCAACTAATACAGTTAGGTCCATATATATTTGGACAGAGACAACATTTTTCTTACTTTGGTTATAGACATTACCACAATGAATTTTACACAAAACAATTCAGATACAGTTGAAGTTCAGACTTTTAGCTTTCATTTGAGGGTATCCACATTAAAATTGGATGAAGGGTTTAGGAGTTTCAGCTCCTTAACATGTGCCATCCTGTTTTTAGAGAGGCCAAAAGTAATTGGACAGATTCAATAATTTTAAATAAAATGTTCATTTTTAGTACTTGGTTGAAAACCCTTTGTTGGCAATGACTGCCTGAAGTCTTGAACTCATGGACATCACCAGACGCTGTGTTTCCTCCTTTTTGATGCTCTGCCAGGCCTTCACTGCGGTGGTTTTCAGTTGCTGTTTGTTTGTGGGCCTTTCTGTCTGAAGTTTAGTCTTTAACAAGTGAAATGCATTCTCAATTGGGTCTAGATTAGGTGACTGACTTGGCCAATCAAGAATATTACACGTCTTTGCTTTAATAAACTCCTGGGTTGCTTTGGCTTTATGTTTTGGGTCATTGTCCATCTGTAGTATGAAATGACGACAATCAGTTTTGCTGCATTTGGCTGGATCTGAGCACACAGTATGTCTCTGAATACCTCAGAATTCATTCGGCTGCTTCTGTCCTGTGTCACATCATCAATAAACACTAGTGACCCAGTGCCACTGGCAGCCATGCATGCCCAGGCCATCACACTGCCTCCGCCGTGTTTTACAGATGATGTGGTATGCTTTGGATCATGAGCTGTACCATGCCTTTGCCATACTTTTCTCTTTCCATCATTCTGGTAGAGGTTGATCTTGGTTTCATCTGTCCAAAGAATGTTATTTCAGAACTGCGCTGGCTTTTTTAGATTTTTTTTAGCAAAGTCCAGTCTAGCCTTTTTATTCTTGATGCTTATGAGTGGCTTGCACCGTGCAGTGAACCCTCTGTATTTACTTTCATGCAGTCTTTTCTTTATGGTAGATTTGAATTTTGATACGCCGACCTCCTGGAGAGTGTTGGCCACTTGGTTGGCTGTTGTGAAGGGGTTTCTCTTCACCATGGAGATTATTCTGTGATCATCCACCACTGTTGTCTTCCGTGGGCGCCCAGGTCTTTTTGCATTGATGAGTTCACCAGTGCTTTCTTTCTTTCTCAGGATGTACCAAACTGTAGATTTTGACACTCCTAATATTGTAGCAATTTCTCGGATGGGTTTTTTCTGTTTTCGCAGTTTAAGGATGGCTTGTGTCACCTGCATGGAGAGCTCCTATGACCGCATGTTTACTTCACAGCAAAACCTTCCAAATGCAAACACCACACCTCAAATCAACTCCAGGCCTTTTATCTGTTTAATTGAGAATGACATAAAGAAGGGATTGCCCACACCTGTCCATGAAATAGCCATGGAGTCAATTGTCCAATTACTTTTGGTCCCTTTAAAAACAGGATGGCACATGTTAAGGAGCTGAAACTCCTAAACTCTTCATCCAATTTTAATGTGGATACCCTCAAATGAAAGCTGAAAGTCGGAACTTCAACTGCATCTGAATTGTTGTGTATAAAATTCATTGTGGTAATGTCTATAACCAAAATTAGAAAAATGTTGTCTCTGTTCAAATATATATGGCCCTAACTGTATGTGATGGAAACTTAAACTAAACATTCTAAAGAAGCAACAACATTTTGAATCAGCGCTGTGATACATTGTTCCCATTTAATAGTGCCTAGCCTAAGTTTGCCGTCTAAAAATTAGGCAGTATTGATAAACACCTCCCTATGTATTCAACCTGTACAGACGTGAAAAAATAAAGTATTTTCCTGCTATGTGCCAAATTTGCAGTGGCGATTTTACTTAGCAAGGAAATATTGTCTAAAAGTTCTAAAGAATCCATTGGGAAATAAGATCATGACCTTTCTCCTAGGAAGTAACCCATACAGTAGATTGTACTTTGTAAGGAATGTCAGATTCTTATTAGCTCACTAGTAGCTGTTACGTGGGATGTGATTATTGTATTTTTCCAAGTAAATGTATAACCAGTAGCACAATTGCACTGCTGGACCTCGCAAATGTTACATGGCAATGTTAATGATCCCGCTACAAATGTAATTATATTAAACATTTCATGAAACAGAATTAGCTATTTTACACTCTCTGATTAACAACCTTGTGTATTAAGTGGTTTATATGATTTTGACCAGATTTCTTAGATATTTATATACAGTAGATCGGAGGCGTAGCTAGGGTTTTGGTTCGGGGGGAGGGGTGTGAAACTTCTGAGTGGCCCCTAATCAAGTAACCCTGATTACAACTACGGTGGTGCAAACTAATAGTGGATGTAGGAGACCTCAGCAGATGACTGCGCTGTTACTGAAAATAATCTTCATATAAAGACCAACACTGATAATAGCGCCATATAGTGGCCATACAGTGGTAGATACCAGTCCTGCAGAACATATAGGAGATTACAGCACACTTACAGATAGTGACTTACAGTTGACAATCTTTCTGATGGAATTGTTCACTTTTCCTGTCTTTAACATCCGTCCCAGGCGGACATGACAACTTCTCCATCCTGGGCTCAGCTGCAGAGAATACAACAAAGACACATCTGACTTCTCACATGTCAGGCACTGTCCCTATCTATCCCTAGCCTGCACAAACTGCTTAGCCTGCTAATACCCCAATACTGGGCCACTGCTGCCCTATGTGTCCCTATTACTCATAACTAGGGTTGAGCGAAACGGGTCGGCCAGATTCAGAAGTCGCCGACTTTTGGCAAAGTCGGGTTTCATGAAACCCGACCCGACCCCTGTGTGGGGTCGGCCATGAGGTCGGCGATCTTCTGATCTGGAATCGGAATTCCGATACTGAGTTCCGATATGTTTAAGATATCGGGAATCGGTATCGGAATTCATATTTAAGTGTAAAATAAAGAATAAAAAAAAAAAAATATTGATATACTCACCCTCGGACGTGCCCTGGTTCTCACCGGCAGCCTTCCTTCCTAAGAATGAGCGCCTGAAGGGCCTTCGATGATGTCGCGGCTTGTGATTGGTCGCGTGAGCGGTCACATGGGCATCACGTGACCAATCACAAGCCGCGACGTCATCGAAGGTCCTTCAGGCGCTCATTCTTAGGAAGGAAGGCAGCCGGTGAGAACCAGGGCGCGTCCGAGGGTAAGTATATCAATATTTTTTATTTTGATTCTTTATTTTACACTTAAATATGGATCCCAGGGCCTGAAGAAGAGTTTCCTCTCCTTCAGACCCTGGGAACCATTAGAAACCCAATGCACTGCATTGGGTTTCGTGTTTCGGCCGACCCCGACCCCGACTTTTCTATAGGGTCGGCCGATTTCACTCGACCCGACTTTTGAAAAAGTCGGGTTTCGTGAAACCCGACCCGATCCTATAAAAAGAAAAGTCGCTCAACTCTACTCATAACTGCTGTGTGCCCTCCAGATGGTAAAACAAACCCCTAGAATATATTACTGTCCTGTTCAAGTGCCCTAAAAAACAGTGCTTATATTTTTCCCCTAGAAAGTAAAAATGCCCACTGTGTACCCCTCTGACATTCACAATAGCCAGAGTGCCCCTATAACAATAAGTACCCACTTTACATTTGATAATGTTCCGAGTCTCCATGCTGTTTTGGTGGCTCGAAAACTGCATGATAGCCCCAACATTGTACAAAGACCCCACATTAGCTCGGTGGGCCCCTCAGAGTGGGCCACCTTCTGCCCCCCCCCCCCTGTTAGCTACGTCATTGCAGTAGCTGCAATAACTGAATAAGGGTCAAGGAGATGTGCTATATTTGGTGACATCTTGTTACCTTGCACTATCCTAAATCCAAGAGTGATACATATATTAAAGGGGATGAACTGTGCAGCAGTGTTGGGAACAAGTGATCTTTTCTAAAAGGAAGGGCATCGAGTAGAGACTTATAAAAGTAGTATACTAATACAAAAGAGATATTGTAGTGTATTTTTGCAAATTTAAGATAATAATGTATGTAAATTGCTTCTTGCATTATATTATATGGGCTGTCAAAGCCACAATTCAGAAATGTCCGGTTATAAAGACAGGCACGGTAAATGGCATTTGCATCCTAGTAACACTGCCAGGAGTGTAGCAGTTGGGGAATTTTAATTAATCGATTAGCATACATTTTTTAAGAAACTGCACCTAATGCATGTTTAAAGCTGTAAGGACATAAATTGCTTAGTTCACTAAATTTATTAGTCTATAACTACAGATTACTCAAACAGGAGCTAAACCTGGAGTTGTGTTGTTTTGCATTAATTTATTAATTGTTCTTGAAGTGTTAACTTTTTGTTTGGTTCTGAAAGTTGATTCACTTTCCTCCGTAGAACACTATGTCCCGGAAGTATTTTGCTGTGTTCCGGGACATAGTGCGCCGACGCATGCACATTAATGCTTTTCGGCTTTGCCCGCAGTTGGGCGCAAGGTGTTTTAACGCGTGTTGAAAGCAAATCAACTCCAAGACAATATTGCGGCCAGTGTGTGGCCAGTGGGAAAGGAAGGGGTGAATAAAAGACCCGAAAACACCGCCCATCGGACCGAAAAAAGGGCCCGCCAAATTCAGGTGACAGGTTCCCTTTAAGTAATTGTTGAAATAATTTATTTCATCATTTTATTTCTTTTATATACTGTTAATTAAAAAGCAGCTTGAGGCTTTCTATTTTTTTTTCTTTTGTCACCTTTTATGTTGTATCATGGAATGTAGCCCTTATGCTTGGATTGAATTATAGTTTCATAGTTTTTGAGGTTCAAGGTAGACTTAAGTCCATCCAGTTCAACCTATAGCCTTACATGTTGATCCAGAGAAAGTAAAAACCCCCATGGGATCACACAAATAGGCTTCCTGACTCTGTATTCCGCACTCAGACTACCTTCCTTGATTAACGCCCCATCACAGAATCTAGCGCCCATAACCTGTAATCGTATACTATTCAAGAAAGGCATTTTGGAAATTTTAGTAGTGAATCGACCATTACCACATGTGGCAGAGTTCCATAGTCTTACTGCTCTTACAGTAAAGAATCCGCGTCTGTGATTATGATTAAGCCTTCTTTCCTCTAGACACAAAAATGCCTCCTTGTCCCCGCCATAGACCAAGATGTAAAAAGATCATTAAAAAGATCTGTACTGTCCCCTCATATATTTGTACATTGTAATAAGATCGCACCTCAGCCTTCGTTTTTCCAAACTGAATAACCCCAAGTTTAATAACCTGTCTTGGTATTGCAGTCCACTCATTCCCTTAATAACCTTGGTCGCTCTTCCCTACACCCGCTCTAGTCCAGCTATGTCCTTATACACCGGAGACCAGAACTGTACACAGTATTTTAAATGTGACCACAGTAGTGACTTGTGTAAACTATGTCCTCATCATGAACATCTAGGACTTGCTCAATAAGCCCTCGACACCACACTTCTTTAATGCTTATTTTCTTATTCAACATTGATTTTGTTTAGATTTGTAATATCAAATTATTAACACAACCATGTGCATTTCACCTGGTAATAATGAGCCTAGGATAGTTTTATGCGGGGTGTGATATCACTGACTGATTTCTCCCCTAATATGTCAACGAGTGATCTCAGTAACGTATATGACAACTGATAAAGAAATACTTTTACCTGGACCAGGATATAAAAATGAAGATTATTTAATCAATTGAGGGGCATAGTGCAGACAGGATACAGACCTACAGCTGTAGCACTAAATAAGGCTTGGGGTACAAATCTGTAGTCACTGTTTGTGACTGCAGACTTGTGAATCTTCACAGTGTACACTGTGCTTGCTGTCAGGATTCTCGGTGCCAGGAGCAGGTGGTCATGTGACTGCAGGTATACGATTTGCATACTTCCAGCCACATTCCGGCCTTGCTCAATTTACTTGTGGTGAAATAAATTCCCAATCCTGTAATATTTAATAATTTTTTTTTATCAGGTAACATACATAGTTAGTAAGGCCGAAAAAAGACATTTGTCCATCCAGTTCAGCCTATATTCCATCATAATAAATACCCAGATCTACGTCCTTCTACAGAACCTAATAATTGTATGATACAATATTGTTCTGCTCCAGGAAGACATCCAGGCCTCTCTTGAACCCCTCGACTGAGTTCGCCATCACCACCTCCTCAGGCAAGCAATTCCAGATTCTCACTGCCCTAACAGTAAAGAATCCTCTTCTATGTTGGTGGAGAAACCTTCTCTCCTCCAGACGCAAAGAATGCCCCCTTGTGCCCGTCACCTTCCTTGGTATAAACAGATCCTCAGCGAGATATTTGTATTGTCCCCTTATATACTTATACATGGTTATTAGATCGCCCCTCAGTCGTCTTTTTTCTAGACTAAATAATCCTAATTTCGCTAATCTATCTGGGTATTGTAGTTCTCCCATCCCCTTTATTAATTTTGTTGCCCTCCTTTGTACTCTCTCTAGTTCCATTATATCCTTCCTGAGCACCGGTGCCCAAAACTGGACACAGTACTCCATGTGCGGTCTAACTAGGGATTTGTACAGAGGCAGTATAATGCTCTCATCATGTGTATCCAGACCTCTTTTAATGCACCCCATGATCCTGTTTGCCTTGGCAGCTGCTGCCTGGCACTGGCTGCTCCAGGTAAGTTTATCATTAACTAGGATCCCCAAGTCCTTCTCCCTGTCAGATTTACCCAGTGGTTTCCCGTTCAGTGTGTAATGGTGATATTGATTCCCTCTTCCCATGTGTATAACCTTACATTTATCATTGTTAAACCTCATCTGCCACCTTTCAGCCCAAGTTTCCAACTTATCCAGATCCATCTGTAGCAGAATACTATCTTCTCTTGTATTAACTGCTTTACATAGTTTTGTATCATCTGCAAATATCGATATTTTACTGTGTAAACCTTCTACCAGATCATTAATGAATATGTTGAAGAGAACAGGTCCCAATACTGACCCCTGCGGTACCCCACTGGTCACAGCGACCCAGTTAGAGACTATACCATTTATAACCACCCTCTGCTTTCTATCACTAAGCCAGTTACTAACCCATTTACACACATTTTCCCCCAGACCAAGCATTCTCATTTTGTGTACCAACCTCTTGTGCGGCACGGTATCAAACGCTTTGGAAAAATCGAGATATACCACGTCCAATGACTCACCGTGGTCCAGTCTATAGCTTACCTCTTCATAAAAACTGATTAGATTGGTTTGACAGGAGCGATTTCTCATAAACCCATGCTGATATGGAGTTAAACAGTTATTCTCATTGAGATAATCCAGAATAACATCCCTCAGAAACCCTTCAAATATTTTACCAACAATAGAGGTTAGACTTACTGGCCTATAATTTCCAGGTTCACTTTTAGAGCCCTTTTTGAATATTGGCACCACATTTGCTATGCGCCAGTCCTGCGGAACAGACCCTGTCGCTATAGAGTCACTAAAAATAAGAAATAATGGTTTATCTATTACATTACTTAGTTCTCTTAGTACTCGTGGGTGTATGCCATCCGGACCCGGAGATTTATCTATTTTAATCTTATTTAGCCGGTTTCGCACCTCTTCTTGGGTTAGATTGGTGACCCTTAATATAGGGTTTTCATTGTTTCTTGGGATTTCACCTAGCATTTCATTTTCCACCGTGAATACCGTGGAGAAGAAGGTGTTTAATATGTTAGCTTTTTCCTCGTCATCTACAACCATTCTTTCCTCACTATTTTTTAAGGGGCCTACATTTTCAGTTTTTATTCTTTTACTATTGATATAGTTGAAGAACAGTTTGGGATTAGTTTTACTCTCCTTAGCAATGTGCTTCTCTGTTTCCTTTTTGGCAGCTTTAATTAGTTTTTTAGATAAAGTATTTTTCTCCCTATAGTTTTTTAGAGCTTCAATGGTGCCATCCTGCTTTAGTAGTGCAAATGCTTTCTTTTTACTGTTAATTGCCTGTCTTACTTCTTTGTTTAGCCACATTGGGTTTTTCCTATTTCTAGTCCTTTTATTCCCACAAGGTATAAACCGCTTACACTGCCTATTTAGGATGTTCTTAAACATTTCCCATTTATTATCTGTATTCTCATTTCTGAGGATATTGTCCCAGTCTACCAGATTAAGGGCATCTCTAAGCTGTTCAAACTTTGCCTTCCTAAAGTTCAATGTTTTTGTGACTCCCTGACAAGTCCCCCTAGTGAAAGACAGGTGAAACTGCACAATATTGTGGTCGCTATTTCCTAAATGCCCAACCACCTGCAGATTTGTTATTCTGTCAGGTCTATTAGATAGTATTAGGTCTAAAAGTGCTGCTCCTCTGGTTGGATTCTGCACCAATTGTGAAAGATAATTTTTCTTGGTTATTAGTAGAAACCTGTTGCCTTTATGGGTTTCACAGGTTTCTGTTTCCCAGTTAATATCCGGGTAGTTAAAGTCCCCCATAACCAGGACCTCATTATGGGTTGCAGCTTCATCTATCTGCTTTAGAAGTAGACTTTCCATGCTTTCTGTTATATTTGGGGGTTTGTAACAGACCCCAATGAGAATTTTGTTACCATTTTTCCCTCCATGAATTTCAACCCATATGGACTCGACATCCTCATTCCCTTCGCTAATATCCTCCCTTAAAGTGGACTTTAGACAAGACTTTACATAGAGACAAACCCCTCCTCCTCTCCGATTTTTACGATCCTTTCTAAACAGACTGTAACCCTGTAAGTTAACTGCCCAGTCATAGCTTTCATCTAACCATGTCTCGGTTATTCCCACTATGTCAAAGTTACCTGTAGATATTTCTGCTTCTAGTTCTTCCATCTTGTTTGTCAGGCTTCTGGCGTTTGCGAGCATGCAGTTTAGAGGATTTTGTTTTGTTCCAATCTCCTCACTGTGGATTGTTTTAGAAATGTTCTTACCTCCCTTCTGAGTATGTTTTCCTGGGTCGTCTTTGTTCGAGTCTAATGTTTTTCTTCCCGTCCCCTCTTCTTCTAGTTTAACGCCCTCCTGATGAGTGTAGCGAGTCTTCTGGCGAATGTGTGTTTCCCAGGTTTGTTGAGGTGTAGTCCGTCTCTGGCGAGGAGTCCATCATACCAGTAATTCACACCGTGGTCCAGGAATCCAAATCCTTGTTGTCTGCACCATCGTCTTAGCCAGTTGTTTGCATCAAGGATCCTGTTCCATCTCCTGGTGCCATGCCCGTCTACTGGAAGGATAGAAGAAAAAACTACCTGTGCATCCAGTTCCTTTACTTTCTTCCCCAACTCTTCAAAGTCCTTGCAGATTGTCGGTAGGTCCTTCCTTGCCGTGTCATTGGTGCCAACATGTATCAGAAGAAATGGGTGGATGTCCTTGGAGCTGAAGAGCTTTGGTATCCTATCGGTCACATCCTTGATCATCGCACCTGGAAGGCAGCATACTTCTCTTGCAGTTATGTCCGGTCTGCAGATGGCTGCTTCGGTGCCTCTCAGTAGTGAGTCTCCCACCACCACCACTCTTCGTTGCTTCTTGGCTGTACTTTTTGCTGTCACTTGTTGCTGTGTGCCCTTTTCTTTTTTGCTTGCTGGTATTGCTTCATTCTTAGGTGTGCCATCTTCATCCTCTACAAAGATTTGATATCGGTTCTTCAGTTGTGTGGTTGGTGATTTCTCCATGGTCTTCTTGCTTCTTTTGGTCACATGCTTCCACTCATCTGCTTTTGGAGGTTCTCTGACACTTTTTGCACCTTCTGTGACCAGTAGAGATGCTTCTGTTCTGTCTAGAAAGTCTTCATTCTCTTTGATGAGTTTCAAAGTTGCTATTCTTTCTTCCAGACCCCGCACCTTTTCTTCTAAAAGGGCCACTAGTCTACACTTCTGACAGGTGAAATTGGATTCTTCTTCTGGTCGATCTGTGAACATGTAGCACATGCTGCAGCTCACCATGTAGGTTGTCACATCTGCCATGTTGCTCCTAGATCCTGCTGACTTGCTGTGTGTTTTCCTTCTTGTGTAATCTACTCAGCCAAGCTCTCTTGCAATAATGTCCTACAGGCAAAAATTCGCGCGCCGTAAGGCGCGCGGTTTGGTGATGCTTTCGAAGCAGCTGGTCCCGGCTGTACCCAACGATCTTCTAGCTTAGGGAGACTTCGCTTCTCCCAGAAGGCACCTGGAATATGCAAATTAGCCTCCTGAAGCTTGAATCCCTGGTTTGGTGATGCTTTCGAAGCAGCTGGTCCCGGCTGTACCCAACGATCTTCTAGCTTAGGGAGACTTCGCTTCTCCCAGAAGGCACCTGGAATATGCAAATTAGCCTCCTGAAGCTTGAATCCCTGGTTTGGTGATGCTTTCGAAGCAGCTGGTCCCGGCTGTACCCAACGATCTTCTAGCTTAGGGAGACTTCGCTTCTCCCAGAAGGCACCTGGAATATGCAAATTAGCCTCCTGAAGCTTGAATCCCTGGTTTGGTGATGCTTTCGAAGCAGCTGGTCCCGGCTGTACCCAACGATCTTCTAGCTTAGGGAGACTTCGCTTCTCCCAGAAGGCACCTGGAATATGCAAATTAGCCTCCTGAAGCTTGAATCCCTGGTTTGGTGATGCTTTCGAAGCAGCTGGTCCCGGCTGTACCCAACGATCTTCTAGCTTAGGGAGACTTCGCTTCTCCCAGAAGGCACCTGGAATATGCAAATTAGCCTCCTGAAGCTTGAATCCCTGGTTTGGTGATGCTTTCGAAGCAGCTGGTCCCAGCTGTACCCAACGATCTTCTAGCTTAGGGAGACTTCGCTTCTCCCAGAAGGCACCTGGAATATGCAAATTAGCCTCCTGAAGCTTGAATCCCTGGTTTGGTGATGCTTTCGAAGCAGCTGGTCCCGGCTGTACCCAACGATCTTCTAGCTTAGGGAGACTTCGCTTCTCCCAGAAGGCACCTGGAATATGCAAATTAGCCTCCTGAAGCTTGAATCCCTGGTTTGGTGATGCTTTCGAAGCAGCTGGTCCCGGCTGTACCCAACGATCTTCTAGCTTAGGGAGACTTCGCTTCTCCCAGAAGGCACCTGGAATATGCAAATTAGCCTACTGAAGCTTGAATCCCTGGTTTGGTGATGCTTTCGAAGCAGCTGGTCCCGGCTGTACCCAACGATCTTCTAGCTTAGGGAGACTTCGCTTCTCCCCGAAGGCACCTGGAATATGCAAATTAGCCTCCTGAAGCTTGAATCCCTGGTTTGGTGATGCTTTCGAAGCAGCTGGTCCCGGCTGTACCCAACGATCTTCTAGCTTAGGGAGACTTCGCTTCTCCCAGAAGGCACCTGGAATATGCAAATTAGCCTCCTGAAGCTTGAATCCCTGGTTTGGTGATGCTTTCGAAGCAGCTGGTCCCGGCTGTACCCAACGATCTTCTAGCTTAGGGAGACTTCGCTTCTCCCAGAAGGCACCTGGAATATGCAAATTAGCCTCCTGAAGCTTGAATCCCTGGTTTGGTGATGCTTTCGAAGCAGCTGGTCCCGGCTGTACCCAACGATCTTCTAGCTTAGGGAGACTTCGCTTCTCCCAGAAGGCACCTGGAATATGCAAATTAGCCTACTGAAGCTTGAATCCCTGGTTTGGTGATGCTTTCGAAGCAGCTGGTCCCGGCTGTACCCAACGATCTTCTAGCTTAGGGAGACTTCGCTTCTCCCCGAAGGCACCTGGAATATGCAAATTAGCCTCCTGAAGCTTGAATCCCTGGTTTGGTGATGCTTTCGAAGCAGCTGGTCCCGGCTGTACCCAACGATCTTCTAGCTTAGGGAGACTTCGCTTCTCCCAGAAGGCACCTGGAATATGCAAATTAGCCTCCTGAAGCTTGAATCCCTGGTTTGGTGATGCTTTCGAAGCAGCTGGTCCCGGCTGTACCCAACGATCTTCTAGCTTAGGGAGACTTCGCTTCTCCCAGAAGGCACCTGGAATATGCAAATTAGCCTCCTGAAGCTTGAATCCCTGGTTTGGTGATGCTTTCGAAGCAGCTGGTCCCGGCTGTACCCAACGATCTTTTAGCTTAGGGAGACTTCGCTTCTCCCAGAAGGCACCTGGAATATGCAAATTAGCCTCCTGAAGCTTGAATCCCTGGAGGTAGAGCTCCGTTTTTCGGAAGAAGGGCTAGAAGACCCTGCATAGACATAGACTAAAAAGATAACATTCTGGCTTACTGAAGCCACCACTAGTGGGAGCCTAAGAGCTTACTGTGTACAGTTAATACATTGACCTCAATTATGCAAGCTCCAAAGCTAAGCATAATGTGGTTTAATGCTATGTCTGTGCAGTTGTTAAAGAGCTGTGTATCAAAACAACAATACCTCACCTGCAAGAAATATGTATTAAGTAATTAATCAGCACATCATTTTTTACCGAACCATAACCTGATCTTATGGTAAAAGGTAGACAAACTAAGCATGATAAGTACCAATGATAAATACCAACACATATATAGTTCGGCTTAAGAAATGTGTAAAAAACTGTAGCTTGTTCGTAAAATGTAAGGTACATTGTTTCAGGACTAGACCAGAGTGCTATTTGTTTCCCTTAACCCCTGTGACATACATTTTAGTCACAGGTAATATGAGAGATGTATGGAGCAGGCTCAGGAGCTGAGCCATCACCATACACCAAACAGCAGGCATCTGCCTCTAATCACATCGACCACACCTCACTCAGAAACTGACGAGACCCGGAGAATCATATTGTCAGGTCCATTTTCTCACACACACTGAACATGGTAAAAACAAATCCAAAACTCAGTATTATTATTATTATTATACATTTTTATATATATATAATATATATATATATATATATATATATATATATATATATATATATATCAGTAGCAGAATTGTGGTGATTTTTCACTATTTGACCCCACCTGGATTTTTTGTTCTCATTTTTTCATTATGTTATATGTAAAATGAATGAAGTATTTTAAAACGACAATTTGTACCTTAAAGAAATAAGCCCTCCTACAGCTATGTTGCTGGAAAAAATTTTAAATTGGTTTAAAAAAAAAACAAGAGGAATTAAACAAAAGAAAAACCTAAAATCACTAGGTCTTCAATGGGGTAATACATAGAATGTTTATTACAGAAAATACTTTCCTCCATGCTGTAGGTGCACCTTAGACGTACCGTGAAGTGTAAATGAATAAATACTGCTGTGACTATGGGGTGTGCATAGAAACATTTGATTTATGTTCCTGTTCTGGAATATGCTAATTTAGTATAGTTTCTGCTTCTCATGTTGTGCTATTGCCACGTACCATATGGACCTAGATTATTCCATTTTATGATGCCGGTATAAAAAAAAGAGACAGTTTGCAATCTGTGTGCAAGACTAACTAATATATTTAATCAGTGTTTTCTGGTTTCAGGCAATATATATTATTCTTTGTATTTTTTCCAATATACTTTCTGCATTAATTCAGAACTTTCAGGATGTCAGCTTCATTATTTCCTCTGACATTCTAAACTCTTTTCAAATCATGTGATGTACACATGCACTATATGGACAAAGGGATTGGGATACATATTATACCCACAGGAGCTTTTAGGAAATCTCATTATAAGTCCAAATGCATTAATTTGGAACATCACTTTTGCAACTTGCACTATTTGGCTGGAGTCACACTAGAGAGAAATACAGACGAGTGCTATGTAAGAAAAAATTGCATAGCCCTCGGACCAATGTTAATCTATGGGCAGCTCCCATCATCTGTTTTTTTCTCGGCCGTATTATACGTGCGAGTCAAATCGCAGCATGCTGCGATTTGCACTGTATATTGGTCGAGATTCGCCAATGAAAGTCTATGGGTGCAAGAAAAACTCGCACACCACACGGATCATCAATGTGACTTATGAGAAATACGCACTCGGGTCCTTTGAAAAGCCGGCAATTCAGTGCGGTGTAATGTAAAATCACACTGACAGCTTACAATAGAATAGATAGAATAGCTATATACACCTAGTATAGGTGTATACATATACTGCTCAAAAAATAAAGGGAATACTAGCATTAGCACCGCTCCCGGTTGTAAACTATATATCCCCCAAATATGGATTACGCCGTCGGACTAAACGCCGGACAGGTATGGGTATATTGTTGTTTTTTTATTTTTTATTTATTACAGGAGATAGAGGACATCGTTTGGTTTGTCAGAAGAAAAAAGATGGCAAAATTACGTGTTCTTTCATTTCAATAAAATACTTTATTCTGCATGTGTGTGTGCGTTTTTTAACCCTTTACAAGCTTTAGGATTAGTAATTGATAGATGTCTTATTGACACCTCTCCATTACTAAGCCAGGCTTAATGTCACCTTACAATACAAAGGTGACATTAATCCCTTATTACCCTATATGCCACCTCTACAGGGCAGTGGGAAGAGAGAGGCTAAGGCTACTTTCACACTAGCGTTAACTGCAATCCGCCACAATGCGTCGTTTTGCAGAAAAAACGCATCCTGCAAAAGTGCTTGCAGGATGCGTTCTTTCCCCATAGACTTGTATTGACGACACATTGCGACGGATTGCCACACGTCGCATCCGTTGTGCGACGGATGCATCATGCTTCTGCGGACCGTCGGGAGCAAAAAATGCTACATGTAACGTTTTTTGCTCCTGACGGACCGCTTTTTCCGACCGCGCATGCGCGGCCGAAACTCCACCCCCACCTCCCCGCACCTTACAATGGGGCAGCGGATGCGCCGGAGAAATGCATCCGCTGCCTCCGTTGTGCAATGCGTTAAACGCTAACGTCGGAATCTCTCCCCGACGCATTGCGACGGGGAGATTCCGACGCTAGTGTGAAAGTAGCCTAAGTGCTGGAATTGGCGCGACTTGCTGAGGTGGCTGGGGGCAGATGTTTTTAGCCAGGGGGGCCAATAACCATGGTCCCTCTCTAGGCTATTAATATCTGTCCTCAGTCACTGGCTTTCCCTCTCTGATGCAGAAAATTGCGTGGGATCCCACACCAGGTTCTTCAGTGAATACATTCTTTTATTAAATGCATACAGGTCCCAAATTTTACACACACATACTTCTAACAGTATTAGACACTGATATATATATATATATAAATTTAATTGTCCTGCAATGGTTTACTGTATGTAAACCATGTCTCCTATCCTGTCGGCTTCTGCAATGATTGTACAGAAGCCGACAAATGAATAATCGGCTATTCTGCTATCTATCTCTCTATAATATATATATATATATATATATATATATATATATATATATATATACTAGCTATTGAACCTGTTCTACTCCCGGGTGGCGAACATTTATATTGGTATATGGTCTCCATCCTGTCATGTGCTGCTCCATCCTGCGCCCCCATCCTGTCATGTGCTGCTCCATCCTGCACCCCCATCCTGTCATGAGCTGCTCCATCCTGCGCCCCCATCCTGCACCCCCATTCTGACATGAGCTGCTCCCATCCTGCGCCTCCATTCTGACATGTGCTGCACCCATCCTGCGCCTCCATTCTGACATGTGCTGCACCCATCCTGCGCCCCCATCCTGTCATGTGCTGCTCCTATCCTGCGCCCCCATCCTGTCATGTGCTGCTCCCATCCTGCGCCCCCTTTCTGTCATGTGCTGCTCCCATCCTGCGCCCCCGTTCTGTCATGTGCTGCTGCCATCCTGCACCCCTGTTCTGTCATGTGCTGCCCTATTCTGTCATGTGCTGCTCCCATCCTGCGCCCCCGTTCTGTCATGTGCTGCTCCCATCCTGCGCCCCCATTCTGTAATTTGCTGCTCCCATCCATATGCCCCATACGCTGCTCCATAAAGGTTTATGGCCCCCATAAGATGCTTCATAGTATATGCCCCCGTACACTGCTCCATAAAGGTTTATGGCCCACATAGTAACATAGTAACATAGTAACATAGTTAGTAAGGCCAAAAAAAGACATTTGTCCATCCAGTTCAGCCTATATTCCATCATAATAAATCCCCAGATCTACATCTTTCTACAGAACCTAATAATTGTATGATACACATAACATGCTCCATAGTATTATATGCCCCGTACACTGCTCCATAAAGGTTTATGGCCCCCATAACATGCTCCATGGTATTATATGCCCCGTACACTGCTCCATTATGGTTGATGGCCCCATAAGATGCTCCATGGTATTATATGCCCCCGTACACTGCTCCATTATGGTTGATGGCCCCATAAGATGCTCCATGGTATTATATGCCCCCATACACTGCTCCATTATGGTTGATGGCCCCATAAGATGCTCCATGGTATTATATGCCCCCATACACTGCTCCATTATGGTTGATGGCCCCATAGGATGCTCCATGGTATTATATGCCCCCGTACACTGCTCCATTATGGTTGATGGCCCCCATAAGATGCTCCATGGTATTATATGCCCCCGTACACTGCTCCATTATGGTTGATGGCCCTATAAGATGCTCCATGGTATTATATGCCCCCGTACACTGCTCCATTATGGTTGATGGCCCCCATAAGTTGCTCCATGGTATTATATACCCCCGTACACTGCTCCATTATGGTTGATGGCCCCATAAGATGCTCCATGGTATTATATGCCCCGTATGCTGCTGCGATATATAAAACAAAAAAAAATACCATACTCACCTATCGTCGCTGGGCGCCGAGTGCTGGGGGGCCTGAGCAGGCGGGGACACCGGCGTGCTGTGGGGGTCAGGTGCCGGAGTCGCCGCTCACTCAGGCCCCCGACACTTGCTATATTCACCTGTCTGTCCCGTTCCAGCGCTGCGCGCCACTCCGTGTTCCGGCTCTTCTGGCTGTGACTGTTGCCCAGCCACATAGTATATTGCCCAGCGACGTAGTATAATGCCCAGCCACGTAGTATATTGCCCAGCCACGTAGTATATTGCCCAGTGACGTAGTATATTGCCCAGTGACGTAATATATTGGCCAGCCACGTAGTATATTGCCCAGTGATGTAGTATATTGCGCAGCCACGTAGTATATTGCCCAGTCACATAGTATATTGCCCAGTTACATAGTATATTGTGCAGCCACGTAGTATATTGCCCAGCGACGTAGTATATTGCCCAGCCACGTAGTATATTGCCCAGCCACGTAGTATATTGCCCAGTGACGTAGTATATTGCCCAGTGACGTAATATATTGGCCAGCCACGTAGTATATTGCCCAGTGATGTAGTATATTGCGCAGCCACGTAGTATATTGCCCAGTCACATAGTATATTGCCCAGTTACATAGTATATTGTGCAGCCACGTAGTATATTGCCCAGCGACGTAGTATATTGCCCAGCCACGTAGTATATTGCCCAGCCACGTAGTATATTGCCCAGTGACGTAGTATATTGCCCAGTGACGTAATATATTGGCCAGCCACGTAGTATATTGCCCAGTGATGTAGTATATTGCGCAGCCACGTAGTATATTGCCCAGTCACATAGTATATTGCCCAGTTACATAGTATATTGTGCAGCCACGTAGTATATTGCCCAGTGACGTAGTATATTGCACAGAGCCACGTAGTGTATTGCCCAGTGACGTAGTATATTGCCCAGCCACGTAGTATATTGCACAGCGAAGTAGTATACAGCACAGAGCCACGTAGTATATTGGCCAGTCACGTAGTATATTGCCCAGCTACGTAGTATATTGTCCAGCCAGGTTTGTCACAGGTGAAAAAATAAAAAATAAACATATACTCACCTTTGCGAGGGAACCCTTGTAGTCCACGGCAGGTTCCGGTCCCAGGGTTGGTATTAACGCAGGACCTGTGATGATGTCGCGGTCACATGACCGTGACGTCATGGCAGGTCCTTCTGCCACCGGAACCTGCAACGGAAGATGGCGGCCGGCGCGAGTTGCAATGGAGGGTGAGTATAGCAGGTTTTTTTTTTTTTAATTATTATTTTTAACATTACATTTTTTACTATTGATGCCACATAGGCAGCATCAATAGTAAAAAGTTGGGGACACACAGGGTTAATAGCGGCGGTAACGGAGTGCGTTACTCGCGGCATAACGCGGTCCATTACCGCCGGCATTAACCCTGTGTTAGCGGTGACCGGAGGGGAGTATGCAGGCGACAGGCACTGACTGCGGGGAGTAAGGAGCGGCCATTTTCTTCCGGACTGTGCCCATCGCTGATTGGTCGCGGCAGCCATGACAGGCAGCTGGCGTGACCAATCAGCGAATGAATAACTGTGACAGAAGGACAGACAGACAGACGGAAGTGACCCTTAGACAATTATATAGTAGATATATATATAATATTTATATATATACAGTGGGGCAAAAAAGTATTTAGTCAGTCAGCAATAGTGCAAGTTCCACCACTTAAAAAGATGAGAGGCGTCTGTAATTTACATCATAGGTAGACCTCAACTATGGGAGACAAACTGAGGAAAAAAAATACAGAAAATCACATTGTCTGTTTTTTTAACAATTTATTTGCATATTATGGTGGAAAATAAGTATTTGGTCAGAAACAAACAATCAAGATTTCTGGCTCTCACAGACCTGTAACTTCTTCTTTAAGAGTCTCCTCTTTCCTCCACTCATTACCTGTAGTAATGGCACCTGTTTAAACTTGTTATCAGTATAAAAAGACACCTGTGCACACCCTCAAACAGTCTGACTCTAAACTCCACTATGGTGAAGACCAAAGAGCTGTCAAACGACACCAGAAACAAAATTGTAGCCCTGCACCAGGCTGGGAAGACTGAATCTGCAATAGCCAACCAGCTTGGAGTGAAGAAATCAACAGTGGGAGCAATAATTAGAAAATGAAAGACATACAAGACCACTGATAATCTCCCTCGATCTGGGGCTCCACGCAAAATTCCACCCCGTGGGGTCAGAATGATCACAAGAACGGTGAGCAAAAATCCCAGAACCACGCGGGGGGACCTAGTGAATGAACTGCAGAGAGCTGGGACCAATGTAACAAGGCCTACCATAAGTAACACACTACGCCACCATGGACTCAGATCCTGCAGTGCCAGACGTGTCCCACTGCTTAAGCCAGTACATGTCAGGGCCCATCTGAAGTTTGCTAGAGAGCATTTGGATGTTCCAGAGGAGTTTTGGGAGAATGTCCTATGGTCTGATGAAACCAAACTGGAACTGTTTGGTAGAAACACAACTTGTCGTGTTTGGAGGAAAAAGAATACTGAGTTGCATCCATCAAACACCATACCTACTGTAAAGCATGGTGGTGGAAACATCATGCTTTGGGGCTGTTTCTCTGGAAAGGGGCCAGGATGACTGATCCGGGTACATGAAAGAATGAATGGGGCCATGTATCATGAGATTTTGAGTGCAAACCTCCTTCCATCAGCAAGGGCATTGAAGATGAAACGTGGCTGGGTCTTTCAACATGACAATGATCCAAAGCACACCGCCAGGGCAACGAAGGAGTGGCTTCGTAAGAAGCATTTCAAGGTCCTGGAGTGGCCTAGCCAGTCTACAGATCTCAACCCTATAGAAAACCTTTGGAGGGAGTTGAAAGTCTGTGTTGCCAAGCGAAAAGCCAAAAACATCACTGCTCTAGAGGAGATCTGCATGGAGGAATGGGCCAACATAGCAACAACAGTGTGTGGCAACCTTGTGAAGACTTTCAGAAAATGTTTGACCTTTGTCATTGCCAACAAAGGATATATTACAAAGTATTGAGATGAAATTTTGTTTCTGACCAAATACTTATTTTCCACCATAATATGCAAATAAATTGTTAAAAAAACAGACAATGTGATTTTCTGGATTTTTTTTTCTCAGTTTGTCTCCCATAGTTGAGGTCTACCTATGATGTAAATTACAGACGCCTCTCATCTTTTTAAGTGGTGGAACTTGCACTATTGCTGACTGACTAAATACTTTTTTGCCCCACTGTATATATATATATATATATATATAGAATAGATGGAATAGAGAAGCAGAATAGATTTATAAATAGATAGCTAGATTACTGTATTTTTCAGACTGTAAGGTGCACTTTTTTTCCCCAATATTTGAGAGGAACATGTCTTAAAGTCTGAATGCAGGCTTACCGGGGAGTTGTGGTGGTGGTAGAGCAGGGTCCCTTCATCAGCAAGCCGGTGGCGGCAGAGGTGTAGCGATGCTGTGGGCCCCATGTTGGCAGCGAGCAGAGCTGAGTGTATCATTGCTTTCCCGTCTGCCATTTTCCTGTAGTCATGGTACGCTGGCAGCAGCGCTTGCACAGATTGGGATCTCGGCCCACAGGGGTGTGATAACATGCAAAGAGGGACAACTAATCTGGGGAATCTAATGCCCCACTAACAAAGGCCTAATTAGCATATCAAAAACTAAGGATAGAAAAAAATTTTTAAACATGCATGTAAGTGAATAACATTATACAGCGCTGGTTAGGCAGGGAATTTAGTCACACATATGTGAATGCTGCTGAGTTAGATGGCATGGGGGATCTGACAGGTTCTTTTTCAGCTATCCTTTATACTTCTGTTTACCTGGGAGGATCTGTTACCAGCTCTTAATGCAAAAGTACATCCACATTTACAACTAATTTAAGAATATTTGTTAATATGCAGAGGCATAGATAGTCCTCATTTTCCAGTAATCTGTAGTCTTAAGCACTATGGGGGCAGTAATGTGGGAAACAGCGGGTTGGCACCCGACACAGTTCTCCAGCTCTCAATCAGGAAAAGTCCCTATCCATTCAGCACAGGTATAGAAATAACGCAGAATGAAGAAACAGAGCTAAAATATGCAGATGGCTGATCCTGATTTTTGACATGATTTCAGTCAAAATTCTTGTTCAATTCTGTATAAACAAAATTCTTAAACTATTTCATTAAAAAAGTGACGTGTATTTTTTTTTACTTCAATATAGACATGGCTAAATAATATCATATTTTTTCACAAATTTAATTACTGGATGCAGCAGTGTTTTGGGGACAAATAAAAGTAAGCCAACCAAGAAATTGCAAGAATGGTGTCTGACTTCTATCAAGATGTTCCATATGTATCATACATTATGCACTACTGTGATAGGTTTGCGCCATCATCCGACTGCCTGGATTAGGCTTAGGCTGTCTAGCGATAAGATCGCATTAGTAAATGTAGGCCAATATTTCTGGCTTCATTACATCTAGACGACATCGAGAGCGGTATCAAGAGAAAATAGGAATTTTTTTACCTAATATTAAAGGGCTGCCCTGGTGCCACACACTTCCGCATCTGGGAGTGAGTGGTATAGCTTGCAGGAACCGTATACAAGTCTTATTTTAAAGAAAAGGACAGGTACTCTGCCCCTGAAGACAGTGTTGAATTGTAAAAATAGTATTCTGCAGTTTTACTGCGTTTTATTAGCCATGTAAAATGTGTACTGTATATTGTGGCTGTTAGTAATGTAAGTAATGTATAGATAGTAAGTACTGATGCTGCTGTGTGAATAATGTAAGGGTAATGCCTACTGTTAGTAACATGCACTCAGGTGTAGGGAAAGTATAGGATACAGTTTAATGCTTAGGTTAAAGATAGATAGTGACAGTAGATGCAATAGGGAAAGATACAGTTAAATATTTGGTACTAGCCTAGAATTGGGAGGGGGTTAGGGTAAGTAAAAAACAGAACTACTTCTTAGTTTAGTCAGTAAGTGAAAATGATAGTGAAAGTGTTGAAGGAAAGGTCAAGGTGCAGTGGACTGAAGCATGGTGTGGACAAAACATTCTGGTGGTATGAGGTCTTAGAAAACTCCTAATGAGCATTCCTGAGTCCAGAGCTCAAGGCTCAAGTTGGGAGCAATGGAGAGCACCAACTACCCTCCTGTACAGAGAAAGATGGATGTGGAATTGCATGAGGCAAATGTAGCGGATCTGAGGAATACCGCAGTGCTGACCGGGGAATCCCTAGGGCTAACTGGACCTGTAAAAGTAGGGATAGTCCAAGGTGAATGTAAGAAAATGATTGAAATGTAATGTGTGAATGAAGCAAGTGCCGGAGGGTGCTGTACTTGATACATCGTGTTAAAGACTGATGTAATTGAACTGTCCAGTAAAGTTGAACTTGTTAAAACGAACTGGGTGCCCCCTGATATGTGTGCGCCTGGTCCTGAAACTGAGGACGTAGAGACAGCAGAGGCCTCCGGCCTACAAGTGAACACATAGTAACATAGTAACATAGTTAGTAAGGCCGAAAAAAGACATTTGTCCATCCAGTTCAGCCTATATTCCATCATAATAAATCCCCAGATCTACGTCCTTCTACAGAACCTAATAATTGTATGATACAACATTGTTCTGCTCCAGGAAGACATCCAGGCCTCTCTTGAACCCCTCGACTGAGTTCGCCATCACCACCTCCTCAGGCAAGCAATTCCAGATTCTCACTGCCCTAACAGTAAAGAATCCTCTTCTATGTTGGTGGAAAAACCTTCTCTCCTCCAGACGCAAAGAATGCCCCCTTGTGCCCGTCACCTTCCTTGGTATAAACAGATCCTCAGCAAGATATTTGTATTGTCCCCTTATATACTTATACATGGTTATTAGATCGCCCCTCAGTCGTTTTTTTTCTAGACTAAATAATCCTAATTTCGCTAATCTATCTGGGTATTGTAGTTCTCCCATCCCCTTTATTAATTTTGTTGCCCTCCTTTGTACTCTCTCTAGTTCCATTATATCCTTCCTGAGCACCGGTGCCCAAAACTGGACACAGTACTCCTTGTGCGGTCTAACTAGGGATTTGTACAGAGGCAGTATAATGCTCTCATCATGTGTATCCAGACCTCTTTTAATGCACCCCATGATCCTGTTTGCCTTGGCAGCTGCTGCCTGGCACTGGCTGCTCCAGGTAAGTTTATCATTAACTAGGATCCCCAAGTCCTTCTCCCTGTCAGATTTACCCAGTGGTTTCCCATTCAGTGTGTAATGGTGATATTGATTCCTTCTTCCCATGTGTATAACCTTACATTTATCATTGTTAAACCTCATCTGCCACCTTTCAGCCCAAGTTTCCAACTTATCCAGATCCATGTGTAGCGGAATACTATCTTCTCTTGTATTAACTGCTTTACATAGTTTTGTATCATCTGCAAATATTGATATTTTACTGTGTAAACCTTCTACCAGATCATTAATGAATATGTTGAAGAGAACAGGTCCCAATACTGACCCCTGCGGTACCCCACTGGTCACAGCGACCCAGTTAGAGACTATACCATTTATAACCACCCTTTATAACACAATGCAATGTACAGAGAACACTCCTGGACTGGGACTCGATTTGTTTGCAAAGTGCCATTTGCCTAGCGCAGTCACAGGTCAGTATTCAGATCTCTTGCATACTTCCGCTAATGTCATGCTTGGATGCTCCACGAATCTCTGCAGCATCCAAACTCTCCTTCTCTCCAACTGAGTATGCAATGAATGACTTTTATTTTACTAATGTACTTTCATTAATGGCCTAAGGCCGGTTTCACACTAGCGTTTGTGTACGCAACATGTTGCGTTCGGCGAGCACATCAAAACGCCGCACGGGGACGCATCCACATACAACGCATGACCACGCATGTCCATGCGTACACAATGTTAAAGATAGGTACGCAGGACAGATGCGGATGTATGCGGATCTGAAGGTAAGTAGTATGCAGCCCTATGCAGTGTACACAAACGCTAGTGTGAAACCGGCCTTAGGCCATTAATGAAAATACATTAGTAAAATGAAAGCAAAGGGATGATGGATCTGTAAGAAGCTCTTCAGAGTGCTGGAGAACCCCTTTAAGTCTACTCATAGACAATAGATTGTTTTCTAAGATAATTTGCTGTTTATAAGGCTGTCACACACGCTTCATTATCTGTTTCTGAAATATGTTGTTTACCCTCAACTATCATTTTAATATGACACTACATGCATTTTTTGGCAAAGTAATGGAGTAAAGATAGCTAGACAACAAGTGCACCCAGCGTCTAACTTGTTCCTATGTTATTAATGCTGGATAAATCAGGGAAATGATATTAGAGCTGTTCGAGAACACTTGCAATTAGCAATGCAGCAATACTCGAGTTGTAAAAATCACCATGACAAGTGTTATCACACAGCTGCTTCTCTCGTTCTCAGTCTGTGTATCCAACTCCCACATAGTGCATTATATAAGCGAGATCAGAAAGTAAGCATGTGGGAGTAGTGCATAAATTAACAAGTGTACTTGTGCTAATCCAAAATGCTCTGTCCTTGCCATTATAAACACTAGAGGAGATGGCAGCAAAATTGTAAGTTATCAAGAACAAAAAAAAATGCCAGCTTCTGCCACTAACGATGTATCCCCAATGTACTGCTGTAATATTATACTTGCTAGGGTTACACTGATTTATTTTACATTCTAGTTGGCAGATATTTGGCAGTATTGCTGGTTTGACTCTCCAGCTATTACAAGAGATCAACTACCGGTATACTGGGGGGTTTCATTTCATAATAATAACTGGAGAGCGACATGCAGACCCGTGCCCTAGACCAGTCGTGGGCAATTAATTTTCCCAAAGGGCCACATGAGAGACTGTGACTGTTGTGGAGGCCGAACCAATAGGCTGAAATTATTTCTGCTCAATATTAACATTAACATATTAATTATTTTAGATTTATCTTGTATCACTTAATATTGAGCAGAAATAAGTATGCCAACATCCTCCTATAAACTGTATGAGCCCACACAAAGCCCCTCATATAACGTATGAGCCCACACACAGCCCCTTATATACTGTAACAGCCCACACATAGCCTCCTGTATTCAGTTTGAGCCCACACATAGCCTCCTGTATTCAGTTTGAGCCCCCACATAGCCTCCTGTATGCAGTTTGAGCCCCCACATAGCCTCCTGTATGCAGTATGAGCCCCCACATAGCCTCCTGTATGCAGTATGAGCCCCCACACAGCCTCCTGTATGCAGTATGAGCCCCCACACAGCCTCCTGTATGCAGTATGAGCCCCCACATAGCCTACTGTATGCAGTATGAGCCCCCACATAGCCTCCTGTATGCAGTATGAGCCCTCACATAACCTCCTATTTACATGAGCCCCACATAATCTCTTATATACAGCATGTGCCACCACATAGTCTCCTATATACATGCAAATATCCCAACACATATTTAGCTTGTTCCTGTTCCTCCTGGTGCTCTGCCTCTGCTCTTTTCGATGCCCTGACTCTCTGCACTGTGCAGTGCACAGCTGATGTTATGAAATGATGTCATCACTTCTGCTGTCTCACAGACTAATTGGTGGAAGAAGGGGCCGGCAGCACCATCCTTCACCAATGTATTCACCTCTGTCTGCATCCTTAAGGTGCGGAGAATGGTGACAGCAGGCGGTGCTGACGGATGGACGTCAGGTGGGGGACAGAATGGTGCACCCCAAAGGCCACTGTTTCAGACCCTTGGCACTTTGCTCAGGTCTGCCCTAGACACATGGTGTATATATATAGTACATATTTGTATATATGTGGTAACCTCGTGTGGTATACGGCAGAGGGTTGTACTCCTGGCAGTTATATAATGTGCCTCACGGTGGCCAAGCCTTCTGTCACAATGAGCCTCTTTCCCTCTCCAATTACACAACGTTTCACGATATATATAAAGGTACAAGGGATATAACAGTGAGGGATAGTCCGTCGCTGCGCAGGATGCATATCAGACCGTTTGAGACGGGCTCCTGCACATAGGGCTGATCTTGCAGACAGTGAGCCCTCGCGGGCAGGGTCCACTCTCCTCCTGTACCAGTCATGACTTGCATTGTTCATGATTATTGTACTTGTTTTTTATTATGTATACTCCTCCTCACATGTAAAGCGCCATGGAATAAATGGAGCGATAATTAATAAATAATAATAATGGTGAATCCCACATCTGCACACATCAGAATGGGTAATGTAGAGAATAATGGCACAGTAGCTGCCTCTGAAAGTAGAGGATGATGGTTGTGATAGTGGTTTGTGCGACTAAGCTCCAATGATGAAGAAGCAGCATGACCTTAAACAGAGAAGTCTCTTTACTAATGATAATGGGGGCAAGTAATCATTTACAAACAGTGGGGAATTTCTGTTCAGATTTACACTCTCAGTTGAAGATTGACTTACACCTGCAGAGAAGCAGATCTCTGTGGGATACTTGTTTTATCGAATCGTGTTTTCCTTCCTTAGGGCTGAGGTATACTCCTGCCCTGAGATATTTTTTTACTCTTAGAGGTGCAATAGGAATTTTCCTAATACGAAGGCTGTCAGCTCCCGTTATTTTATTATTCCATATTAGGCCCAATAGTCAGGGGAAGGAAGCTCCTTCTCTTATAAAATGGCTTCCACAATCTCAATTTGCAGAACTGAGATTCTGGTTTGACTTTTATCCTAAGTCATGTGACAAAGATCATTAAAGGGTCAATATTAGGATTGCTACTTCCAATAGGTGGCACTAGAGTTGTAGTCCTCTTCCTCTCTAAGGAGACCATTTCCATATTTAATGTTCCAGAGGAGCATTGCACGATTTATAAGCCTTCTTATCTTGGCATGTCATTCTCCATAAGGAGAAACGTTACACCTTAGGCTCCATTCTCACATCCCATTTGAATTACATATGCTATCTATTTTTCTTAATGGCTAGCACACAGAGCCCTAAATGACGGATATGTCTAGGTTTGGTCCTATTTGCGGTCCAAGCTCATTCATTCATGTTAATGTGACCATAAGAAAAAGACATTGCATGGATGCCATCTATGTTGCATCAGGTAGCTAGCCATATTACACTGAGTGGTTTGCAAGGAGAAATTTTGGAAACTTCCATCTGTGGGTTTTTTTCATTAGAGAAAAATGGATGGTAAAAACAGACACATGGACCAAAAGCTTATGAAATTGGATCCAATCCAGATTTTTTTTTTGTATATGGGAAAATAAAATCAGACACTGGGACTTAAGGTACCGTCACACATAGCGACGCTGCAGCGATACCGACAACGATCCGGATCGCTGCAGCGTCGCTGTTTGGTCGCTGGAGAGCTGTCACACAGACAGCTCTCCAGCGACCAACGATCCCGAGGTCCCCGGTAACCAGGGTAAACATCGGGTAACTAAGCGCAGGGCCGCGCTTAGTAACCCGATGTTTACCCTGGTTACCATCCTAAAAAGTAAAAAAACAAACGCTACATACTTACCTTCCGCTGTCTGTCCTCGGCGCTCTGCTTCTCTGGTCTGGCTGTGAGCGCCGGGCAGCCAGAAAGCAGAGCGGTGACGTCACCGCTCTGCTTTCCGGCTGACCGACGCTCACAGCCAGAGCAGGAGGAGAGCAGAGCGCAGCGCTGGAGGACAGACGGCTGTAGGTAAGTATGTACTGTTTGTTTTTTTACTTTTAGGATGGTAACCAGGGTAAACATCGGGTTACTAAGCGCGGCCCTGCGCTTAGTTACCCGATGTTTACCCTGGTTACCAGCAAAGACATCGCTGAATCGGTGTCACACACGCCGATTCAGCGATGTCTACGGGGAGTCCAGCGACCAAATAAAGTTCTGGACTTTCTTCCCCGACCAGCGATCTCCCAGCAGGGGCCTGATCGCTGCTGCCTGTCACACTGGACGATATCGCTAGCGAGGACGCTGCAACGTCACGGATCGCTAGCGATATCGTCTAGTGTGACAGTACCTTTAGCCCAACATTGTAGTCACACATCGGTTTATTTCATCCTTGTGCTCTCCGTTTTATATAACGGGCTCACTGACTCATAGGGTGTAATGGAACCATTCACCCATCCGTTTTTTTTAATGGATTTCTCTGGCCGTTCCATTAAACTCATGGTATATCCTATTCTCAATGGGTTTTGTAGATCAGACTCAGCCACTCAAGTCTATGGGGATCTGTCCAAAATGGATGAAAAATGGAAGACATTCTTTTTTTTATTCCTTTTAACTGATCCATTTCTGGGTGTTAATGGAAAAAAAAAGTTGTGTTTACCTGCTTTTTATAAATGCATGAGAAAAAAACTATGTGCAAAGGGTATGTAAATGGGATGCAAAATAGATGATGCATGGGAGAACAATAAGTTTTGCAATGTTGAAACAGAGATCGATGCGTGATTTCAGCCATTATATTTAGACTGTGAGGCACTCCCATTTCTTGATGAAGGATGAATCAGATTTGACACCAATGTTTTTGGCTGAACGTGAATGTTTTACTGATATTTATTTTTTTTGGCGTAGACTTTTACTTCAATAACACTTATTTGTCTGGATGGTCTGGTTGTTGGGGACTCAATGTAAGCCCTGATGTATACTAATTAAACTATTAATATTTCAGTTCATTTAACTTCTTTTGCTTCTCTTTATACTGTACATTCAAAAGTGCAACAAAAAGGGAAAAGATGCAGAAAACATATTTTTTTTATATTGGTTGGGTCTGGTTTGCACCATCTGTCTGACAGATGATTTACTATAAATCAAACCATAATCGTAACATCCATTTTTGACGCAAAGAGCATCAAATTTACTTATGTGAATTTTATTAAATTTAGCACATCTTTCTCTAGTGCTAATCAGTTTAATAATGGCGTATAACATGCTTGTCTTAGCAAATTTTCCCTTAATTATCCAGGACAGGACAAGCTTCATTTTGTTATGCTTTTGCTTATATAGCACCATCATATCCCGCAGCGCTTTACAGACATTATCGGCACTGTCCCCATTGGTGATGACAATCTAGAATCCCTATCAGTATGTCTTTGGAATGTGGGAGGAAACCGGAGAACCCGGAGGAAACCCACGCAAACACAGGGGGAACATACAAACTCCTTGCAGATGTTGTCCTTGGTGGGATTTGAACCCAGGACTCCAGCGCTGCAAAGTAGAATTTTATTGTCGCCTATTGTACCCTTTGAAACAAATGCCTAGTGTTTTTATTTATGCCCTGATTGATAAAGACTATAAAAACGTAATAAACGCTTTAATTGATTTTTTTCTTTTAATGGGGTAAAAAGTTAAAGTGTCACGTCATTGTCAGATGGGGAATTTCATCAATTAATATATCAAGAAATGAATCTAAGTGGAAACAATTGTGTAAAAAGAATTTTATGGGATTTACATGAATACCATGTTATCACAGTTAATACTCAATGCAAATTAATCAGAGTGCTAAAGTAATACAATAGCCTGATATATTCAATAGCTGGAAACAGCAATTTCCTAATCAAATTCACGTGACAAAAGGCTATACTGAAAATGCAAATGTATAAAATAACAAATATATTTCCAAGCTGCAGGAATCTCCAAACCGTGACCCTTCATTTGTTGGAAAACTATAAGTCCTAGCACTTGGGGCATGTTGAGAGTTGTAGTTTTAATAAATCTGGAGAGTTCTGGGCACAGAGATGATGGACTATACCTGAGCATGACGCCGGACGGTCCTCGGCAATATGCCATGTGGCGTCCGTGTTTTGTTATTATATGGTAAGACAGCAGATGGCTCTCTTGAGTTTTCTTTGAAATATAGCAGGCTTTCCTGGAGCTGTAAACATTTCTGTTACACAGGCTCAACTGCAAATTCCCTGTTTTTTTTTTCTTTTAATTAGAATTATCTTAAATATATCCAGGAATTATAGATCTTTTAGCTTTACAGTATTTTAGGTTCAAAACACAATTTAGCAATGTGTGTCCATGTCAGACTATTTCCCGAAATGGATATGTTACATATGGAGTGGTTCACATTTATCGTGCTACAATATCTAATAGTGCAGAGCTCCCAGCTCCGATATATGCCAAAACTATTTACATATCCTCTTATATAAGAGCTGTCCCTGGTGCTGAGAGAAATACAGATCCACCAGTCTAACTACATTGTGCAAATACACAGTGGAATGTGGATTAAGATCAAAGAAACGCTTCTAATTATTCGTATTTAACATATTTGTTTTATTTATGACTTTATGACATTTGTTAGGTTATTTCAGGATTTATTAGATACCTCTACATTTTTGGGCAATTGTATGCCTAGATTGCCAGTCTCTGTACTCACCTGCTTGACGCTCACAACATGTACTGACTTTATCATTGTAGTCCCATTCCAGCATTATTTTCATCTTACCAACCCTTAGATATCAGTAATGTAAGTACAGATCATGCTTTTCAATACTTACTTGTAGCTGTCTTCTGCCATTTTCAGCACTGTTGAAGACCCCTTTCTGCATCATGTGACCACTGCTTTGACTTGCCAGCTCACAACCAAGACCAGTGATCCCCGTTCTCCAACCTTTCTTACCTTGAGAGCCACATTCAGCTCCGTGAGCTTGCCCAAATAGTGACATCCAGCTCCTTTGTCCCCACAGTAGAGTCCCTATTATCTGTATAATGACAGCCAAAGCTTCCCCCAGAAATCACACCAAGGTAGTATACTTGTATCTAAGGCTTCCTCATTTGACAATAATAAATAATAATAATAATTTGCTAATCTCGCATGAAGCCCTCCGAAGATACTATTGGATCCAACTTCAAGTTCCCCTTCTATCTGGTAGCATCCTCCTAAATCCAGTTTAGCACTTACTTAATTTGTCTCTCCAAACCCAAGGAAAAACATATGCTCATCTAGATCTGCTCTTTGATATGGGGCTAGTTCCAAAAGTCACCTTCTGGAAACTTGCTCTTCATACTTGTTCGCGAGACTAGGTGCTAATGCACCAAGGTACCAAGGTGGCAGACATTCGTGAGTCGCACATAATGTTCCAATGAGCCATATGTGACTCCTGAGCCACAGGTTGGGTATCCTTGGCCAAGATCATTACATCTTTTCTTAATATATGTCTATGAGGCCTTGTTCTGAGTCTTCTAGACTTACATTGATAAAGTGACTTCCTGTCAAACAGAAGACACTGCAGTGAGCAGTCTAGTCTCCGCTGCGGTCACATGATCCAGGAGAGGACCAGTGCAGAAGTGGAAATAGCAGAAGATGCGACCGGTAAACATTTTAATACATGCAAATCGACTAATAGATAGTAAACAGATCTGTTAAACGGATGGCACTAACGCGATGTGAACCTAGCCTTATAGATCTGTATGTTAGTTTATTTACAAGATGTTGTCTCACCAGTAAGTATTATGTTTATTGCACAGGTCTTGGAAAAATTACATTTGACATTATTGTGCGTTTCAAAAATGATCTTTTCAAGATTTATCATATTTTGTTATATCGCAATTTAGCACCATCTAGGGTTCAAAGTATACATGTCCACCTAAAAGCTGAGTGCTGGTGGATATACATGGTTATTTGCTTGCTTCAATGCCAAACCTTCATGCTTATTTTCAGCATGATCCTCTAATAGTCTATGCAAAATGCTTCTGTCTCTAATAGTCTATGCAAAATGCTTCTCCTGTTTGTCAGTAGAGGACCATAGAATGTGGAGTAGCTACGCAACAAAAGTTGAGAAGACTCTTCTGAGGATTGACTTGTGAGAATGTAATATTACACAATGTATTTGAAAATTGAAGTAAATGTGGGGAAGAGGTAGGTGGTACTAGTATGTAGAGTTTCATTATATGCTCTAGACTTCATAGTATGATAATTATTTAACTGTCTGCGTGGCAATTTACTGGGGATTATATATATATGGCTGCCAGAGGGGGAAGGAGACTTAGTAGTCTGAAGACTATATTTACAGCTGCCAGATGGGGAAAAGGGACTAGGGAACTTACAGTGGATGATAATTACATTTGATCATATAGAAGGAAATAGGCTAATTACTATATTTAAGTCATCCAGAGGAGAAAGAGACTGGCTAGGGTATTTACTAGGGCCTATATTTACAGCAGCTAGAGGGTGAAGGAGGTTGGCTTTGAACTTGCTATATTTAAAGCTGCCAGAGTGGGAAGAAGACTGACTGGCGCTAATGTAAGGAAGATAGGAGTGAGCTATACAGTAGGTTGCAGGCAAATGAGCTTTCAGAGCTTTATGTAGAAAGCAGTGGAATAGGACTTATCTTGCTGCCTAGCATCCTATCCACAATAGCACAGATTAGCAGTGGTATATAGTGGGGAGGGGGTAACAAAGAAGAATAAGATTAATAAGATATATTCTTGGGTAAACCTAGTTCAAAGTCATGTTAAATAGCAGTTAATAGCCTTTTGGGACTTATTTGAACTTGATTAATGGGAACGCCTTTTCCGAAAGAAATACCAACAATTGAATTAGTGTTCCGTACTCTAACTACATATTGTGCTACAGTAATACAGCCTCGTGAGCCTTGCATGTGTTCTTTATTCATGTATGTATCTTTTCATATCCAGATAGCCACATTATCAGGATTAGGTTGGATGGAGACAATAACTCAATGAAGTTTTGACTGATACTTGAAATGTTGCTTTCCACTTATCCAGCTGTCCATTCTTATTTCTCTCTAATAGTAACACACAGGAGGAAAACTGATCCTGACCATGCACATCAATCTTTTTTTCCGGACCCTTCAAGAAGCCAGATCGAAAAAATGGTGCATGTAGCATTTTTCAATCTGTTTCCATGTTTTTGCAGTAAAAAAACCCCATGACTACTGACGCGTTTCGGCATCAGTTTTGACATTAGATTGAATCAGCTAAGGAAGAAGAAAACTGAAAAATGGAAACCCACATCTAACCTTCAGCTTTTCTATTTTGGCAGTTGTGTACTTATACATTATAGAAATACTATTTCCACCGACAGCATTAAATATGGTCACATTGTTGAATGAGGCTGCCATTGGGAAATGCCTACTAGTGGATATTACGTTGTGGTTACATATATATATTCATAGCCAACAATTGACATTATACATGTTTGGAAACCCCCTCTCTGTTATGCCGCAGTAAGAGGGGTTGGGGTTTAGAAACCTATACATTGATGCTTTTAGAATCCACGTCGGCAATGAAGTTGGATAAAATGAAAGATAAAAGTTTGCATTTGTCTGTGGACTTGTAGTTGTTTGGATTTGGAAGCCTCTGTGCTGCGTGGGAGACATCCGGGGCCACAAGACATTCACGCTGTATGTGTTTTTTTCCCTTCACAGCACCACCTCTACTCTTTTCAGCTTCAAGTCTTTATCACACTGTTGTTTATAATGTGTATGCATCTAAGTAGAAAGCTTTTCATCTCTCGCCGTCTACGCTTCTTTCCTGCAGCCGCTCTGCGTTATTCACACATTTATCACAGTGGAACATGCAAATAGGGCAAGCTAGGGAGGGAAGTCAGGCAACTGAAATTGCACACAGATTGATGAGAAGCTCTTAGGCTGAAACTACCGGTGTGGGTAATTTTTCACATTTATGGCATGGCATGAAAACCCCTCTCTCCTCCTGCGTGCGACTGTGTAAGACAAAGGTGTCTGGGGATGACACTCCTGTGGATTTGATCTGCTAAACTTGCAGCTTTTGCTCCTGCTGCTGGTGCCATCAGACGCTTCACATCTTGTCATCCTCCATCACGGGGGCTATCTCTTGTCTCTTATTATATATTAGTTTATTGCTCGTGGGATAGCCGCATTGTGAATTCCTAATGCTGTGCCACTGCCGTCTCCCTGATTTTTTATTGATGCTTTTTTTTTCGCATTCATGTTCCATTTATTTCTATTGTCACTATAGAAAGTCAGTGTTTTCACCAAGTGGGAGATCTGTGCAACTTTATCATGACATGGAGTCTATTGTTTGCTATTCTGGACACTTGTTTGTGAGATGAAAGAATAGCAGGAAGAGAGGAGGCTTCTGATGGAATTATCTCTAGTCCTTTTTTCTGCAAGCGCTAAAAGCAATCCAGCCAGAAGATTGCTGTTAAGCATGCTTAATTTCTGGGGAGAAAGGCATTACAATCAAGAACACCAACTGAGCAAGAAGCTTGGATCTGTTATAAACTAGCAATTTCTCAAGAAAATTGCACAAAGCGGTGCTGTTTTTTTTTTTAAAGAAGGGGTGGAGAGAAGAGGAGGGGGATGATTTGATTAGAGAACGTGCAGGAAAGAAGATTGCCTCCTGATGCTGTTTCACATGCAATGATCCTTGGTGCCTGAAATCGTAGAGGATCAAGAAGCGTGGACTTTCGGAAATGCATG